>NW_027287316.1:26419089-26766589 GCF_022747635.1 Hetaerina americana
GTTTTATTTCATCAGTATTATGGTAACATATTGAAATGTAATGAAATAATTGACTTTGTACTTCCACACACTTTATTTTAAAAAACACACGACCCAGGTATCGACGTTGAACGTCATCACCAGGAAACCTGGGTCGTGCGTTTTTTAAAAATAAATTGGGGGGAATTACAAAGTCAATTATTTCATTACATTTCAATATGTTATGCAAATTCCATAAAGTTACGCCTGAGACAACAAATTTTATTATGGTAAAAGTTTTAAGTAATCAACTTGGCAAGAAACAGGGGATGTATGTACATATTTGAACTCCCCAAGTTCATAAGAGGGGTGAATTCATTAATTACAAAGAATAAATGATTTAACTGACCATGTTATCTTGAGGGAGTCTCACAAAAACTCACCCAATGGAAGAGAGCGAGCCCCAAGGCCACATTCTTCTACCGTACTCACAACTTCATCCAATATAATCCTCATATCAGAATCAACTGATGTGTCACTTGGTAGAAATGCTTGCTCCACAGCGATTATAAGGTCCCATATAGCTGTAACAAATGTTTTTTGATGAGGTCTTCTACAGTGAACAATGGCAAGTTTGTTCCACCAATTGCCATAATTACCATGGTATTGGTCATGATCCTGGAAAAAAAATCATTTTAATCAACGGAGTAAAAAATAAAAAGAAGAAACCACTAAATTTTACTGATTTTTTTGGGTTGAATTCATTAGCAGCTAATTATCAATTAGTGGCATCTTCCAGGACAAATATACAAACTGATGAAATGATGACTGGATGAAACAAATCAATAATAATAATGTATATAATGGGCAAATGCCCTATTTATGATACGATAAACGCATGGTTTCAAAAAATTAAATTTAACACACTTGTGAAGAATAATGTTCACAATAATACAAATTTGTTAAATTAGTAATGCATTAACATATAAGAGGATGTATGAATTGAAAAATTCTCATCAAATGCATGAACATATGAATTCATATATTTCACAGTTGGGAGAGCAAAAAAGAATTGATTAAATATTCTACGATAAGGCTTCCAATTGTTGTCATTGTACAAAATAAATTCATGTATGATTGTTCAGCAATAATTTTCATAAAAATTTCTAGGCATCCCTTTTTATAGTTAGGAAAATTATCATGTTCAAGTCAAGATTGGAAGAAAGATGATTATATGAGGAAAGTATTGTAATAGGTAATAGAATATAAAAATTCTGCCACAGTATTCAATGTGGATTAATTTAGTATTTCTGGGATAAAGAAATGCCATGCCCAAATATATTAGTTCAAATAAAGGTAAGCATTTTATCCGACAGTGCAATTAATTGTGTATTAAAATCAACTCAGCTAGCAGTTGATGAACACAGAGAGCCTGCACATGTAATATCCATTTCCATTGTTTCATAACATGGTATATTCTTTATGAGAAAGTCAGCATAATAATTTACAATCCTTAAACATTAGTTTCGTAATGTTTCAATGCCAGTAACAAGTACTTCGTATTATGGAGTCCTAATGAATGAATTACATTCTAAAATGGGGTGAACTAAAGAAGTATACAGATTTTTTAACACAGATGCCTTTAATCTCTTTAGTAAAGCTAGTTATAAAATTAAAAATACAAAGAGACTTAGTAATTATGTATAAAATCTGACAAACAGGAGTCAATGACTGACCAATGAGAACTCATAAATATTTGGTGACTGATGTTCCAGGAATAGTTTCACCATTTAGCAAATAATAAAAATAAATTGGTGATTTCTTTTGATGAAAGGAAATGTCATTACATTTTACTATATTTAAGAACATGCAATTTTGAACATAATAGACAGAGACCCGAAATAGGCAAGCCCTAAGATTCTGGCAGTCATTTCAGTTCTGCACCACATGAAATATTTTGACATCATCAGCATACATAAGGTATGGAAATCAATTGGCAGAATAATTTGCATGGATTATGGAGCATGAATTCTATATCATTTAAAAAGTTTTCACTCAAGCACAGAAAGAGTATGGGAGCAAATATGAATAGATAGTGGAAGGATCTTGATTCCAGAGAATGATTTTTATGAAGTGAAATTTCTGCAGTTCAATGCTCTACAGAAGGCAACTCCATTACAGACACTACTGTGGCATCTCCTGCAATTCTTTGAATTTGTCATAGAAAAAGACCCTTGTGTTTACACTAGGCTTACACCCAGTGAACTCTGGCACTATGCTCATGCCCACTAAGGTCATTGAATATACCATAGTTGGTCATAACATGTTGAACCTTTAATGTCTCCAGGAATCCTCATTGTAAGAGAACACCTTGGTAGCCTAATTGTTCCAGTGATCCGCCAAATATTAAGAGGATCTTGTCTTGAGTCCCCGTCAAGGTGAATCTTTTCTGAGTTATGAAATTCCTACATTTTGATACTCATCAGTGGATAACTCCATCAAAGTAACTGTCGGGACATTTCCTGCAGTTCTTAGAAGAGAGAATGTAGGCCTTTTAGGTAGCATTCACATAGCTAAATTTACGATGAAATGACAAAGGAAATGATGTAGAAAAGCATGAGGAAGTGTTCAAAATAAAAGGATTATGGTATAATATGTTTATATAATTTTTAATTAAGAAAGCAGATGGCAAAAAACTACAAAGACATAGGTTTTCCAAAAGAATTGTTAGAAATTAAATCTTTGAAGATATTATACACATCTAATTTTTTTTAGAACATTTCAGAAGTTTCTGGAACATTTTAGATGTTTATAGAATACATTAAGATCTTTTTGGATCATGTGCTAATAAAGTTGTTAATGAAATATACATTTTCTATTGTTCATTGCTTACCATTAGTTTGGAACATAACACTTTTATTCTCAGTAGATTAATTAAAATCAGACTATATTTTGTTATTTTTGCATACATTTGTTTTAAGATTTTATTTCCCAATATGGTGCTTGTGCTCCTCAAAGAAGTAATTCAAATACATAATGGGGAAATTAGAAAATCATTTTGACCTCTTCACTTCAGTACAGAAATAATAAAAAAATAAACATTGCCAGTGAAATTCTTACTGATCAAAGAAAGTCAAATACATAATTTAATCTATGTTTCTTTGTTTTTATTAAAAAAACCCTAACTGTCATGCTTTTTCAGTACTTGGTTGCCTATTATGCAGGATGGGGCAGGCATAGATGGGAAATGAACCTAGATAGTTTGGGAAACACTATATCATGCCTTGGTCCAACCAGGCATATATGCTGTTCTATGTTTTAAAGATTTGAAGTTAACCTACACCCAGTTTTTTATTGCATTCCAATTCTATTTCCAAATGAATCAATCTTCTTTGTATCAGATAATTGGAAACATTTTAACATAGAGTAACACAGCTATCTTATTCTAAGGTTTCAACTACCCAAAGAAGGCAGGACCATAATGTGCATTTGAGACCAAGATATGCAGTCTGGCTTTTGACAAAATTCCTCCCTTTCAACTCAAGGAGTCCTCATATCATGTGGCCTTGATAAAATCAGTCACCTATCCTACACTAGCGATTTGTTCCAATGATGATATTAGAAATATCTGTTTAATTTAAAACAAATGAGCTGAGTTTAAAGTGTTCAAGAAAATTATAAGGACCACCCATATCTATTTTTACTTCCTGCTAGACAAATCAATTTCCCTAGACCTTTTTGGAAAAATAATTATTAAGGTTATCCTCAAATGCCAGTACTGTACTACATTAGAAAAAGAAAAAGCCTACACCATAAACTTGATTGGCACTGGGTTTGTTAAAGGGGGTAGGTAAAAACAAGGTGACAAATCAGAGGAATATGGAAAACACACACTTGGTAACTTGGGTGTGTTTGGGAAACAGTGACCCTCGTGTACCTCAGTCACACACAAAACAATACAAAAAAATAAATAAAGGAAAGATTTTCAACCACTCCATCACTAGGGTGTTTTAAGAAATAACTGTCACTCTTATGAATTATTCATACAGGGTCGCTCCCAAAAGTGGTAGGACTGATTTTTTTACAAGAATTTTATTGACGATACACTTACATCGACTTAATAATCTTCAAAGTATGCTCCTTGAGCTGCTACACACTTAGTATAACGTTGCTCCCATTCCCCGTACGCCCGCTGGAAATTTTCTTTGGGGATGCCGTTGATGACCCTCGTCGAAGCCTCTTGAACGGCCTTTATCGAGTCAAAACGTCGTCCCTTGAGCTATTTTTTCATCAGGGGGGAGAAGAAGTCCAGTGGTGCCAGATCGGGAGAATAGGGCGGGTGCGGTAACGTGGCAACGCCGTATTTGGCCAGGAGCTGTCTGACGACGAGCGTGCCATGGCAGAATTTTCAGCACCATCTTGGCGCACACCTTGCGCATGGCCAAATCCTGTGAAATAATGCGTTGGACGTTGGATGCAGACAGACCCAACTGGTCTGCAATTTCTTCACTGGTTAAGCGTCGGTCTGTGTTCAGCAGTGTCCTCACTCTGTCCACATTCATGTCGGTTCTTGCCGTCGACGGCCGTCTGGAGCGATGGTCGTCTTCAACGAGCTCCCTACCCTCTTTAAACAACTAGTGCCAGTCAAATACTGTGGAATGGCTTAAGGCAGTGTCCCCATAAGCCTGCTTGATCATATCGAGGGTCTCAGTTGCCGTCTTCCCGAGTTTCGCACAAAACTTCACGGAATAATGTTGCTCTAAATTCAAATTCATTTTGTTTTTCGACGAGGACAAAAAACTTGCTTCACTAAAAACGGTGTCCTCACTCAACGACAGCCCGCAGGCGACTGTGGTTGGTGTCGGTCTGTTGCTAAGAGCCCCCTCCACCTTACCCTGCCAGGCAGACCCCACTCCACCGCTCCATTCGCGCCAGAGAAAATCAGTCCTACCACTTTTGGGTGCGACCCTGTATATATATATACACACAACACATTTAAATTCATATGTATACAGGAGTACAGGGTACGATGCTTAAATCCTGACAAATTTCAATTTGAATTTCCTACTATATTGTAGTTTCACTGGAGGTCCTGATTAGCTTTATTGAAAGCTATTGGCATCTAGTAAGAAGTCACAATCTAAAAATGGTGGCGATGTTAGTTATAAGTGCAAAGTACAATCGAAGAGCAGCTATTATCGAAAGTGTTTCTGCTAGGCTTTATATTTCGAAATAGTTCAATTCTTCTGGTACCCCAAATCAACTGTTTACGATAGGCTGGTTAAGTATAATGCTTTGGAGAAGTCCAGCATAGGTTCCACTAATCTGGCGAAAACATCATATATATATATATATATATATATATATATATATATATATATATATATATATATATTTGCATAAAAAATATATATATACACACACACATATATATACACACATACAAATATACTTTATAAAGACAGAATTAGGTATTATGTCATAAAAATATTGTTGTTTACATTTGTAGAAGAAAATCACATGGTGTGCATTTTCACCCTGGTATTGCAGGAATCTGTTGCTCAATAGTATATATGTACTTACAAAGCAGAAGTGTGTATCAGGTTTTTGCATTTTAGGGATGCAAAAAACACCTAAGCATCATATCATCAACAGCATTGCATCATATTAAGTTAGAAATAATAATATCTAATTCCCCAAGCGCCCCATGCAAAATTCCTAGGAATAGTTCTAGACGGGCGGTTGTCCTGGTGGGAGCATATATGTCACCTGGGCAAAAAACTGAATACCATTTGCTTCCTTATTAGAAGCATCAGGTTTACCATAACAATGGATGTCCTCATGTCAATATATCATGCAAATATCTACTCCTGTATAGTATATAGTATCCTTTTCTGGGGTTCTTCTCCGCTTGCAGACACAATATTTAAAATTCAAAAGCGAGCCATACGGCTAATTGTCAAAGCAGAGCATAATGCTCCTTGTCGTCCATTATTCCATAAATTGAACATTCTACCTTTGCCATGTATTTATATCTTTGTATTACTGGTGTACACCTTTGTAAACCTTTCAATGTATGACACAAATTGTGGTATTCACCACTATGGGACCAGGTCTAAAAATGATCTGCACCGAACTTACGTAAGAACTAGAACCACTGCACTAGGCCCTAAATCTATGGGTCTCCTTATGTTTAATAAGCTAAATGAGGACCTGAAATCCAGCACAAACATTTATCTATTTAAAAGGACATTGAGAGCTTTTCTTCAAAGGAATTTGTTCTATTCTATTAGGAATTTCATGGAACATGAAACTTAGAATAGGCATATGTATTTACATTGTGTATAATTGTATATATTGACGTGTCCTATACTATGTGTACAATTTTTTTTGTATGATGCAGTCTCTGGACAAATAAAAATTATTATTATTGAGTGAACAGAGATGAAACCATGGCTAGGTAACTGGAACATCCTAGGAAAGTGTTTTAAAAACCTTTTGCAACTGCAAAAATCATCATAACTTACCTTTGCCTTTTCTTTTAAAGCATATTTAAAATATGTCATGTGTTCTTCTATTTCGTTCCACTTTTGATTATTGTCAATGCATCTGTAAACGTAGTCAATCTGAAAGGTAAAAAGAATGGAACATTGTAGAATATACTTAATTATTTATTTATATTCTGCAGAAAATATGCAACATCACATTTTACAGATACATGAATATCTGCTGAAAAATACGGCAAAAACTAAATAAATTATTCGAGTCATATAGGTACTCCTAATATTACTAGTTTAGATAAAGGGAGAACCAACGAACTTGGTCATTGTTCAGGTGTACATGCCACCAAGCAATCATAAGGAGGAAGAAGTCGATAGGATATACGATCAGTCATAGGACATAATCGTGGGTGTTCCTGCAGGGAACAATTAGATAGTGATGGGGGCTTCAAAAGTGAAGGTAGGCGAAGGAATAGATGGTGATGAGGTGGGGGACTCCGGTTTAGGCACGTGAATAGACAGTGGGGAGAAAGCAATTGAGTTCTGCAGGAGACAGGGGTTAGTCATCACCTACACTTGGTTTAGACACCAAAAAAGGTGCAGGTATGCATGGAAAATGGCAGGTGACTCAGAAAGAGAATCTTTTTGATAGCTTGTCCACATATGTGTATGTGTATCGCCCAGGAGAGATCTTGAGTGAGGGTAATGCATAGGTATTTAATTAAGTCTACATAGTCCATTTTGGTGTTTCCAATGAATTAGGCCATCCGGTGGGAATAGCCTTTTTCCAAAAATTTATGACTATGCACTTTTCTAAGTTTAACTTTAATTGCTAAGTGTTGCACCAGCGTCGTATAACATTATGGTCATCTGATAAAGCTTCCGTGTCCTCAGGATCACGAATATCGCAGTAAACCATTGCATCGTTGACAAATAAACGTATCTTACTAGTTACTACGGAGTCAATGGCCACAGCTTAGGCCATATGCTTCTAGTTTTGCGAGTAGTTTACCATGAGGTACTTTGTCAAAGGCTTTATTTAAATCTTTATCAAAATCGCGTCTACTGGAGGATTGGCCTCTCCTGAACTAAGAATATCATGATCAAAAAGTTCAAGTTCTGTCTTGCAGGATCTACCTTTTCGGAAACCGTGCTGATTTTTCATTAATAATTTCGGATAATCGAGGTGTTTCAAGATCAAACTAGCAACTATATGTGCCATAACCTTGCATTAAATGGATGTGAGGGATATAGGTCTCTTTATTGCTCGGCCCCTTGTCTTTGTTTTTAAATATTGGTGTCACCTTAGCCGTTTTCCAATCTCTGGGAACATTGTTATCTACCAGCGACTTCTTAAATACTATTTCTAGATACCGCACAATTACCGAAGCTATATCCTTAAATATACGATCGGGTATTTCATCAGGCCCGGAGGATCTATTAGGCTTAATATTTTTCAGCAAACGTTCCTTCCGTTATATAAGATTTTATTTTTGGGCATCGGTTGACCAGCACGATTTGATAAGCTATCCGGAGATTCTGTGAGATATTAGTGAAGACGCTTTGAAAGAAAGAATTTAATAAGTTAGCCTTATTCAAACTCCTCATCACTATTTCCCCTTGATCATTTTTGAGTGAACTGACAAGTGACTCATTTCTGTGAACTTCTCTGACGTATGACCAAAATGCTTTTGGATTTTCTTTCAAATTTTCCGCTAACCTTTTCCTTTTGAATTACCTTAATGCTTTCAGTAATTCATTTTTGGCATTCGCCCTAGATATAAAAAAATCGTAAGTATATCCTTCTTTTTGTTGCTAGAGATATCATCCCTAATATTTTTTATCTTGGCGTGACATAGCCTTTGACGTCGTAATGCCTTTCTAACAACCACGTTGTACCATCTAGGTTATCTATGTACCTATCTAGGTACCAACATGCTATCTTTTATAAATTTACTGCGAATGGACTCGTTGACTGCTGAGCATGTGATCTGAAGGAAGTGATTCCACATATCCTCAGTTTTTCGGCGATTACTATTTTCCTTAAATCTAGGAAATTGATTCCGTGGTACACACTTTAGGCCATTGTGGTCCCCTTCTTTAAACAAGTAAATTTACCTTTCCGGCTTCTTAATTTGGACCCAATGAAGCGAAAACTTAGCATTTACTGCCCTATGGTCACTAATTCCTTCTATAGTTCCTATAGTTAAGACTTTTTTGTGAATATTCGTTGCTAACAAATCAAGAATATCATTGATTATGACGTTGCGATCATTTGAGAATTGGAAAACCATGCTAATAATGCCTATTTTTAAAAGTGATGAAAGGGAGGACCCTAGTAATTACTGACCCATTTCTCTCACTTCTATATGTTGCAAAATTTTAGATAACATAATTCTCAGTTCCATAATGACATACCTTGATAACATTCACTTTTCAAGACCCAATTAGGATTATTCACCCATGGCTTACTTTTATCAGGTGAAAGTGGTAGGCAAGTGGATGCAACCTTTTTAAGCATTTGTTAAGGTTCCCCATGGTAAACTTATTCATAAATTAAAGGTTGCAGGTATAAATAAGGGCGCAATAAAAGACTTTAGAGGCCCACTAATTGACCAACACTATAATCTAAAAAAGCCTTGCAGGGCTCGAATATCCTACCCGCAATACACCCGGCAGCCTCAGACGTGTAGTGAACACCAGAGCGTTTTAGGGGGTTCCTACACGATTGGATCGCCGGATGGAGGTCGACGAAGGACGCCCCGATATCCCTAAAGAAAGCACGCAACCTCTGATTGATGCCTTCCACTCAGCTCCAAACCAGAGGTCCACGATCAATCCTCGGGACAAGGCTGCAGATCGAGAGCGTCACATCAACCCCCTCGACACCACCCAACTGCTTCACTTCCGAGTTCAATTCCCTGAAGGAATTCAGAATCTCTTCAGATTCACGGTCAACGGCATCATTGACGCCAACATGAGTCACGACCCGCAGCCTGGAACACTTCATGCCCTGGGGCACGCCGCCACCATGAATGCACAATGCCGCCAGGCACTGGGTCACACACTTATGGCCTGCCCTCTCCCGCAATGGGACCATCACACGTCTGACGTTACTGCTGTCTATCACTAGAATACCCCCCTTCCCACTGACGGTTCCTGTTAGTCAATAACAAAAACGATGCAGACTGCTGTCATTATTGGACAACAATATACCCTCTACACGAGCTCTCGAAATAAGAAGCCTTGGCGTCTATTCTAGATGTACATTGTGGGGTTGCTAGAAATTATATTAGCGGGGCCGGTGCTAGGAAATACTAATAAATCACATTTAAAGCGTTTGAATAAACAGCAGATTTATTCTGTGTGCTGGACATAACAGACCAAGGGCAACGCGGTAAGATATATGCCATGGGGGCATCGTGCACACCGCCGAATCACGCTCGGCTGGAGTTGAAACGTGACTGCCTTCCGCGTGAGTCAAGATGCGTCCTCGTGGGTCGTGCCTAGGGTGACACCTACACCCCTGATCGCATAAATCAGATGACGAGTGAAATCGAAGTGAGAGGATAAAGCATGAACCGCCATTTACACGTATGTTGAAAGCACAGTGTTTAAATTTGATGCATTAACATGCGTGGTGCGTGAATGACACACCTAAATGCATTTATGAGACCACATTTAAATAGATCCAAGCTTTAATATGACGTATAGCTATTAAGTTTCACTAATTAAAGTGGAAAACAGTAAAAGTATATTCGATCCACGACGGGTAAAACTAAATTTAGCCAGCGATTCATTGGCATACTTAGTTATTCGTGACATTTTAAAAATCGCTAACATTATTTACAACATTATAGGGATTAATCAGGCAACCAAAAAAGCGACTTGAATGTTCCATGTACTAGCAGGACATGAACGGCCAACAAGATGTTAATTTTATGGAGAAATGAAATACAAGCGTCAAAAAATTTTATTAAATGACTGTTATAATTAAAAATTTACTTACTGCGTCCAGAAGGTCAAATAAATCAAGTTCCTCAGCGAATTCATTGTCAAGTATTTCTTCCCGATCTTCGGTGTCCATGATTTCAAGACCAAAGAGCCAGACCGTACAGGTATCTGTATAATGAACTGCAATGAGCTTTCACAAGAATTGAGGAATGAGAAACTTGCAACGAAGTACTGGCTAGCGAAGAAACAGGCACATGAAAGAGGAAATACAAAGTCACGTCAATTTGCACGTGCACCCGAAGTAAGATATCGTGATAAATCAGCAATAGAAATCAAATCTTACAAACCTTTTCCAGCCAGCTCAAGGGGATGAGCAAATGAGCGATGAGCTATTTATAGCATGCATTCAAGTGACGCGTCTGACAATGACTAAGCTTAAGTTCGAAACCGTTTCTACCAATGAAACAATGTAAATAGCCGACTGACTTTGTAGAGCCAACTAGTGATGGACTTTGGATGTACTTCTTGGTAATCGGTACTACTCGTTCCATTGTCTTAAGGTACTCGTTATATTTGAGTAGTTAATAAGTATTCCGTCTCCCTGTTTTGCGAGTTACATAAATGAAGGGGCGCAACAGTTGTTTACATCATGGGTTAATGCGATAACTGGGGCCCAAGGATGTAATTTGTTTTCTCCAGAGAAAGGCGGGTCCGATTCAGCCATTACAGCTGATTCGCTGGTTGGTTTCAATTTGCTACGGTGACGAAATTTTTATTACGTGACTTCATAAACTTTTAAATGCCGTTAAATAAATTCGGGGTTTGGATATTTTTCCGATGGAAATGCAGGGGAAGGGATCGAGTATTAGGTGGTCTGTCGAAGAAAGTTCATCATTTTCCACAGAATATTAAAATAGGTTTGAGCGTTTCGGTGGTTGTGGCTATTTCATTTCGTTTTTAACATTAAAATATTTTTATTAGTTTGCAAGTATGAAGACAATGTGGGTCGCAGTAGTCCAGGGGTATAGACTACCGACCGGGTGTGATTCCTGGGCAAGCCTCTCTGGGCACCTGCAGCTTCACCCAAGCTATGTGATTTTCTGAGTTCTAGGACTTCCTGGGAAACTATAACCAGGAAAGGCACCCTCCTATCCTGATGTGTGAATTTCACATGCCGTCGGGCTTAGTACTGGGTCAACTCTACCATCACCCACTGTGTTTATGAAGATGATGAATAATTTATATTTCCAGCACTGGTAACATAAATTACTTATTGTCTTCAACCACCTTATTATCCAATATATTTATAAATTATACAAGTTTAATTGATTTGACTCCAACCCTGCATCTCGAGCAGCCAAATTCTATAAAATAATTTCTGATATTTTGTTGCGAAGTTGTGTGCCAGATTTATCATCATAGCATTAAAAAGGCAAGTCATCCCTATATGATGATAAGTTGACATGAGCCTGCTGAGATTGAAAGTATATTTGGCTGCACGTGAAAGAATCTCTACGGAAGTCATAACTTATTTTAATGTACTCGTTTAGTGGAGATATTGATCATGCTGGCGTGTTTCATTTAGCTAATTTTGAATTAATTTGCCGACCCCGGTGGCGGCGGGGTAACGTCCTTGTCTGCCATTCCAAGGGTCGCGGGTTCGATTCCCGCCTGGGGCTTGGGTGTTTGTGAATGTGATCATTGTTATCGTTGTTAATAGTTCGATGTAAAGGCCAAAATGTGCTGTTTTCGGACTAATACTGAATAAATAAATAAATAAATAATAAAACCGACAGCAAAATTACAAAATACTACAAATAACACAAACTGACCAGTGAAATTCCCTTAACAAACAAAGATTGACATACCAGGACGTCTAGAATAGCTTACTAATGGATTTCCTAAAACTGTCTGAATTTCAATACCCCAAGCATGAATGAGTCTTCAGGGGGAGATTCTTACCTTAGTTTACATATCTCTCCAACTTTGTGGAACTTGCCTAAATAGTGATCTCCAAAAAACTTTCCAAGAATCTCTTCCTAATCAAGAGACTTAAAAGCTGTGTTCCTGAGGAATATTTGAGACTTGCCTATTTTGCCTTTTTCCAAAGTCACCTAAGTTATGGCCTAAAGTTTGGGGGACATAAGTTAGACAAAGCTCTGCTTATGTTACAAAAGGAAGCAGTTACGATTATTACCAGCTCTGGCCATCACGTTCGTCCACTATTTGTCAGACTAAGAGTGATGATAATATTTAACATACGAGTATAAATTTAATAGTGCTTAATTCATGTAAAAGATAATGTAAATGACTTTGTATTAAGAAGCAATATATACAGCCATACTACTAGGTAAAGAAATATTTTCTATCGTTTCAGGCTTCACTTCGTGGAAGTATTGAATATCCATACTAAAAAGAAAGACTCATGCTTTTCCACAGATCTGTGGACAAGTACAAGTCTTTCTTTTTAGTATGGATAAAGAAATATGTTAGACATCACCCAATGCAAATTGTCCAAAACCGTCAACCAGTCAGATAACCTTACCTTAAAATTCTATAGCAAATTTCCCCATACTGCAGGACTGACTGGCCATAATAGGTTCAAAAATTTAATCGAGGATTAGTTGATTACAAACCCTTTGTAATCTTTAAGTGAATATCTTGAACTGGACTTCTCAAGAGTGAAATTATAATACTTGTGTACCTATTCACCATGGTAATGAATGCATGTACTATGTTTTCCTGTTGAGAACATCTATAGTGGTAATGGCTGCTCTCTGATGAATTAAGATTATTATTAATATTCATCCATTGTGCAGATGTGAGCATAATCTTAGCCAACCATTTGCAGACATAATTAAGATCCATATTTCATCAACATCTCTTATTGTTTACCCAACATATTCAATTTTTGGCTGCATGGGTGCATTTTTTTCTATGACTGGGCCCATGATTATCTATCACTGCTCAGCTTCCTCATTAGACAGTGTGATGATATACAGTCTACTATAAGATGGCAAAGAGATTATAAGGAATCAATCAATTAAAGTTTGGTCAAAATCATTTCAGCAGTCATCTAATACAAACAATTAAACTAACTACTTAACGCCTCTTGATAATAACACTAAAAACAAACATTTCATAATGATTAAGTAATTACTCTCAATGATACCTAGTTGAAAACAAAAAATAACAATTAGATATGAGTTTGATTATTTACTATGGTCCCGTTGGCAAACGACTAAATTTGTGCTCCACACTTAAATTCAACCTGTATTACAAAAGAAAAACAATATTACACAAGGTGGAAATCAAGTATAATATCAGACTACCTGACCCAAGGATCATTCTTTGGGCAGTATCATTACACAGCAATAACCAAGCAAAATTCCAATTCACATACACATATAACACCTATATTGGGGGATTAGGCTATTGTTCAGGAAAGAAGATATTTTAAAATTATGGGAATATTTCTAATTTCTTGCTGGTGTGGATGAAATTTCCAGAACTCCCTAGTTTTCCCAAATTTCCCAGACACTAAACACCTTGCATATAAATTGAATAAACACATGATCTACGAGAGATAGTTCCCACAACTTAATTATGAACAACTGATTATCAAGTCAAACAATTTACTCATTAAAGTTGATACAAAAACAAATATTCACAAACTGGTACAATATTTTTTTTTTAAATCTCACATTTTTGAAACATACAAAACAATTATTGTGGATATTATCACCACTGACAATCAAACAACATTAATTTAAAAACTAATTTTCCACAGGAAAACTTTAAAAAGAAGAGCAATATCATGACAGGAATACAAAAAATATGTACCTTCACGATACTATAATTTATAACCATTCAACATCACATTGAAAATAATACCTGTTTAAATATGACCCATTTTCATCATTTAAAGTGTCTTCGGAGCCCAAAATCAGATTATCCTAAAATTGTCATTGCAAAATTCAAAAATATGCACAGGAGAAGTGGTAATATTTACACAGTTATACCAAAGGATGGATATCCATTTCATTTCAGGAAAAGTCTCAACAGTGAGGTTCATTAAGCTTGATTTCATATTTGTAAGAGCTCAGAGCCACATCTAACCTCCTGGACCATTAACAAATTCTTCATGTGGTGCACGCACTACTCCTTTCAAAGTGCATAGCTACTTTTGAAATTACATGACAGAATAAGTTCTGTGGTTTATTCTGGCACTGCAGTAAAAAACATTATTACATTTTGAACAACATGTCCTCAATTTTTCTTATTAAAAGGCAGTGAGTGCTTTTTTAACAATTTCAAACGTGGAACACGGCCTCTTTATGTGCCCAGAAAAATTGGACTTGTGGGAAAATGGAGTCCTGCCTTAATAGCAACCAGTGGAATTGTGTAGTTTGTTATTCATTGGCAGAAAACACATTTCCTTTGTTGTCCCACTGATTTTCTCAAACGATGTAGCATTGCTCCCATATTCAGGACTTTCTGAAAATTAAGTGAAAGATTTCGTGACACTTGATGTTGATTTGTACTTGGCTGCATACCTGCAACCAAAAACAATTTATAATTCATGTGATTGAAATAATGATTTTGATGTGCAAAAAATTAGTGTTACGGCAAGAGAATTGGAATAGAATTTAATTTGTGAATAAATATACATAATTTTTACAGTACCATTTTAATCAATCATTAGG
Source organism: Hetaerina americana (assembly GCF_022747635.1). NCBI lineage: Eukaryota > Metazoa > Arthropoda > Insecta > Odonata > Calopterygidae > Hetaerina > Hetaerina americana. The sequence goes on from NW_027287316.1 coordinate 26,434,208, forward strand.
ATGGACTTTCTATTTCTATAACAGGATTCATACAGGATACATAATCCTGTATGTAAGAGTGAGCATAATGCAGCAGAAGTGTGGCTACATGAGTGAAGAGCTCTCATTACTCTCTCTCTAGTAGAGAAGCTATATTTGTAAAACATTGTTAAGGTAAACTTAATAGCATGTCCAAAATATTAGAGGAGCTAGGCTGGGCATCACTCACAGAGCAAAGGTTAAATTACAGATTGAAGCTCTTGCATAAACTGGGAGTCTCTTTAGCAGTGATATTGAAAATATATTATAACCCCCATTTTACTACGGTAGGAGAGATCATGTCAGTAAAATTAGAGAGATTAAGCATAGAACAGATAGATTTAAGATGTCATTATTTTCCATGAACGATGGGGGATCATTATAACATTGTCCAACCCTGGTAGGGTCATGCTCGGGTAAAAATTATTCCGGTGTATATTCACCCCCCGCCACATACCCTAGCAGTGGGTATGTGGCTTGCAGGGTACATAAATAAATAGAAAATTAAAGAACATGGTGCACATTTGTCCGCTCACTCAAACAAACAACATCACTGACGAAAAAAACTATCACTCATTACTTAATTTTCAAGAAGTTCTCTCGGGTTTCCCACCGGGTCAGGTGGCAGTACACCGACGTTTCGAAGGCTGACTCTGCCATCGTCTTCAGGGTGAAGTTCAGAGCATAAAAAAGGCCTGGTATTTATACACTCCACCAAGGCTCAGGTGTGCCCTGATTGGTCGGAAGCGTTAGTTTTCTCCGCTACGGCCAATCGCGTGCGTTCCCGTGCATTCTTTATTTTCTTTAGCACTGGCTTCCAAGTGTTACTGATTTGGAAGCCATTGCCTCTGTTGAAAGTATTGGTGTCTAGTCGGATTTCAAAGGCTTCTTTCACCACGCGATCCCAACAGCTGTTGGCGTGGCATAGCTTCTTCGTGCCGGTAAAGTTATCTCTGTGGTCGTTATTGAGGTAATGTTCGGCGACCGCAGATTTCGCTGGGTATATTAACCTGATGCACCTCTTGTGTTCCCTAAGGCGTGTTTCTATGGTGCGGCTGTCTCCACAATGTATGCTTGGCCGCACTCATAAGGAATCCGGTACACTCCTGAGGTCTTCAATCCCCATTTGTCTTTTGCCGTGTCAAGGACTGATTGCAGCTTCCTTACCGGTTTGTGGATAGTTTCCACCTTGTATTTCCTTAATATCCTTGAGATTTTATTGGAAATTGTAGAGACAAATGGAATGCAGGCTCTTGCAACAGGTTTTTCTGCCTCTTCTCTCATACCTCCAGGATTTGCGAAGGCCCTTTTAAGGGCCATGTTGATTTCCCGGGTCCCGGCTGGAATGTCTTCCTTAGGTGATGTATTTCCGCCTCCAGGTGCTCTTGGTCCGAAACTGAAGTAGCTCGGTGCATGAGTGTGGAAATCACTCCTCTCTTTTGTGCGGGATGATGATGACTTCTCCCGTTCAGGTATGGGTCAGTGTGGGTCGGTTTCCGATAGACTTGATGGCCTAAGCTGCCATCTCTTTTCCTCTCGATCAGAATATCGAGGAAGGGCAGGTGTTTATTTAAAATGTCGGTGTACTGCAATCTGACCAGGTGGGAAACCAGAGAGAACTTCTTGAATACCATACGCTGGGAAAACCTGAGATCCTTCACTCATCACTTAAGTCCGTGAGCAGCCCAAATTTCCCAATGATTGTCGACAGCTTTGAAGTTTATTGCCAGTAAAAACCTCATCACTAAACAGATTTTACATTTGGTGGGATTTCCAATTGTATTGTTCATTTTGACTCGCTACTGTAAACAAATGACAGGCGGCGTGGCCTTCCAAACACCGAAGCTCAAGGTGTACTGCCTTAGTGTGTGTGTCAATAAAGCAAACATTCAACTTCCCCCACTACTTTTCTAGCTACAAGCAAACGTAAGTTACTTTCTGGATAGCCCATGAACTATATTGGTACAGGTTTAATAAGTGCAAATGGAAACTGTGAGCATGATACAACAGGTACGTTTGCCTACATACAAAGTTTAAAATGTAACATTTTTACAGAGAACAGAAAAGAAATATATAAGTTCCAAGGACAACATAAGGGAAAACATAAGTTTCCAAGGACATCATCAATGATTACAACAAATGTAAATTTAATTTAAATACAAATATAGAATTTTCAGGTGTCACCCTGAAGTCCATTCAAACCAAATCACATAAATCATGAGGTATAAATATTTCAATTCACGCCGCTTTGTTTGAAAAATGCAACATTTTCAAGATATGACATCTTCCCACAAAGTGACATATTTACATTTTGTTATGTTTCCCCAAATATATTCACCAAATAAGTACTCACATAACTAATCCAATTCACCGCATTACTCATTCCAATATCACGCCAATCGGTTCAGGGCCACTTGAACAACCCTAAATTTTTCAATTAGTTCAGATGTATTAGGACGACTGTACAATTCTGAGAGACACGCAGCAACAACATCCTGGCAGCGGGTAATAAAAGCTCTCCTGAAATGAAAGAAAGTAAATTAATTTATACTTACATTGCTTTTCACTAAAAGAATACCGTAAGCATGACCTATTTGGATTAAAGCATAACTATGACAACGAGAAATAAATAATGTATCATATGATGAAAAATCTGGGGCTCTCCCAATATATCTTTTAAGTGAAATCCTCTAGGGTTTTCCACCGGATTAATGTCTCCATTGCTGCCAGGCAAGAGACACTAAACCAATGGAAGACCCCAGAGGTTTGCACTGATGTATCATATGATTATATTGAAATTAGAATCTCAATTATATTTAAGGTGCTGTCTCAGTCCTTACTGATGGTTTTAAAGACAGTCGGTTGGAGAACTCATTCCAAATGACGAACAACATTTTTCTGCTAATTTATGCAAGAGCGTTTTAAGCTAATAACATTTTTTATTTATAACCTGGCGTGCATGCAGAGGTCAGCTGCAATGATGATTTAAAGCCTGTCCAGTAATTGAAAGTTAATTCTACAGGAAGGTAATAATGTTGGTAGAAACTGTATTCCAAAATTAATTTTACAAAATGATTTAAACGGAAATACCAGTTTTTGTGATCCTTGAGGATGATTTACCTGCATCTATTAGGAATGAAAATTTTTTGATGCTTAATTGTTTGTTAGTGAGCTACTTTGGAAAGTAATCTCACACTCATCAAAAGGATTCCTTAGAGAAAACCTAGGGATTGATGGCTTATCTCAGCAATCAAACAACCAGAACTTTAGAGCTTCAATAAACACATACTTGACACTGGAAAATAAATTAAGAGGTTTCACTGAACATACCTTTCACTCATGATTACAAGAGAAGGATTTTGTGTGAATGAGCCAACTAGACCTATAAGGGCTTCAAGCAGGTGCAATTCATTCCCCACAGCCATCCATATACGGTCATTAGAAGATATGAGCCTGAAAAACAAACACACATTTAAACATAAGCAAAAAACAAATGCATTACAGTAAAATCATATGCACATATTGTGGGAACTATGGAGCAAGTCTTTATGATAATACACATTAATATGTAAAATAAAAAAAATAGACAGCTTCATTTATAGTCAAGAGATAGCTATTTGCTCTCTTGCTAATATACCACCACATAATCCCTGCAAGACATAGTTTTACTAGGTATGGAATTATGACTGTATTTAGTTTATATATCTTTATGGCTCTGATTCATGTGAAAGTTAATCTAGAAACTTACCGATTAAGATCTCACATCCATAACTACACCATTAAGGCTAAAGTGAATCAGAATACTACTTATTGTAGACTGTACTCCACTTACAACTCATTTCATAATGTGAAAATTTGACTGTATAACTGGCTGCTTACTCAGGTGAAATTGGACTGTATCCTGAATTTCAAGAACAGGGTTTATACCTGGTTACTAACTAATCTACTTCACTCAATTGATGAATCCTTTTGTGACAATCTTCATCACATTTAAGAATTTATGTTTATACATTAAGTAATATTCATATTCATGACATTGAATATAATTGTGCTATTTATCAAAATGAATAAAGTATAATAATAATATCATAATTCAACCTTTCACTGATGCTAACAACAATGAATGCACACATTACACATACTAAGAAGGATTTTCAAAGATATTTTTGGGCAAAATTACCCATAATTTTATGTACTTTCATTGTTTTGTCCTTTGGCTATTAGTGCATGTCTATTGAAATAATTGCATAAGTTTAAAGGGTACCAAAAAGTCAATTATAATTGTTGAGTTGACTGCAGACTTATTTAAAGTACATCTCAAAATATTATTAACTTGAAAGAAACTATGAGAACGCTACCTTCTAACCCTTCATCATTCATCCTAAATCAAGGAAGATCTCTACATGAGTCTAAAATGAAACATAGCTTCCAAGTTTTTCAATTCTAATTACAACAAGTGTAATACCACAGAAATGACTAAAATGAGTATGTAAACCATTTTATAATGAAAGCTTAGCGAGAGTACCTCTTCTTTTTAAATATAAGTCCACACGATGAATCTAAAATTTCAAGTATGTGTTATTCTTTCAATACAACTCAACTAATTAAAGTTTATAGGTACAACTGACTACTGTACTGATTCTTGTGGACCCATTTTTAAAATTCCGACCGTTGAACTTGCAAAGCAAAGCATAGGATGCATAAAACAGTGATTAACCAGAAGGTCTGTTTAATAGGTGAGGGTAGAAATCACCAAATAATAAGCCAAGTGGCATGTGAATATTCACACATGGTAGGGGGGCCAGGTCCTTTCCCTTTGGAAGTAACTGACTGAAAAGTAACTTTTGGGTACCAGAACTTCCCTCAGGAAGTTCTGGTACCCAAAAAGTGCAGACAGTGAAGCAGAGGGTGCCCAGAGAGGTGCACTAGGGAATCAAATCTGCCCTCTGGTCCAACGCTCTACCTCTGGACTACTGCATCCCCTTCATTGGATACAATATTACCTTAAATTAATTAAGATCAAATTTTTGTTAGATATATATCACTGTGTTGTGACTTTTTGGAGTTGACCATTTCTAAATACTTACACTGATTCATATGAAGGGCTTTTTCAACCATTTGGGGCAATGAAGGGCACCTTGAATCAATTTGTAGGAATGCATGCCTAATAGCAATTATGGGCAATTTCTCCACCTCATTCTAAACAAGTTGCTCATTGGAAGGAGTGCATGTACTCAAGAGACCACCTTGCCACACCTCACAACCCACTAGAGGGCCTCCCACTGCCATTGAGTGGTCCTTTAATTGGAGGGGTTCAGTTTTTAAGTGCTCTCAGCCAAAAAATGTGGTAAACTTGCCCCATTTGTTGGATCCAAAAATTATGACTTGTGGCCTACCTCCCTCAAATTACACTTGAACTTCGATTTCATGGACCGAGGTTTGTCATTGAGGGCTACTCCAATTCTATCATTACATTGCCTTTGGGGGGTCACTTCTCCTGTTAGCCAAACTTGAAGATGCCTGCTTACTTGCGAGGTGCCCCATTGTAATGAATTAGAAAGGACAGATGATAACACGATAACACCTTATCGATCTAAAGCCCTGAGGCTGAATCAAACCCAATGGCTAAATCAGAAAAGGGTACTATTAACCTGCCAATAGCATATCAATTGTTACTTGTCCCAAATAAGTTGGCCCACCTTTTCCACCACTCCCAAGGCCATTGGCATACACCTGTGGATGGGATTCATGATTTTTTCCATAATACCCTCCCCCAGGGTACACTTCTGGGAAGTTCCATCACCATTGTGCATCAGTAAATATGCAAACGGATGTGCTCACTAATATAAGGAGGTTGTGCACAAGATTTGCAGTTCCTCTATTCTTCTGTCCATTGATATCAAAGCCTCTGAATCACTGAGACATTGTCATCATTGCTGTGCATTAAGCCAAAGCCACTGCCCTAGCTGTAAGACCTACAAACTGTACCAGCAGCAGAACTGAAAGAAGCCTTTGGCATTTAGGCCTATTTGAAGAAAAATGCACTAAAGCTGAAAATATTTCCATTAAAAATTACTACTGTAGAGCATAGCAACATTAGTGAAATTTTTTTAAACAAATTGCCAGCTGGAAAAATAAATAATCATGGAGTAAAGGCTCTTAACAATAAAACAGCACAGTCCTATTATACCTTCCTACTATTTTTTTTCCTTAAACCAACACATTTAATATGATGTTCAATGAAAATTGCATCATTTAGTCCAAAATAGAAGTTGTACCATAATTATGGGTAGTTATGCAATTCAAATTATAGAGTACTTAACAACCATGATATTATCATTTTGTAATCTATTATGCATAGATTCTTCTTCTAGTCGAATTATCATAAATGAGAATAAATAATAATGACAAAAGCTTAAGTAAAATAAGAGCTTACTAAGTTCAAAGGTTAAGAGAAATCCATAGTCTAGAGCACAGATTAAAATACAAGATTTAATTCTTTGAAATTAATTCAAGTTAGTCACAAACTTCAATATTTTTTCTATTTCTGGAACTAAGCGGTTAAAATGATAGAAAGATCATAGTAAAACATTAAATGTTTTCCAAAAGTGACTTTTGAAAGCATGAGAGATTTTTTGGGTTTGTATTTGGGGAAATCCTACATCAATTATTTTGTATTATCTCAAAACATGATTTATATCATACTCTCCCATCAAAACAAGATGAAATAGTACACTGTGAACACTTACTTATCGTATATGTTGATCAGTTTAGGAAGTCCCACCCCTAGTGAGACCAGAGCTGACATGACTATTTCAGGACTTGCCCCAAGACGACAACTGCAAATTTCTAACTGCCTTATTATATATGCTGTATTTAAAGAAAATAAAGAACATCATGAGTACAAAAAGAATTACTTACACATATGCTAGCAACTTCCTGTGAAATTATGATGAATTTTAGTTATGGAATTATCATTCAATAAACCTTCCAGACTCAAAAAACTTTGGAATTTATAATTGTTTTTCACTAGTTCACAATCACAACTGACAATTTTTATCAAGGCTGACAGGCTACCTTGTATGACTCAGCTTCATTAGAAGAAAATACACGAAATCCTTATAGGTAATCAAAATAAACATAAACGACACAAAAATATTTCTCGGCAATGTCACCAATTCTTTTCAGTCCAAAACTGTTATTCACCTAAATTTGAAAATGCATAGTAGAAGGATTTCTGCACATGATCTAAAATTGAATAAATCTTCAAATTAATATTTCTACTTTAAGCTTATCTATAAATCTCTGCGAAGACAAATAATGAAAGTTCAAGACAAGATCTTACAATTTCTGCACATGCAAATGTTCTTGTATATATTCTCAACATATTATAAAATATAAAAAATTTAAATATGGATACCATTCATTCAAATGAGAATTATTGGCACAGAAGTCCCTGATAATTCATATTAGGAGTCATATTTGGATCATCACATAGCTTTCTCCTAGAATAAGATGTCTGCAAAAATTTTCATTAAAAATTGGAAAAAATTGATCACGACAACATTGCCACCTCCTTAACTTTGTTCAATACACACCAACTTATTACAATAATTGAATTATGAACAGGGAGCAGGGACATATTTTTATAAAATATGCTTATCAGCCAAAAATCAATTATATTTATTTTACAGGTCAAATTGTCAATATTTCATGAACACTTCTGTGACACTTGACAATTAAAATAGAAAGATAAGTGTTATATACAATATAACATTTTAGATTCGCCTCTTTGCATTGTTGATTTGAATTTCCTGACATGTGACCCGGTATTCCATGTGTACTTGTTGGCAGGACAAGTTGCACCTTGCAAAAAAAAGGATAGCTTTGTGGGACTGTGAAGAATAGCACATTTCTCTCAGATGCTGGGAGGTAAAGGTGACCAACTTCGGTGAGAATGTGTGCATGAATGTTAACCAAGGCAAGCCATGAGAATGAGACTCATCCGAACCCTCATCAGACCCTCTGCTTGTCTATTCCCTAATATTTTATTTTGTTGCCTTATTTTTTTCTTGCTAGTTCATTCCCTTTCATTATCTGTGTTACCGTTAAAGGGCAGTCCACCAGCCTTCAGTTCATTTAAATACAAAGCCACTGTGGGAGAAAAACTGCCCCAGATGCGCCAACTTTCAGAGTCAAAACCAGGGAATTACAATAAAATTAGGGGGTGAAAATGTTCGCTTATACAATGAGAAATACAAGTCTCGGGAGTGCATGTCCCTAAAAAAGCTTGCATCAAAATTCATCTTGCTCTCCATTGTAATATACATACATCACTTAAATGAAAACCATACAATGAGTCACGCATAAAATTTTTGGTATGCGTTTACATTTAATGTTTCTAATATGCAAGGATAATGAAAATATACATGAAGATTTCATAACTATGTATATTTTTTGCATGTGATGGAGAAGATATGAATACTGTTGATCAGAAACTCATGCATATGAACAAATAAATTAATAAACAAACACTTGGAAATGGAAAAAGAGAATCTTACTCAAGGGAAAACACCTCGGAGAAAGGTTGTACTCAGTGCCAAGCGCCTTGACTTCGGCCAGCAGGAGGCCCATTCGATTGTCAGGGGATGCTGTGGATGGTGTGGCTGCCAGCTCTGTTTCCAGAATGTAATCCCAGATGCTTTCCACAAAAGTTGGATCATTGTGCCCAACGCAATGGAGGATGGCCAATTTACACTGCCACAAACCAAATGGCTCGGCATATTCTTCATAAAGCTATTAAAGAGAAAATGTTGGAATGTTCCTAACATCTTTCCATCACAAATCCTTACCTTAAAATAGTTAGCTGCAAAATTAAAACTGTAAAATATGTAACCCCAAAGCATACCTAATATGGTTGCTTCAGTTATTTTACTGATTTCATTCATTACAAGCCATTAAACAATACTTCCAAGTGACCTTTAGAAGGAGAGCAATGCAAATGAATGCAGAGGCACGTAAAAATAAGATTATATGAGTGCATAATAGCACAGGAGAATCATCAGAGTACAGGCAGAGAAAGCAGAAATTGCATGGTAGACAGCATTGAGTTACGAAATATGAATCACTTCACATGATATAAAATACCTCCAAGTAGTTCAAGCACATTTTGTGGAAAATATTTAATTAAAACACCACATTCACACAGATGGATTATTTTCCAAGGAAACGGGGTGAGATAATTGAAAAACAGAAATGTAACAAGCACAAAGAAAAATGTAGCCATAAAAGAATGCTAAAAAATAAATAATGGTGAGAGTAACATAGGAATGACTTGTGAGAATGATCATGAAGGTTGGAGAAAACGTTAGATTAGATGACTCTTGACTTCAGCAATTCATTGGCAATACTCTCATTTTCATGGTTACATTTGGACTATAATGAACAATATAAAATATTGATGCACAAATATACACAAATGGGTCGAATAGGAAAAAAAGAACAATAGCTGACCCAATTATTTGGTACCTAACTTGTACAAGATCAACTCAGTGGATTTACAAGAAATATTTTTCACCCTACCATAATACTGACATTTGTGTTAGTCAACCGATATACAAAGATATTCATGTCGAATATTAATCCCTTTAAAATATTGTACACTTTCATTCAATATCTCAGCACGTTTCAACAAATAAACATCATTATCAAGAGGTAAGAGCCTTTTCGAAAATGTTTGTAGACGAACTGGTAAAAGTATTGTAATACAATCATGGAATATTACATGATTTATTTTCAACATGTTGCAATTCCACAAAGCATATTTGCCAATAGTCATACAAATATACTATCCTTGGCCAAGGTACTTATGCTCCAGTCGAGCTATAATTTGCAATTAACCGCTAATTTCAGAATGGGCCCAAATTTTCAAGATACATACGTGAAATTGAAAATTACCCTAAAACATGAAGTTATGAATAATGATTGGAGAACCAGAGCAGTGTTCATTTTAATGCATGCACTAACAGTATTAAAACAGGTTGACATATTAGCTTCAACCCAGATTCTCCATTAACCAAAGCTCATATTTGATTCAAAATAATACCAATTAAACAAATTTTCATACAAGTTCAATTACTTTCTTCTTTTAAACATTTAGAAAGTTTACGTTGAAAGTGGCATTGGAGGTGAGAAGGCTGGGGACAGAGAGAGGAAAATAAAGAGCCATTTTGGATGGAATTAAGGGAGGTAGAAAGTATGCAGAACTAAATAATGAGTTATTGTAATATGCGGTACGGGAATAAGTTAAAGGATTTCTTGAATAATTTTAGTCAGGGTTTACAAGTACAGTGGTTCATAGAGTCAGGATCTATGAAAAAACCAACTCTAACCTAGTACTCTGCAGCTAGTAAAAGTAATTTTGCTAGGAAATTTTACAGACCTTTTAACATACCATTATGTCAATCACACTTTACACACTAAAACGTACCTGAGTGACATCTACAAGCTCAGTCTTGAGTCTACCAATTGCCTCTTCTGCTGAAAGATGCTGGGAACCACGGCATTTTGTCAAAGCATTCAAAACCTATGAATGAAAACAAGTTGGGTGGGAAAAACTGCATTACTGATTTTCAGCTAATGCTGATTACAACAATTAACATGACAATACTCATAAACTAAAGATAGTTTTGAGCCCAACAATATTTGATATACAAGCCCCCCCCAACCTTTTACTTACATTGGTGCAAAGCAAAAAGAAATAATATCACAATTTATTTGAAACTTAAATTACATGAATGAGAATTTTTGATAAAAACACCAGCTACATTAAATGAAACAACAAGAATGCAAAAACTTGCATTTCTTCATGAACTTCTTCAGAAAATACAGAGCCAAGAAATAAGTTTCACGAAACAAAAGGTATGAGAAATTTGAGATATAAAAAATTCAGGAATTTCCAATAGGTTGAAATATTTCTGGGGTATGAACTTTACAAAGCATTGTCATATAGGTATATTTAAATTGAGATCTTAGTTCATACCTTCTGCTGAATTCGGGCCACCTCCAGCTGATCCTCCAGTTCCCTCAGAAAGACTCCTTGTGAGGGGGCACAGCCAACATTATCACTTCTCATGCACATAACTGCTCGAGCCAGGTATGTGAGTCTCTGGTCCAATGTCACTGAGCTGAAAGAGATAAATTCTTGAGAAGAAAACACTAAACAGTAGCATGTGCTGGATGTAACTCATGTTGAACTTGCACATTCTGTGCTCTCAATGTACTATGCTAGTAAAGGCGGCAGGGTAGAATTTCTCCATTATGTTAATAATGAAAATACTGACAGTGAGCTCTCAATAATCCATGCATGGATTATCTATGCTACTTTCTTCCAAACACCTCACAAGTTTCATAAAATTACATTCATAAAGATAATTAAATACTTTCAAACTTCGATATTCTTTTAAAAAAACACAAGTTAGAAATACCTGGGCTTACTTAGTTTTTAATTGGAAGAATCAAAAATTGTAAATATGATTTGAAGTTTTAATTTAAACATGCTCATACTATTATAGGAAGAATCAACCCTAGCTGTACTCTTACAAATGGGCCAAGGATGGGTTAGGGAGATTAGAGAGGAAAAAAGAAATTAAAAAATTCAAATTAAATAAAAATATTTTATTACGTGCAATTCGTGGACCACTGGGGCACAGATAATTCTCTCATAAGCCCCTGACTGGTGAGAGCTTGATAAGGGCAAGGGATAATGCTAGTACACATTAGCCAGAGCATTTTTTGTTAACATGTTATGGTTTAATCGTTTTCTGTTCTAAACCTCCCATATCAATTTATTTTACTTTTATTTAATTTGAATTATTTATTTATTTTATTTCTTTCTTTCCTTTTCCTCTAATTTCCTTCACCCATCGTTTGCCCCTTGGTAAGAGTACAACTGAGGTTGATTCTTCCCATAATATTCATACGACCGTAGTTAGCATTTGTTTCATACATGCTCATAATATCTATACTTTCCCATTATCATTTTCCCTCGCTTTCTTTAACCCTGAGAATTCCACATTTCCCTTTAATATGAGCAAAGACATAGTTTTACTGTGTAGTAAATAAGTCAATAACTATCTACACTGCATTATTTTACATGATATCACTTAAGGAATATGAATCCGTATCCCTGATCATTTTTTACAATTCACCCTTCGCCAATCATTTGTTTTTCCCTTTAAGTAATAATAATATATAAGATAATAATTTGTGTTCTAAACCGCAGTGATGTGCACTATTCAGTTCTGGCATAATGCAGTGTCTCTAGAGTTATTAAAACTCGGGTATTATTCTCATCATTGGGCATCATATGGAATAGTGTTCTAGGGAACATCTATGTTCAAGTCACATTAAGTTTTCTCAATTCAAAAAAAGTTATTAGATGTGTACTTGGTGCTCTTTATAGAACACCATGAGGGCCCTTATTAAATAAATGGAATGCTCATACCATTACACCTACAAGTATGTATATATTTGCCATGTCTGTCTTCATCAAAAATAATATCCATCTGTTTAATGCAAATAGTGATAAAAAAGATTCTGTTTCATAAAATGGGTTTTATTGCGTTTTATAAAAAAAGGAAGTTATGTTATTATTATTATTATTACTTTTTATTTGCCCAGAGATCACAATACAAAAATACCAGGTGGGTGAAGTATGTACATGATATAAGGCACGTCAATGAGGAGCAAAGACACAGGCTCAGTTAAGATACATAAAAGAATAGATGCTCATAGTTACATAAGTGTTTGGTACAAACCCATGAACATCGGCTGTAACATGCACATACAATATCAAATTCAGAAAAATCATTGATCACAAACATGAATCAGACCATTACCATTGCTAGAAACTAAAAGTATGAACTTACTGGTCGGGAATATTGTTGAGATATTCATCAACCGAGTAAAACATATTGCGTTGTAGATATCTTTTTAGTTTATGCCTGAATACGGCAGTTCCCTGTATATCCTTGATACTTTTGGGTAGTTTGTTAAATAATCTGATGCCCATTTCATTGGGTCCTAATTTCAATGCTTTAGTTCTTATATTCCCATAATGGAAGTCATTCCTGCCTCTGGTGTAATGATGATGATAGGCAGAGTTAAGAGAATAGTTGCCGATGTTATTTTTTATATATAGAATTAAAAACATAATGTAGATGCATGGGAGTGGTAGCAAATTTAATTCATGGAAAATAGGCCTTGATGGAGCATTGTAAGGTTTCCTGGCGATGATTCTAATAGCTTTCTTTTGCATTTTAAAGATGTTTTGAGAAATAGCAGCTGATCCCCATAATATTATTGCCGTACCCTGAATAAGCTAAGCACATAATAATATTAATTGCAAAAGGGTAAATTTGGATATTTAAAAAAAATTGCAATTTTTGCAATTTCAATGAAAATTTTATTGGCATTTCTTTTAACCAAGAATGAAGAAGTCCATTAATAAATACCCACATTTATTCATAAAAACTTTTAAATTCTCCATTGTGAGCAAACAGTTTCAAGAGCCACTAAAAAATCTAACTCAAATTCATATGAGTTGAAATGAGAATGAGGTAAGAAGTTATAAAAGAAGTACGTTGCTTACCTGGGTGCAGTGGCTAATCCATGAAGCACCTTAGCAGCCATTGCATGATTGTCGATGCTTTCATAGTACTTCCATAGGAGGTCTTGGATGGGAAGGGAGTCTGGGTCCCTTTGGGCTGCACGCTTGAGATATGTCTCCAAACTAGCTCGAACAGAACCACTGTGACGACTGCAAGTTACATGTGGGAAAATGTTAACAGATGCAAAAACAATAAAAAAATTTGAGTCAAAAACTCCTTTTTTTTCTTTAATAAACTGAAATGGACGAGATCTATTGATTGTGGATTCCAACAAATTTCACAATTAATTTAGAGACATAGATAAAAATTTATGGTATTCAACACCATTAAGCATGTAAATCTTTATCCATTAGATTACATTATTTCAATAATAAGTGAATATAATAATACTGTAATGCTGAATACATGTGGCACTATTTATTTTCACAACCATCTGCCAATCCCGGTTTTGTTCCTTTCTTTCACCTTTTTTTGTTATTTCAATTAAAATTTATTTCTAATTACTGCTAATTATAGTCTTGTTGATGTTTGCATGTTTGTGTCCTTACATGCTGCTGTTATACGTGTCACTATAAATTGGCAATCTTGCTGTATGTGCACAATTTTTACTAAATAAATAATAAACATTCATATGAGAAATTTCCCTTCACGAGCTTTAAAACAAATCAACCTAGTGCCGCCTTTTCCACACTAGTTGTACTCACATGGCCAAGAAAAGAATGTGGAAGACAATCTTAATGACAGCATGAACAGATATTCAGCACACAATCATTATCAAAATATGTTCACGAAATTATAACTTTAAAAAATTGTGACCGCCCAAATCACATTATTAATTTTATTTAGGGTAAAACACTTTCTATACCTGCATCTGCACATTTTTTGATGGTGGTTCCTCCAAATGTGTATAATTTTGATTTCCCTCCATATTTCATTGTGAATATAAATTATGGTAAATCAATGAAGGCAGCAGGAATAACCTGAATGAAGAGCTCACCTGGTAAGTTTAGAGGTATGCAGAAGTTCTGTGTGGAGGTCTCTTTGAAGCATCCAGTCATAGATGGCAACATGAAGAAGACAATCGTCAGAGTCTAGGGCAGCATTCAGCAGCCATCTTGCCTAAGCCAAAATTATGAAATATCTACATTTCAAGGAAAAGAGTCCACCCGAAATACACATTGACTACCCAAACGGGCAAGTAAAACCGTCCTGATGAAAGAACGAACAATGCTGAACATAAGTTAATATAAACTTTGTTTAAAATGTCAAACTTCAATCACCTACTATTATTTATTGTTAAAAATGGTACACAGACATAGTATTACACTAGCACTACAACTTGTAAGTACTATGTTGTAACTGAAAAAAAAACGAAGTTCTTGAAACCTCCCAAACTTTTAAATTTAGTGATATTTGCATGAGGATGCATGACTGTTTCCCAGACCCACACTTTTCCTTTACCTATGCTGCCTGCAGTTAACCAGGAAGTTTTGACCTACAAAAAATTGGCAAGCAGATAGTATTTGACAGCAAATTTCAAGAGAAATCACCCAAATTTAAAAAAAGATCCCCCCTGATTCATATCTACACAATCAAACAAGAGTAAGAAATAGAGAAGGTCAACTAACATCTTTTTTAACATCTATAGGTGTAGCAGACGACTGGTCCATGGCAGAGGATGCAATGGTGGCTGAGACAGGGGATGGAGGAGAGGAGTGCATGGCGCTCATAGACGAAGAACCTCCATATGCTTGGTCGAGAAGGAGAGTGACTTCTTTGTAACAATCCATCCTGAAAAGGAAATCACTACATGTTAAAGACACATCTACAACCAATATGACGAAGAATTCCCAAAAGCTTTGGTTGCAGCTCTTTTCTCTGTTCACAGTGGATTTACTTATTCAACAATTAATTCCATTAAAATGGAATTTTCAAAGCCTTTTTATTTAAATTTTCTATAATTAAAAAGCATTTGGTCTTAATGGATATATTTTTCATTGTTGCCTACAGCTTTACTCAATGCACTGCTATTTAATTAACAGTTTTCACAAAAAATATATCTGGGGTAATCCTACTCAAAATGTAGGTCAATATATTCTGAAAACCCTTCTGGGAAGCTAAAACATTTGTGAGGAATATTAATACTTGGCTCTAATCAATTTTATGATTGGCAATTTGACAAAACTGATATGAATTTACGAGCTATTTTGTTCAAAAGACTTCTTTGATAAAATTAAAGGTAATCCATTAACGGTAAGGTACACAAGCACCTCAAGCCTTCACTCTTAAACTAATACTGAATCATACAGCATTCTCACTTTTTCTCTCAGAATGAGCTAGAACAGCATACACCTTAAATACCAGCAACTTTAGTTTTTCAGGCAATAATAAAAGAATAATAGATATCACCAAGTTATTACATGTTTTTAGAACTGATCGAACATGTAAATACACATATTAGGGGGTGTATGAAGCTTAGTTTTAATTGATTTTAAAGCCAGTCAATCAACATTTTAATGAATTCCATCAGTCCAAAACAAATACCTGTAAACAAACTTGAAAGCTGGTTCCATTCATCTAAATGCTCTTGAATGCAGAATTCTTACGGCGAAAAAAAGAATATTTTGCAGAGTAATTGAGCAAATTTTTGGGCTTTATGGGTCAATATGACAAGGAAAAAAAAGGCCATGAACAACCTCGCATTTACAAAGAAATGTAAAAAGTAAAAGGCTCAATATGAAGACATTCACTTGAATTTGGAATGACAAATACAATCAATCCAAATTCATTCTTTGTATACAGCGTAACTCTTAATTATCCATTTTGCAGATTATCCCTTCAACTCTCTTCCCAGCACCTTGAAATTTTAATAAAATTGCAATCATAAAGATTATTAAAAGCTTTGAAACTTCAGCGTACTTAAAAAAAAATACAAGTTTGAAATACCTGGGGTATATTCAAAATTGTAAGTTTCACAAAATCAAAAGTTGTCACTAGTATTTAACGATATAATTTAAACTTTTGTGCACTATCCTTACTTTCCCATCATCAATTTCCTCATAATTAATTAAGCCTGAGACTTCTGTATTCTACTTTCAGACACGCAAATGCATATGTAGTTTTACTATGCAACAAAGAAGTCATTAACTACCCACACTGTATTATTTTGATTGGTATTGTATAATGAATATGAATCTGTACCAGTGATCCTTTTTTAAAACTCATCCTCAACCATTCGTTTTTCCCCAGACTAAGAGTCCGGTTTATCTTTCTGAGGAAAATAAGTTCTGCTATTCACTTGATGACAGCTCTGTTTTCTCATTAGCTACAATTACACCCTAATAAAAATGGCTGAAAAAGGGAAAAAATGTACTTTACATTGCAGAAAAGCTTTAATTAATCACATGGAATCAAAAATTAGTTTCCTAACACATACCTTTATATCACAATTATATTTTCTGAGTATTTCAGTTATCCATATTTTTTGATTACCTAAGCTTCGTGGTGCATTCAATGGCAACAGAGAACCGAGAGTTTACTGTATTTTGACACACGTGGTCAGTAAATATTTATATGGTTCACTTGATTCAAAGTGGCCGAAACCTTGACAAAAGACCATCATACCAAACTTTAAATGTCATCTCAAATTGGCAGAGGACATTGTGTAATGTAAAGCTATGGATAAAAGCACTGAGGATTCATGAAAAAATATTACAAAATATAATGCAAGTATTACAACACAGGTATACATGTTGCATGAAGCACAGGTACTTAAAAGGAGGAGAATCATGGCTATACTTTAAGTATTGATGGCATTCATGATATTTGGCCCGAAAAAATCAAATGATAAAATTTGACTGAAGGATTTAATATGAATCAAACCTATTCTGAAGGCTAGAATAATTTTAAAAAATTCTTGAAATAAATAAACCTAGAAATGGAATACCTCTTAAGATTTAATGATTAAGTGAAGACCTTTCAAACAAAGTGACAAACCTAGACAAGTATGCCTGTCGGCCTAGGGTATCTTCAGCCAATTGCCCATCATCATAGAAACGAACAGCTAGTCCATCAGGGTCTAGGCGAGAGGCACACGTGAGGCAGAGTCGAAGAACACCTTTTGGGAAATGGGCAGCAGCAAATCGGCGACAAACAGATGGAAGGTCAATATGCGGGCACACTCCTTCGCACAACTATTATGACAAAAATATTACATGACAGTCTTAATGTAACAAAACACATAGAAAGTAAAATATCAGATAAGTTAAAAGAATACAATTTAAACTTATGGATATGCCCAGGGAAAATGATAAACTTTAATGGTACTAATTATGATGAAGAAAACAAATTATCCGCAATTACTTGAATGATGAAACAAGAAGTGCAACATTACACTGCTATTCCAATAAAACCTGCAGGTAGCTTGCAGTGGCATGCATGTTTAATTTAATAGCAGAATTGCTAACAGGATGAAAAGCATCAGGCCTAAAACAATTAAGCAATTAGCCGAAACATAAGAAATTCATTAAGAGATATTTCACCCCACATAATGTAATAAAGTTTAAAAATCAGATGTAGAAATTAATTTAACGGCACATTACTAAAGATTCCCCATGCATTTGGAAATGCATTAATTAGTCTGGAACAACTGTAAGCTGGCTTAAGTGGAAATACATATTTTTCTAGTCCTGATGTGAAGTCATTATTATTCTCCAATCAGCAACTATATTTTATGTTAGATATAACATTACACAAAAAAGGAAAATATTATTTAACTGTTTTAAATACAGATAGAAATAAAAAAATGGATACCATTTCTTCATAGGAAATGTGAGGTTACTTAGTTTTGATATATCCATACTATCCTTCATGGCTAGACAACGGATACTAACTGGGGCCACAGAAACAACATACACTCACCTCTAGAGCTTGCTGAAGCATTCTCTCTTTCCTTTCTTTGTCTGTCTGAGCGATGGCATTTAGAAGAACTTCATTAGCCTAGAAATGAATATGGAACCATAATTAACTGAATATAAGGGTGAAATGCACACAACTGGCGGTGGAAATGAAAAACAGATCATAATCTAAGAAGATCAGCAAATAAATTATTGAATACAGATTTTTAAAATAAATCTTACACATTGGTTTATTCTATCAGATCATATTGCAGTCCTTGGATTCAAAATTAAATTGTTCATTTTGATATTATTATCAATTTTGTTGGTTTTTAGTAATTCTATAATTAAAAAAATTGTCTCAGTCAACTTATGCATATTTTAATTAACGTATTTTAGCAACACTCTAGTAGAAGTATGCATTCAAATCATATTTTTATTCAATACTTTTCAATGGCTCTTACATAATAATGAATTACACTTTACTTTTTGCTAGTTCCCAAGAGTATGAATAGCTCATTCATGTAAAATATATTCATTACTCTTTGATATGAAGTCAAATTTAATGAATTTTAAACTTCTAATTATTGAAATATGATTTGGTAAAAAGTAGGAGAACATATTTTCACCTGGTAAGTAATGAGACTTCTAGAAAACAACATACTTCATATTCTAATGCAAGTGATTAATAGTTCAGTTTTTAGGAGAGATTATGAAATAATTTTTGCTACATAAATTAATGTTAAATACAAAAACACATTCCATGCCAAAATAATACATTATGTATTAAGCTGATTTAGAGAAAAATAAAAGATTAAGATTGTAAATCCCCTTCATCTTTTCTTCCATCATGGAAGGAATTAACCTGGAATGTGAATTTGATTTTTAGAAAACAAAAAAGAAACAAAATAATTTATTTATTAGTTATAATATATTCCCAATTCTTTTTAATAGAAAGCTGTCTAGAGACATTTGTTTTTGCTGATCCTTCAAAATTTTTGGAACATAAGACAGTATTATCATCAAATAAATTTGTTGATCGCATAACCACTGCTTGATTAAGGCGATGCTTCTCAATGGACGATGCAACATTTTCCCATGACCTCCACATCACATTTAGCCTTCTGAACTTTATGCTTCTTGAAGGCTCGTGGAGCTTTTGAATGGTAAACAAGCAGGGTTTAAAATTTCAAATCGCTGCTAGGATTGACACAAAATAGCATCTTAAGATGGTCTTTCATTGACTTAAGAGTGGAAAATGCTTTCTCTTCTGCTCTTACATAGGTTTGCTTCGTCATCTATTTCCAGTAGAGACCCATTTCGTCAACTTCTTGAATTAGCCACTGAAATTGTCCACTGCCTTTGTGCTGGTTCACCATATCTCACGATGCTGTGGATACAGGTTCTTCTCTTAAAATTCTTGAATCACCCACAGCTCCCATCAAATACTACTTCTTCAGCCATAGATGACCCTGGCATCTTCTTCATGAGGTCACCAAAAAACAGTTTTGCGATCTCTCAAATGATATTCTCATGACTGTAGTGTTGCATTGAAATTGCTTTTCCACATGAGAAGCAATATTCCATACATATGAGAAGCAACCTTTCAACATAGTTGAGAATGGGCAACTGTTGCGTAGATGCTCTTGTCACTCCCTTTGAAACATCTATCTCCCTTATATTGTCCTTGTTCTTAAGAATAGTGAAAATTATTAATGTAGACCGATTGTATGTTTGTACTAGATCAGCCATGCCCACGCCTCACTCTCGCTTTTCAAAGATTTTTATTTTTCATTTCAATGGTTATTTTAATTCTCTTATGGCTGTCTTTTTTGCCGCTTTTTCTTCATGGACATTTTTTAAAACTATGTACTAAATTTTACTCCACTTTGCACAAAAGATTCACACAAAAAAATACATCTGAACACAAGTTTGAAAAAATATGTGACCACTAGCAACACTGTGATGCCAGTGGAATGAGTGCTAAACACAAACTGAAGCAGCAGGAACACAATCATTCCAGGAAAACTATTCTCCTCCTCACTTGTTCTACAAACTGTTGCTTTGTAAATGAATGACTTTTAAAATAATATCTATTTTTACTCCTTAGTGAGAGGCTTGCTAATCAAGGCTCCAATATATATTCCGTCTTGGAAATTGAGAGTTAAATAATAGATACAACGTATGACAAGGTAAAAATACATTCTTGCACTTACCTTTGAACAGGCAGCATCCTCTTGCCTGTACAGAGATGGGCACACTTCCCTAAGCTTTGAGCTTATGGCATCAACAGAAGCACGATCACCTAAATAACTAAAATATATGACTTTATTAATTCATGGCTGATTTTGCTATATTTCACCATTGATTGAAAGAAAGTAGTACATAAACTGGGCACAAAATGGTATATTGAACTATCGAATTATGGACCACCGTTTTAAATGTCCAATTTAAAAGTGTTGAAATTTTGAGAGAAATATAAGCCACAATGCCACCGGTCATATTTATGTGGTCATATTTTTCTTTTCGCTGAAAATTTAATACTCCTAGTCTTGAATCTCCTTGATCTAACACTTTCTCTGATGCCTCCCTTGAGAAAAAAATTCTCTTCCTGTAAAGCTAGTTGGTGAGAATTCCTTTGAATGTGATGAAACAGGTTTGTAACATGCCTTGCATACTTAAATCCATTACCAGTGCATCTACTTCACATCCTTTCCTTTACCATTTTCACAGCAAACATCCCTTAAGTTCCCCATACCTGCTGTAATTAGTCACATTTGCACATATTCTGCACATAGTAAAGGAAAAAGTATTGTTTTCATGAAAAAATTAGGCTTAAGGATTTTAATTGAAATAGATGTTTTAAGGGCCCATGAACATATGTTGACCATTTTTTGAAGGTTGCTATGCATTAATGAGGGACATATGTAGGTAATTAGCTTTTTGTTGACAAAATAACTTAACATATAATAAGTAGAGCAGCATGAAATTTTAGACAGCGTTTTTGTAGAGAGTAGATGAACTGATTAGAATTATTCTAAAATCTACCAACAGTGGTAGTAGCAATTTCTTCAGCATGTGGCATTGCTGCAAAAATACTATTGAAAAAGATCAGGAAATCTGAGAATTATTTCCATTGAAACTACTCATACACTATTTTACTTTTGCATTATTATATAAAAGAATTTAGTTTCCATCAGGAGATTTGAAAATTATTGTTACAGGATTAAATTTTCTTGTTTTGTTCATCCGAAAGAAAATATATTTATGAAGACTATTTTAGAATAAAATAAAAACTATGTCACGAAAATATATTTAAAAATAAACTAGGGCTACGTGGTTTCCTGGCTATTCCTTATTTCATCAAGCTGAGGCATAAAGAAAAACCCAATGCACATGATTAATGCAATAAAATACCATTTATTGGCAATTCTCTACTTATATTGCTCACAAAAGGTAAAATGTAATCAGGTTCTCTGCTACACGCACTCAATTTCTGTACATGCTCTCCTTATAGACTGCCAATAAACTTTAAGCTGGTATTTACACACCTTTCAATCTCTATCCAATTAAGTGTTTTTTTTTTCAAAGCATTGTATAGAAAACAAAATACTGATACCAAGTTAATGTGATCAGTATTTGAACAGATAGGCCAAGATAACCTTGTTATTCAAATATACTATCATAAAAATGGCCAGTCCTTTTAAATTATCATTCATAAATCTGAATGTTCCAAAAACGTTTTTGAATCCCTTAGCCCTGAAACATGAGGTTACTTTAACAGAGCCACAGAGTAATTCCATTGTAAAACAAAAAATGACAGGAAAAAAAAATCTCCAATTAAACTCCTACTTACACAGTGACTGTTTCGTAAATTTACTGTAAGGTTTTAGTTTAATTTTAGCAAATTTTATTCTAGTAAAATTAAGGTAAATGGAAATATGGACAATTCTGGGAAGTTATTTATCCAAAGATCTAGCTATAAGAAACTATTATGAATTGAAATGAATGAGATGAGGAGAACTTAATAATTATAAGCAAATAAATAAGATGACTAATCAGTACTTCAGTACAGAAAATTTTATACTTATATTTGAATTTAATTTATGAAATAATCTATTTTCAGTACTAACCTATTTATGAGGTTTTCAATTAAAATGGAGCATAGCTCTTGGCCATTAAGCACCATATCACGGAATGTTAGCTGACAGAGAATATTCTGCTGCTCCTGCAAAATAAATGATAAACTTGTCAGAATTGAATCACCACACACATTCGAGATTAATCCACAGAAGAATCTGCCCATAAATATGACATTTAAGTTTGGAAATAAAAAAATTAATTGGTATTAATGAAGCCTGGAACTTATGGACAAAGCAAAAAAAACTATAAATAGGTAAAAGGTTACTAAATCAATAAATAAATCATAACGACTTTTTGATGCTTGCTCTCAACACTTTACAAAATAAGTGAAAACAATGTCTTTCTTTTCATTAATAAAGGAAACATGATTTTAATTTGTGTCGCAAAATATAGTTCTCTACTATAACAAAGTAAAGTAATCTTAATTTCTTAAAGAAAATCCTGATGATGGGATGTTGAGATTTGAAAATAAGTTTTGAGACAGAAGTGAGAAAATCAACTTTTAAGGCTTGCTTATCCTTCTATTTCAGAATTTGTTTAACTGTTTTTACCCTTATATTTTCATAGAGTTTCTAGAAAGAAGTCAGAAAAGGTGATTTATAATCAAACAATGGCATTTGACACATTCTGGATAAGATATTTTCTTAAGTGAGAGCATAGCACTTGGTTTTCCACAAGAATATATAATCATCTTGTGGGCTAACAAGAATCACAACAATTTAATGACTAAAAAATAGGAAATGTTTCAAGAGGACAGGTTATTAGATTTAAAATATTAAATCAAGTAAAAATGATGATTCTACTTTCAAAAACTTGATATGCTCTCCCTGACTTCTCTGTTTTTTCCTCTTTCTTTCCAAATGTTCTAATAGTGTACACATTTTTATCAGTAATGTCACAAATTTGGACAAAAAACATCTCTTTCTCAGCTATACAAAGCTTCAAAAACCCTCAAATATTTATCACAGTCATCACAAGATGATTTGTTGGTGTAACTGCATATGCATGCTAAATTAAACAAAATATGACCCAAAAAGGAAAAAAAGAATATAGATGAGATTAATTCAAAATTTGATTGAAACTAACCTATGATATGTTTTCATTGATTCTTGAAACTAAATCCTCCTTAAACGCATTTAAATTTGGAATACTAATTCCTATTTTTATCCATTCAATTTTAGAGTTAAGTCCAAATTAAATTTGACACTTTTTATGATATTTTGTATCCATTAGCATTAAATCCAATTCAAAATTATGCGATTAAAAAGAAAAATGGGAATTTAAATTTTAAACACAGTTTTAATAATGCTTTGTTTATATTGGAAAAAAGGATGAAGAAACCAAGAGACTCACTCTGGACAGGCAAGCATGGAGGTCAACCATAAATGAACCTTCTACGTGGCAGAACAACCCAAGATGATGACTAATAATGCTTAAACATGTCATACTATTATTCACTTACAATGAAAGCAGAAGAAAATACTATCTAATAATGAAAAATTTTGTTGCTGCCAAGCTCTATGCAATTAGAAGCCCACAGAACTGAAATTCAAGACCCAATAAAGTGATTTGATTCAAATCTTGAACCAACATACGTTTGACTATGCGATTACCATACTGAAACCATTCATAATAAAAAGGGCACCGTCATGAGGATTAAAACTTACTGGAGAGAGTATGCTGGCAATGCCATGCAAGTGATGCAAACAGAGGACTTTCCAGAGGCCTAAAACTTCACAGCAGAGGCAGAGGAGGATTCGGAGAGCCTCCAAGGAATTACGCTCTACGGACTGAACATTTACACATCCTCCAGAGGTCATCATTTGGCCAGACTGTCGGTTTGGCTGTCTTCCACTGCTCTCCAGAGAAACCTTCCTTATAAATGTCTGGGAATGCTCTTGGCTAGAGAAGAAATAGTCGAAAAAAAATATATATGTAAACTTTGTGAGCATACATTTTATTCAGGTGATCTATCATTGAAATTCCTCGACTTTTTTTGAAAAGTTTTTAATGCCACCAACTCAAAAGTTATCAGTAGTATATAATATTTTAATTCAAACAGTTTTGTACCATCCCTACTTTCCCTTTCTTGTTTCCCTCACCTTCATAAGCCCTTGGACTCATAAAAATTCTCCTTTAAGGCGAGCAAATATATAATTTTTATATGCAACAAGTAAGTCATTAACTATCTACACTCCATTATTTTAATAACTATCATACGATGAATATGAATTTGCATTAGCAATCCTCTTTTTAAAGTGTCTTTGGCCAGTCAATTATTTTTTCCTGACCAGGTGATTGGTTTAGCTTTCTGAGGAATATACCTTCTGCTATTTACTTAATGGTAGTTATGTATTCTTGTAAATCCATAATTCTACTATAAAAAAATGGCTGAAAAACAGAAAAAAATCACTTTACATAGCTTAAATACTTGAATTATTCACATGAAATGAAAAAGGATAGTTTCTGCATTATATCTAGACCATATTTCCTGCTTATATAAAAAATGCAGATTTTAACAAAGTGATAGAATTTGAACCAAGAGTATTAACATTGACTGGAGCTCAAGAACCAATTACAGACTACGTAATCATAATGGATAATATAAACTTACGTTATATTTCCAAGAGCTCCCCCAGTGCCTGCACCAATCAGCTGGTTGTTCTGACCAATGAAGGACTGCAGGCGATGCAAATGTTCCAAGGCCGAGTTAAGTTCTTCAGTCAGAATCCCACTGACCATCTGAAGCAAGAAAGCATTACACAATGACAACAAAAGAATAATAAAAATAAGTTTTCAAAATTAAAAAAAGTAGCCAACAGCTATCTAACTAGAGGATAAGCTCTAAATTCTATGCTAAATAAAAATTACTCTATGTTGGTATGTGAAAAACTAAATTTGATTGATATGTGAAGTAATGTTGCAAAGTGGATGATGATATTTTCATAATTGCCAAAATTAGCAAAGGCATTCTATTAATAACAATAAGCTATTAGAGCATAAGTCTACTTTTGATGAAAGCTGCATTACACAATAAAATATATTGGAAAAACATTCTGCTACACTTGAAGTACTCTTTGGGTGAGGGATTTACTTATGTAATACCAAAAAGTCAACACACATATTATTTATACTAACCCCCTTCAACCTAGATCCAGGCAACACGACCCTGTGCACCATCTTGAGGTTCCAAATGGGCCGAAGTAAGCGACCAAGTAAGAGATAGAGTGAATTGTGCTTGTGTGAGTAATTCAGGGATCCCACACTACCCGGAACCTCAGCAGGAAATGACTGCGAGGCTAAGGGAGAAATTACTTGAGACTGCTGCATTGTTGAACTCGCAATGTTTGATGACACTGGAGTGGACACACTGGTCGGGTTAAACCCTGAACAAGAAGAGGAAATGCACAGTATTAGAATGAATGCATCCATACAAGCGTGATCACAAACAAATGCTACACAATGGTGTAATACATGAATAATTCACATAGAAGATTCTTGCTAAATCAAAATAGGAAGGAATCTATGGGTAGTAGTAATTAATAAGGTGAGGCAACCTACAAATGAGGTCATTTGCACCATTAGGGATTGGTGAGCAATTTATTAGGGTTTTTATTGCTTGTTGAAGGGTGCAGAGGAATTGACATTGGCAATACCAATATGTATGCAAGGGTGTATTGGTATTTGCATTAACCTAGTCTTAAATGAAATATGACAAGGAGTTCAGAGTTTAATGTCCCATCTGACAGACAAGAGTACTCTACTAGAAGTGCTTTCCACAAGGCAAGCAACAAGGGATTGGGCTACCTTAGAAAAATCCAAACACCTCTGGGATTTGAACCCAGGACCTCCAGTAGCGTGGGAAGCCAGTGCACTAGCCACTGCACCAACTAGACCCCAAGCTACTTTTCTCTTTTTTGTCAGAATTTCAACAATGACCATGCACATCTTCAGTTCTCTTTCCAAACAATTTTTCAGTCTATTTGAAAAGAATTCCACTCCTTATTACCTTTACTTTCCCTTAGCTGGAGAGAAACTTAGTATCAGTATAAGTCTACTCCTAACTAAAAGTGTTAAGTGAATCCAAGTTTACCATTCCATTCATCAGATGGCATACTATATTTGACGTGCTCTCAACATAGGGGTCAGTCCCAAAGAGTAAGTAAAATGATTTTTCCTGGCAAAGCAGACGACTGGATTGGGATGATTGGTAGCGGGGAAAAATGGTGAGAGGTCTCGGGAAAGCAACACGACCCACATTAGTTGTCTGCAGGTTGTTATGGTCTGCGGAATGCTGCTTAACTAAATTGGGATACACCAGAATATTATTGTCACTCCAAGATTAGAACCTGGGCCCTCAAGGTGAGAAGTCACCACATTAGCTATCACACTACCAAGATCTTCTGGTCAGTAAGAGAACACTCTAGCAACCATGCATTCTATTGAATTTCCTAAATAACTAAGTTTTCTTTACCTTTCAGCTGGTTACGAGACAATTCACCAATAGTGTATAACTATTTTCATGAATAAATGATACCCAGTTGTACCACATGCAACAAGAATTTTCCACCAGATGCCAGAGGCATACAATACGTGATAGGTATCAGAAGTACAACTTTGGATGCTTAACCCACCAAAGAAATGAACCCAAAGCGACCTCCTCACCTTGGAGTGTTAGTGTTGTATGGATGAATCTATTTACCACACTTAAAAGTGGCCTACACCCCTCTATCTAGGGGTTGCTTACTCACTTGCATACTTTCCTATCATTAAAAGGATGGTTAATATCATTAATGCATCAGGCATTAGTGAAAATGAGTCAGCCTTTATCTACCATTTAATGATTTTGTAATAACTTACAAAACCTACTGCCTTTAGGTCTTGCATATTGCTATTTCCCTCAATTTACATTTCCCAACGATAGACATTTCTTTTATCTTGTTCCCTCACAAAAACCTAAAAGAGGGATTTCACTGTAATCACATTAATCTTTTATAACTACTCTTTCTTCTGGTCTCCAGAATTTCTGCAATTTTAAATCTAAAGAATTCAAATGTTGTTGACCATGCAACAAAGGACAGAAATTCGGACATACCTCTTGGCAAGGCTGAAGCAGATGGGGAGAAACATGGGGACACTGGAGACTGCTGAGGAGTCACCTGCTGTGACCTCCCTACCACTGCTGGCTGGGACAGTCCAGTCCCCCCAGGTTCACCACCGTACATGAAAAATGCTCTTGAAGCCCACTCAGCCACCTGAAAGTCAGAAAATACAGTTAGAGAGCTCACAATATCATGCATGGGTTTTATATTCACACCACTTTTCACTGTCATGAGCCAAGTACCTAAGAACCAATCTAGCATTTAAGTTGGCATCTCTTTGAAATGAAAATGTGAGTCTTCATACATTTCAAGCCTTAAAATATGAGAATTCATTAATGTTAGTTAGTAAATTTTATAATGAATAATAAAACCACAAGTTAATCTAATTGTTAGCAACCATCCTGAAACGGATAAGATGATATTAGACAATTGGAATACAATAATAAATAATTAGGATTCCCATGTTTTCGCCTTATTTTGTATTTCCTTACGTAAAAATTTTTCAATCCTACCTGGAATATTTCTGTACCACTACATACAATCGTAATATGCTGCTTGGGGACGATTGAGTTATGTTAAACTTGGCAGTTTACTTTTTTAATTAAACAGTTTTACTTGGAGGAACCAGCTCATATCAAAGTAAAGCCCCTTGGTACTGCCACATTAAATTAATTATTCCATGATTTAGGTTATAGAATAAGTACTTTTCCGAGGAAGTAGAATGGGGTTTTACCTCAGCATTATGTTAGGCTTTCTATCGTACAATGACCAGTATCAACGCAAATGATAAATGAAGATGGGCAAGAATCATAGATATGCAGTAAATCCTAGGTATTTTGACTGCCTGTACATTGATTTATCACACTAGATGAAGCTAAGGATATACCCCAAACGAGAACACAGGAATTTACTTGCATTTCACTACGGATAAATTATGCATGTCACTGAAACTCAATGGCATGATATGGTATCATGGCTCATTAACATATAGTTTCTTTCACTATCTTAGACCAAGACATATCATTATTAAGTGGTCATGCAGAGAGAAGTTCTGTGCAAGATTAATAAAATAATGTGAATGTTCCCCATTTCTATCATATGAAGCTTTGTTTGACGATTATACATAACGTTTAAATTCAAGGAATTTAAATAAATTAGCTCACCTTTTTGAAAACTTTGATATCTTATGAGATAATGATCAAATTTGCACAAAATAATAAGAATTTTGCAGTGGAAACATTGAAAACTCAATAATGTCTTTACATAAATTGTGGACATTGCAAATAAATTTTATAATGGCGAGAAAGAATGAAAAACCCTCCTGGACGAACATACCAAAATACGTGAGGACATTCCTTTCACTGGCCAATGCATGTCGTCTTTCACTTCTAAACAAACCAAATAAATCATAATACTATTCGATTGCTCATTCATAGTCTATCAACTAGGAAAAGCAGATGAGACACATTCCACAGGGTTCCTAATGAGAACAAATCTGAATTGAACATGTGAAAAATTGGTACCACATGAAAGTAGAAGTATTCAACTATATATGATTATTAGGTCAACTAAGCTTTTTAAGCTAAGAAAAACAGCTATTTGGTTTACTTCTAAGAGTGATGGCTGATATTTGCCAAACTATCGCCATTGTTGATTACATTAGGTTTTTACTGCAGTAACTACATTTAATCATTTTGATCAAAATCCAACTTTTGGAATTGGTTACCTCCCAGTGTAGAAAATTTAACAAAACAAGAGTAAATTTTTACACTTGGAAGTTGACCTAAGAATGCTGTAACTGACTTCAGAATTAACCTTTTCCAACAAGGATCCCGGCAGAGGAATTTGTGTGTCATAGATACGGCAGAGTCGCAATGGATTACTGATAATAATGAGTCACATAATCCTACTTCTCATTGCAACACAACACACTTGCTAATGAGCCAATCAGAGAGTGAACCTGACCAAACAGTTATCCTACCTCTGCTAAAACAATTGCATAAGCACTTACCTGAAGTAGCTGATCAGAATATGAGCATGGCTGTCGAGATAGCACATAAATAAACCATGAAATAGACCTAAGGGCAATTAACAGCAGTCAATGGCAACTTTAGTCAAGAGATCAACCAAACCTACCTGTGGGTTGTGAGCTGCACCTTGGCAAGCTATTAACAGGCATGTGGCTCCAGCTTGGTCAGGGGCTGCAGTGAAGAATGTCCTTAAACCCTGACTGTCTGGTCCTTTGGCATCAACTAGAAGACGGTGCAGGACATCAACAGGTCTGGGCTTGCTTACCAGGTGTATCCCCTGAGTGAGAGATAATTAAAATTCCTATAGCCAGTCACAGAGGGAATAAGCAAGTCATCTTGAATGCGAGAACTGTCAATAAGAAGGCGATGACATGCTATGACTATTATAAGAATGAGCATGAAAAGCATCTCAAGAATTTTGCAAGAATGGTGCAAAAAAGTGCAGAATTAATTCATCATTTAATTCTAACAATGAAGTGTACAAGACACTGGACCTAAGAAACTTACAAAAGAGGAAAATATAAGCTGATATTTTATCAATAAAATACTAAATAATTCAATCAATTCTTCTCAGCTATTGCAAATTATAACTTTCACAGAGTTCTTAGCATTAACATACATAATGGATCCATATTTCTGAATTATTTTTTTTGTAAAAAATATATGTGAAAGTACATAAGTGAGAATTGAAGTGAAAGTACAAGTGTATAAGTTTAAAACTGTTTCAGAAAGCCAAAAATACTAATGAGTGGCTTACGAAAATTTCATTAAATGGGAGCACAATTTAACTTGTTGGCATTTAGGTATTCACTAGAGTTGTTGATGTTCTGAGCTGCTTATTGAAGGACATATGCAGGTCTACTAACTACAGGAGATTGCTTCATCATGATATAGTCACACCTCACTAGGTTTAAAATATGAAAGAAGTGACAAATAAGGATGACAACTCCATCAATCACTACCTAACAGCCCCAATTAAGTCTCAAGTGACACTCACCCAATTAGTCTCCTAAGAATCATCCTCGGCTGGAAACATATTGCAGGCAGTGGGGACACCGAATGCGAATTGAATGGTCTATGTGGCTGAGGCAGCAGCCCAAAGACTCATTCAGGGTGTTTAGAGGCACAGGCAAAGGGTGGGATAAGTGCACACATGTTGCTGGGAATTGTGTAGAAAAATTCAATTGCACTTCCTGAAAGTACCTCATTAATAATTCTTTAAATACCCATCTATGACCAAATTACTAGCTCACCCTCATGTAAGAGCCTAATTGTGAGGATTGTGAATTAAGTAAATTTGTTTCATTTCAAAGGAGACTTCTTTTGGTTTATTAATAATATGTTAATTACCCATTACATGCACAATATGTCAGCATGGTTTGAAATACATTTGAATCAAATGGGGCACAGGACAAAACAGTTATTTCATTGATGAGCCAATTTACAGAGTTTTCCCTGGAATATTATGAACTGAAAATTACTGCATTACTGTGGCACACCAATCATCTTTAGCTGAAGCCTTTCTACTCTCCCTTGCAACAATATCTAAAATAAAATTCCAATGCATCTTTGATAATTTCTACAGCAATAAACAATTGTTCGAAATGCACCAAGAACTAATGGAGGCAGTACCTGATTTTCAGATATTATGTAAGGGGAAATATCAGTGAATTAATACCATTTGTGTCCTCCTTGAATAAATATAGTTTTATATTTACAAGGACAATTAAAAATTTATCCACCAACATGACTTTGGGGCAAGTTTACTAATCGAATGACTCAAAGAAAGTTGAAATCCTCTCAAGAAGAATTATGAAACAATGAGTAAGAATGGCATAGGGTATAACTAAAATGATTTGCCTCAGCCTTTTCTAGTGATTAGATAGATAGATTTATGAGGATAAATGATACATGAAAACCACTAAGTAACCCAATTGATTAGTCTGTTACCTTGTTGGTCAAGACTGCATACTTCCGTGGGGGGTGCAAGTGCTGCTCAACAGCTGGTGGAGGGTCGATCATCCAAGAGCCATCAGGGCTCTTCCCTCTTGGTCCCTTGCGCACCATTTTCTGGAGTGCCAGCTCCATGTCCTTCTCCTCATCCCCCGTGATCACCTCCCCTGACTCCTGCACCCCCAAGTCATCCTCCACCTCCACCACCTCCTCAACAGCCAAAACAAAGCCATCCAATGGCAACACTGATGTCACCTCGGAGCATACTGTCCTCTGGGTGCTAGGTAACGTGCTTGACATGGAACCAAATGGTGCCATTGTGGATGGTGCTGATGTCCTCATCGTTGGAGCAGGTATGTCATCCGAGCTTAGACACCATAATAGATCACGTTCTGGCCCGGGGGAATTGACCATTACCAACTGACCTATAGCAATGAAAAATGCAGCAATGAGTATGCACAGCATTAAAATGAAATTGTACATCTATGATTAATTGGTGCCTTCACTGGTTTAACAATACATAGTAGACCATTTCAAAATATATGCAAACAAGGCATTTGGGAACTAAGTTTTCAGTCCGAATTGATATAACAGTAGGTTGAAAATGTACCCATTGCAAGTTTCGTGTGGTTCACTCATTAGCCATCTTGAAAGAAATTAAAGAGGCAGACAAGATTCAAAGATCAATTACGTTTAGTGCAGTGGCTTATTACAACAAGAAAACATGAAGGTACAATCAAGGTAATCTGGTATATGTGGACTTAAAATTCCATATCGGACAAATCATACATTATAACTTCAAGCAACTAGCTATTCAAACATGCTAAATACTCAGTAATGACTTTTCTGTTGATGGTGGCTTGCAGACAGTATCTAGCATTCTATGCTGTCCTCATGATCCTACTGCAAATCATTCCATACCTACGATTTCACTTAATTCAACTTATAGTTCATAAGTTTAACTCTTACCTTTTCGATATAGAGCTGAGTGAACTCGGGTAGGCCAGTGTGATGGTGAATTTGCAGCAAATCCTGGTGGCATTCTCACATGAAGTAGGCAGAGTGTACTGGGTTTCTGGGGAGGCTGAGGATAGGGGGGAGGGCCTACACCCATCATCACCTGCTGTCCTTGCATTCCCATGCTGGAGTCTGACATTCCACCCACTTGACTCAGTTCTCCTATTTCGGTACAAAATATAGCTGCATGTTATAAATTTTTTCTACCAGTCAAAGGCTCACTATGTCTAGCCAGTTCAATGATGGCTGAGACTTTAGGTACTTATTGAAGGAAAAGATTAGCTAAAACTTCAACACAAGAGTATGGAGATTTTTGAGCTACAGCCTAAAAGAGAGAGAAAAAATTATTAGGCATGGGAAGTAAAGAAAAGGGGTGGATGGGAGGGAAGGTGAGGAAAGATGTTAGTCAACCTCAGCGAGGCTGCTTACCAAAATTTGGCTAGTGAGTGAATGACTGACAAATGTCAAGCCATTTCGTAGTTCAAATTCCTTCTTATGTTGAAAAACACACTCCTCTAGCATAAGTAGGTCAAAATGTAGTAAATGGGGCACGAGCGTGGACTGGTGTGCAGACTTCCATCAAGATGCCTTGCAATAAATGATGACAGTTCTTCCAATCCCACTATTTCTTAAGCATGTTCTTTAATTATAGCACTGGAACTTCTTCCTGTTTAATTAACATACATTACCCTTCAAGCATCACAGACTAGCTGATATACCTGACTTTTCTTTCTTGGGTCAACTTCATCTTTTGTGTTGCTGAGCAATTTTGGTACAATGGTGAGAGTACAAAATGTTATTTTGAATTTATTTTTGGGAAAGAGGTTAGCCATTTTATAAGACATCTTCCCCAAGAATGGTAGTTTCAACGATTTGGATTGAAGAGTTATGGGATGAAGTTACAACTGAAATAGCTTTCTACATTATAATTTTATACAGCAACATATCTATCAGTGAAGAGTTATATATTGGTTGTGGCAATTAATTATAAGGTTTCAAGTTCCTTAAGATACACACTTTCTTGTAGAGGAATTGACATAAATCTATGAATAAAACAATGAAAGACAGGTGGCTTTTGAGAAGTTGCATACATTAATTCTGCTGGGATGGCTTCATCTATGGCTGACGGAAATCTAAAAAATCTCAAACTGATAGCATATTATCCATTCAGGTGATGGCTAGGTTAGGAAAAAAATGATGGCATCTGATGGCATCCCTGCCCTTATTTTCGATAGTAACATTTTTATACCATGAAGGTCTTGCATTGGCAAAGTTGTATTTTTACACAAAGATGATTCATATGCATTGAAACACATACTATGCAATAAAATCTGCAGAAAATCACCACAAACTTTTATCGTCATGACGTGAGTTTTTCAGAGGAGCAAATTCCCTTGTATTTCACAAGTTAGTGGACACTTGGCCCACAGGGAAGAGAACTGTACCTGGCATGCTTTGAGGTGGCTGTAATTGCACTCTGACTGTTGAGTAGTAAAGTCGCACACCATTGGTTGTGATGGCAACCATGTGGACATCACTGGATTCCCTTGCACCGACAGCTTGCACGGATATCACAGGTTTAAAGAGGGCACTGTCCAAGGTTCTGCAAAGAAAATTCATTTTATCGAGCATGCCATCAAACCTTTTTATATATGATTCTAAAATATACTACGAGTACATCTGCGACTCGAAATAAGCAGTGGAACAGAGAAAGGCTTTTCCTACTTTAAAAGTGTTAGCTGACAATATGCATATGATCCAAATATAAAATCCTTGAAGAGGAAAGCTATCTGGATAAGATGTTTAAAACTCAAGGTTAAACAAATACCTTTGATGCAGTCAGCAGGCTAAATGCCATTTTGTTTTCTAGATACCAATACCAAATTGTTTCGTTAAGAACAATGTCTTTTTCCTGGTGACTAAATAAGATGTTAAATGTTATGGCACTCAGGACAAAGGTAGCACAATTGAGAGTCTGGGATGCATTTTCCCAAGAACATTATTGTTTTAAAAAACAGCAGAATAGTTAAATTATAGTTTTAAAGAACAAAACACCAAGTTCATCTGAACCTTGATACTAAATCTACAGCAAAAACTGACCAATAAGATAAAAGGCTAACTTAAGCAGAGATAGTGGGGCTAAAATTGTTGTGGTTGTAATAAAAGGCTTTTAATATTACCCCACTCATAAATGTCTGAATGAGGGCTTGAACTAGAATTAAAACAAATTATATAATCACCACTAATGCGGACATACTCACTTGACTACAGAGAGGGCTTGCTGTACGATGGCATTCTGAGTGAGGTATGCCACCCTCCATGCCTTTCCATCAGCCCCCATCTCAAATGCACTCACATCCCCCTTTTCGGATAGGGTGTATAGTAAGTTTCGGGTGACATCGACCGAGAGCTGAGCCAAGGCATCCTTGTGGCTTTGGATGGTCCCTGTGGTTGCCATCATTGGATCAGCAGCCACCCGAGGCTCATTGGATGAATCTAATGGGGTGGAGAAGGGGAGGGACGGGAAGGGGAATGAGGTGAGGAATGAGGGAATGAGGTACGACAGCAATCCCCGAGAGTGGTTCACTTTGGTGCAACTCTGCCTGCCAAACCAACTCTTGCCCTTCTGGAATGCAAATTTAAATGACTGATGACCCTGACCGCAACTTAATGTTGCCAAAATTTGTATTTTACCCTTGCAACATCACAATATCTAGGGCAAAAGGAGTTACTTTATACATTATATATTACGGTAATATATAGAGGTGCATGCATAAATATGAGCACTAAATCAAATAAGGTTTCCATAAAATCTAAATAATTAAACAATTATTAACACATAAAAACATTCTGTCCAAAAAGTGATGAGAGTATTCATATAATTAGAACTTGAAAAAGACAACAGCGTTTAGATTTTTTTTTCAAGTTTTGACGTAGCAAAGAATGCATTTCCCACGTAATAAATTTGTTATAAATCCACTAAAAAGATAAATAAATATAATTTTCATTTATTTTTAAATTTTTAATTGGCTGTGTGGAATAAAAATCATTATGATACTTGTGATGAAACAGTATGTTAATTAAGTGTCTTATCATGTGATTCTTTTACAGAATTAATTAAACAAGAGAATGCTTTTAAAATTTATCGTATCAATGAAACCCTAGCACTGTTGCTCACACTCCTACAAACTACACAAGCAATTACAGTCCATTGATAACAGGCCATTATTTTGGAAAATAAGAAGACAATTCTTGCATGCTCTTATTCACACCATTGTGTTTAACCCACTGATATTAAAAAAGTATTAAATTGCTCCAACCTGGTAAAATACTTCAAAAAGATTTCCATCTCGACTACCCAAAAATATACGTCCATCAGGTGTTCCCAGGATAGAGGTTACTGGCACTCCATCAGTTGGTAAAATTGCTAGCGGCTGAGGTAAAAGGTGCAGAACCTTTTCTTGAGGCTCTGTCACGGGAACTTCAAGGATTGCAGGAATTAACCGGCAAAAAAAGAGAAATAAATGTTCATGAAAATTGAAGGGAGTATTATGAACTAACTATTGCAAGTGTAGCAGTTTGACAAGCCATAGATAAATTAAAGGGATAATGAGACAGAGATACAAAAGTGGGAGACTACATTCTAAGAAGGCTCGTTCACATTACTTCTTTGTCTCTTATCTTTTGGAACTGTATCTGTATGGAAAAATGTTTTTTATAAAGGTTGATACACATGTGTAACTGTCTTATAATGTGAATATCTTTTAGTCCAGCATATAGTGGGAAAACTGAAAATGATATCCTTTAAATATGTGGTTCCACATATGCCGGAAATATAGAAAAATTCATGGAATGCTATAAAAATATTGTAGTAGTAGTAGTTTTTAGGGGAGGCGACCGACAAATGAGGTCATTCGCACCATAGGGGATGGACAGGAAAGGATGAAGGGTGGAGAGAAACCAAGCATCGGCATTAGCCTACTCTTTACGAAAGGCGCGAAGGGGTACGAAGTTTAACATCCCATCCGACGGACGGCGTACTCACTCAAAGTGCCCTCCACAAAGCACCTCAAGTAGGGATTGAGATACCTCTGAAAAATATTCAACACCGCCGGAATTTGAACCCACGCCCTCTGGGTGGGAGGCCCATATGTTAGCCCCCACACCATCTCGATCCCCAAAAATGTTGTATATTGCAAGAAAACCCAAATTACAATAATGCAAACATGGGGTTTGACTGTACTTAGTTAACATTGAAATATTTATTTATTTTATGTTTGCTTAAGGGTTTTAATAAATGTTTCACCCTATTGAATTAATTGGAAATAGAACTTTGTTTTAAGTATTTTAGTTTTGTTTCACTCTGGCTGGGGCAAAAGAACAAGCATGTGCTGCTCATATATATAAATTTGATGAGAGGTATAAAATAGATAAATAAGATAATTTAAATAAATTAACAATTTAACAAATGATAAATTCACTTTAAAAGATGCCAGTCAAGGGCAATCACAGCTTTCTTTTTTAAATTCATGGTTACAATTTAAGGTGACAAGCTATGCATGTTAAATTTACAAAATTGCCCTTGGATTTCAGATGGAATGAACTCAGTTTCCCCAACCAAAGTAAAAATCTTGATCTCACACAGGTATCCTACATTAAGAGCAGTCTACAGAGTTTGCATCAGTAATCATAACTAATGACTACCCTTTACAAAAGTAACAAGCAAAGATACAGGTATCCTATATGCTAATTAAGCATTTGATGGGAGTAGGTGTTACATCATGGACAAAAATAAGGCTATTCACCATTTGCCATGAATGCAATTTAAAAATAAATGAGGAAAACCCGCAAATTTAACAAAAAAAGCAAACATAAAAAGAATTAAATTTTAATAAACTACATACCAATAACATCACCAGTTGGATAATCGAAGACCATTCCCAGTAGAACAATCTCAACTGCTGTAGTGAGAATGAGAATCCGAGATACATTTTCAGGCCATATTCCTGGCTTAGTATGAGAAAGCCCAACACTAACTATGGTTTCAGTAATTCCTTTGAAATAGGCCACATCATTCCTTTTAAAGAGAAAAAATTATAGTTTCAATTTATGCAAGTTGAAAAAATTATACAGCTAATGTTGCATTCATTTCTGGGTAATGCTTATTATACGCCACCAAAAACATTTTTCGATAATTATTTTCTTCAAAAGATAATTCATTCAACATATCATCACAGATGTAATGTAAATATTTATTTTGCCTACTTATGATACAGAATTTATCATTTTTGAAGACAGTTTAAGCTAACTAATCAAAGTTACAATGCAGAGCTTTATTTTATTTTTTTAATGCCAAGACTTACACTATTAGATAAACTCAACAGATCTAATGATACATAAACTGAGATGGACTAATGCAAGAAAAAATTTTGGATTTTAGAAACATAGAATTTTATCCGTAGTTATTCAAGTGGTGTAGTAGACTTTCACTCAATGACTTGAGCACTAAGTTCCAATCTGGGAGGTGAATCAGGATATTCCCAGAACATATAATTTTCAGAATTTTAAGGGAATCAAAAGGGTGAGAATAAGAATTACAACAATAATCTTACACCTTAGCCAACAAAATGACTGGTGGAAGGCCAAGATTCGATTCTTAAGCATCTTCTCTGTCTTCACGTGACATTATTATTAAATTCATTTTAAGCCAATCATCATACAGAACACAAGTGTCATATGCACAACTACTTGTCCTATTTTTGTATTACTGAACATAATACACATTAAGCAAATCAAGATCCTCTTAAAAATAGTTATAGTTCAATTTAATGCAATCCAATTAGAACTATAACAACATTTTAGCTGTGGAACTTGATCTATTACAATTAATCCCTCGTGGAGATTTTAAACACAATGTGTTTTCATGTGACTTAACATTTCCTTTAATAAGAGTAGCCATTCATTTTCTATTTTTTAAATTATTTATTTACTCTTAAATTTATTATTTAACTAATTTTCCATTAGTGTCTACTTAGGGTAGTCACTCTTGTCATTCTTAATTTCTAATCCTGATACTGACATCAAAATCTCAACTTTAAAAGATTGGCCCACTTTTCCTGTTTCTCCCTCCTTGATTCATGAAAAAAGTGAGTTATTCCCAACTTTTCCTGGTTTTTCGCTTTCGCCAACACACATAGTTAGGAAATTTAGTGCGAGGAGATAAAAGTACTATATCCAGTTCACCTGTTGTCTGGTATGTATTCACCCCCTGCCACAGACCCTTGAGGTGGTTTGCTGGGTACCAAAATATCAAATCTGTCATATCTAATCAACGAATAAAAGGATCGGAAACTACGGCCATATGAATATTGTGTGAAGAATCAACCCCGGCCATACTATAGAGTACAGCTGGGGTTGATTCTTCCCATAATATATCTAATAAAATTTTATGAAGATGCTTTCGAACTAAATAACATTTTAAAATAAGAATTGATTGGGTACAAAATTATGAAAGACATTCAGAGTAATAAATAATCGAGGGAAGTGAAAAATAAGTTTAAAAAATCAAATGCCAACATAGTGCATAAAATGATAAATATATACTCTGTTTTAATACATACATGTTCGTATGCACAGTGGTATTTAACTACTAATGTGAACATCCTATATTCGTTTCTATTGGGCTTTTTCCAATAGACGGTAAAGAGGTTCTATTATATTGTTTAAAACTTTTCAGAGAAATTTTAAATCAATACATAGTTTTGAGAAGTAGACCCCTGATACCCAAAAAAAATCTCCCAAGCATGAGCAAAGCTGAGAGGCATCAGCTGAAATCAAACCTGGGTCGTTCACAGATTCAGGTTTGATTTCAGTGGTTCAGGGCAGTGGCCCAGCACTTTACCAACTGCACAGTATGTCCACGACATGAGAAATATACAAAAATATATGTGAAGGAATAGAACACTCAAAATACACTTACTCTGAACATATTAAACACTCAACAAAAATATTTTAACATGTCTTACCCATGCTCATATTTCCAAATGTAAATATAGTTGTCCAGAGTGAGCCATGCATAATGTATGTCTGGAAATAACCCCATCATGAAATGACTGTGCCTTTCCTCTGTATTTTGCTAGTTAAGGTTTAAAGCTCATTGAAACAAATGGTATGGTAAAAATTAGGCTACAGA
The DNA here is from genome assembly GCF_022747635.1 of Hetaerina americana. Lineage (NCBI taxonomy): Eukaryota > Metazoa > Arthropoda > Insecta > Odonata > Calopterygidae > Hetaerina > Hetaerina americana. The sequence continues at coordinate 26,474,228 of NW_027287316.1, forward strand.
TACACACATCTACATACCACCCTGTAAAGGCAGTGGATAACTACATGTTGGGTTATATGAAGACATCTAATTATAAAGAAATACCTTGATGGTTTAGTGAAACAAAGATACTTAATGTATTTGACAGTAAAAATAGCAAATTAATTTCCAATAGCACTGAAATTGTTCTGCTGAGATCATAGGATTGTTGCAAGTGCTTAAAGCATCAACTTCCACTAAATAAATTTGTTTAGCCTAATTTATAAAGCAAAAGTAAAAAAAATACCTTGGGAAACTAAGTGACTATGAAAACAGGACAAGACTCAAAGAATGGGTTTGATTTTACATCTTGGGCAGCACAGCTGATTGAAATTTGTTCCATAGGAGGAAAATTTATATCTGCAGAATGGTTGAATAATTTTCCCTTACTTATTTATCACATTGGCATTAAATGAAATTTTATGCCAAAACATGTGATGTAAATCGAACTTAAAATATGGTTCGTAAATATGCTTCAATCAAGGCAAATATATGCATTCCAATCAGATAAAGTTTAAAGTCTGTGTGATTATAATAGTTTATACTATTATAATCACACAGACTTTAAACTGATGAAAATTTATGAGTGTGTTAAATGTGCTTTTCAGTTGATTTTATCAGTTTACATTCTTTCTTAGTCTTTTTCCAACAAAATAACTACATAGCACCAGTGATCAAACAACTTGCACTCCTAAATCAACACATTTCCTCATTTAAAAGTTTCTATCATTCCTGAATAAGTGAAAAGATGGTATAAATTGAAAGTATATCAAATTTCGGAATAACCAGTGATGAGAGTAAACTTTTATTGACAATTATATCTATTTAATATAATAAGACATCTATATGGCTTCAACTTGAACTTCTTAAGCAATAATTTCACCAAAATTAAATTAAATTTTCACAAATACATAACGATCCATGATAAATGGTTCAAAAGAACACACTCCACTGCAACAGATTAGGTGGAATAATCTGATTTTGGGAAGTTGAAAATTTTTGAAAGTTTAACCAGGGGTTAAAACATATTCAAATAATCTAAGCTACTATTACTGCAAAATAAAATTAGTTCTTAAACAGTCTGCAGAACATGGCAAAAGCAGAAGTAAACAAGAATAGTATGGTAAGCAAGAAATTAGCGGAAAAGAGAAAGTTTCCCTTTATATCCCAAGATCATGCTTTTGTCCAGGTCTATCTCAAAAGGAAATGGGTTGAAAAATTATTGCCCAAAATAAGGCACTCTATTTGCAGTGGGACCTGTGATAAATACACCATTTATGATTACATTTTTATGGTCGCCATTTACCACATTATAAAAATACAAATTGAGAACGCATTGCATAAAACCAAACAAGTTTGCAGAAATATTCTATCCAACCCAATATTCTGCATATGGTACATAAATATACCTTAATGTCAACAGGTGTCATGCATTTAGGTGCACTAGGGCCTAATACATCTTCATTGTTAATTTCCTGACCGTGAACCTAGACCTGGTATTTTAAGACTGAGGACGTACCATATTCTTTATCTTCATTACAGAGCCATGGGCACTTATGTCATGACACTGTTCATCGAACAAAATTTATTGGTTAGTGTTTCTCTGAGAATTGATGTTACAAGTACGCAATTACAGCGAATAGGCAATTTTTTAAGAAATTCATATTTTAACTGAAAAGACAGCACATAACATAATAATATAAGTTTCTATTTAAAACTCTCTTAATATGTATGTATGTTGTAATCAGCTGTTTTAGTTTCCATCACATCCCAATAAAAATAATTTATAATTAACATAGTTTACTTTAGGTCGCAGCTGAATAATAATTATTTTAAGGATTCCTAGCATTATGAATTCAATTTTTGAACATTCCAAAATCACTTTCAGATTCAGAGATTACAAGTGAAAAACAAAGCAACTATATGTTCATAACCATACTACTTATTTAGTGGTTTGACTTCAGAAAGCAAAGGATACGGACATATTTTTCCATTATTTCAGCAGGTATCGGAACTTTGTTGATAGTCTTGAGTTGCATTGCTTCTGAGAGCCCAGCATGACTTGGATAGTCTAGATCGTGTAGTCCACTAATAGAGGATCCACCTAGAAATAATAATATCCATATTACAAGAGTGATAAAAAAGGATTAATATACGACTGGGCTACGTAAAAGCCCAAGCGCTGCCATTGTCACTACGTCAGTGTACTGTAAGCGGCGAGCATTGGGTTAACAACTAAATAGTACTATACAATTAACCCATCTGGGCGGAGTTATTAGAATTGTACATTGATATGATGACAAGTAAAGCAATTCCATCAATGTTCTTCACCATTGAACTTTGACAAATTTATTCGGAAACACTTACATTACGAATTAACAATCGACAAAGAATTTTTGCTAGAAGGAAAAAATGATAGCAGATACTTGGGAAATTACCTTGATAATTACATCCTGTAAAATCTAGGAATGATTGAGGAGTGCAGTCAAATGACATGAGATTTTCCAACATCTTCCCTGCAAAATCCAAGGCTTCTGTGTACACCCACAAGGGTTCAGAAACCCCAACTCTCTCATTGCGATTGAACATTACACCTGATATAGACATGGTATCGCTGTAAGATTGAGAAAAAAATCATTATTTTATCATGTTCACGTAGTAGCTACAAGACGAACTCGCATACATCATTACTACTGCAGTAAAAACTTCCTTCAATTATGAAAGAACCCGGCATAAAATAAATAATCTATCAATTGATAAGATACTCTCGTGTATTTTTGTGAGTTGCCATAAAAAGTTGTCACTTACCATATATTTAAAAACTGACTATTGTGGAACGGACCGTTGACTGATATTAATTCATTAAGATAACTTAAAATACAACGCCGCTTTTTATGGCGCGCATGGAGGTATAATTCAGAACGTTAAATTTTCAAACGTGCGCTTTTCGGAAGTCTAATCGTCCAAGTGACATACGGTTGCCGCGGTTATTGAATTGTGAGTCGGGCGTGAGTTTACACTGCTGATAGAAAATTATGTGAAAATGTCTTGCCGTGAAATTTGGCTGAGACAGAGAAAGGTGGGTTGGCTAAGGCCCATACTTTTTCGTGAAAATGTGGTTAGATTACAACGACGTGTTCTGAGTAACAGCCATGACAATTCATCGGAGCAGCGTAAGCAAAAACTCCTAAAACCGTTCTTTGGCTTTGCCAGAAAATTGTACGAATTGGATATTAAATATTTGTGCAATAAAGAAAAAACGTTGGAAATCCAAGAAAATATAAGGAGACGGAAGTTAAATGGTGACATAAATCTTATACAGGAATTGTACTCACGTATTCAAAGTGCACAAGACGGGGAAGAGAAAGATGCATTAATAGAGCAATTGACTGACGAGGCTCTTAAGATTCCAAATAAAATTCCAGAAGGATTATCAGATGAGCCAGAAGTTGTGCGCTTAGTCGGGGAGAAACCTAGTTTTAATTTTATTCCGAAAACATTGGAAGAGCTGACCAAGTAAGTAAGATGTATACTTCTAATTTCACTGCGGTAATTCCAACCAGAAACACTATTTCTTATGATTTCCCTTAGGACAAACGGCAGCGTGAGAACCCGAAAACTTGGTAACCTAACTGGCAAAAGAAGTTATTTTCTTTGTGGAGTGTGCGCAGAGTTGGAGGAAGCTTTAATAAACTTTGCCATGGATCGCCTTCACAGCCGTGGGTTTCAGCTCGTGTCTGTGCCTGATATTCTGCCCGCATCTGTGATTGAAGGTTGTGGGATGCCCACTCGCGGAGAAAGAAGCCAGGTAAATCTTCCTGGTAATACTTAATAATAATTTTATGACAACCATGCCTCGATTAATCTTGATGAAATATATCAAGATGAACTACATCATTTTCTTAGAATTTCTGTACTTCTTTATTTTTAGGTTTATCGTTTGGATAAGGAACTTTACCAGACGGGCCCTGAATGGGGAGAGGAAGTGTGTTTGTCAGGAACTTCAGAAATGGCATTGGCGGCAATGCTTGCACATGATTCATGCACTAATGGCCCTTTGCCAGTAACTGACCTTCCACTACGCCTCTGCGCAGTCAGTCGCTGCTTTAGAGCCGAAATTTCCAAATTGGCATCTGAGAAGGGCCTTTACAGGTTTTTATTTTTTAATTTAAATGATGGAAGATAGTGGTTACCTAGTCGCTAATATCATTTATTTTCCTTCCTTCCACTTCCACTACGCCTCTGCGCAGTCAGTCGCTGCTTTAGAGCCGAAATTTCCAAATTGGCATCTGAGAAGGGCCTTTACAGGTTTTTATTTTTTAATTTAAATGATGGAAGATAGTGGTTACCTAGTCGCTAATATCATTTATTTTTGGAGTGGGTAATTAAAAAAAATTGTTATTTAATAATCTTCCCCCCTTCAAGTATTTTCCTCCTTATGAATCAAAGATCATTTCAAACAATTTTTGTGATTAAAAGGAGTACATAATTTTACTCTCTTCCATTTCCAAACCCGACCTCCTTATGCAATCCAAAGTATTCATTTTTCTTCTCCACTTGACTCTGGTTATCTGTTGTGCAACCTTGCGTTGTTCCTTTGACCATTTGCAGATTAGCCATAAGTTAGCCAGAGTAATAACGAAAATACCTTAGTAATGAGCTTGTAAAGAAGTAGCAGCCTAAGTTAAACATTACAGTAGGAGGGGGCTAGGCCTAATCAGGTGGAAAAGTACACCTATTTGAGCAGTATTTTAGAGTAAAATGGATGTGGTAGGAGGGCCATTGATGGAAGATTTGCAAAGGTGACAGAAGCGTTTGGAAAGTCTGGGTCCAAAACCTGGTCTTAGAGTCAAATGGTAGAATATGCTCAAGGGTGTTTTAGATATAGGCATGGTAGAAATAAATTAGAAAGAGATAAGGACAAATGACACTATGAATTTCATCAGAAACCCAGCTTTCTCACTGCAAGTAGGATTACTCTTGAAATTTCCTTACTTACTACTCTTATTTTTTCACTTGTAATTATTGCAAGCTTTATCTGTTAAGTGGTTTTTAGATTAGTGTATTTCATTTGTTTTGTTTAGTTTGTTTGTAAAAAAATGTGATGTAACCCAAGGCAACAAATTAAATATTGTGATTCACAATCAGGTGAAACTGGATATGTAAGGATTGGGATGGTGCCATAGCTGGCATTTCACCCAGAGTGCCAGGGATCGAATCCCGGAGGTGGCAGGTTTATTTCAGTTGTATCCTAATCCCTACTTGAAGTGTTTTGTGGAGAGCACCCTGAGGGAGTACACCATCCGTTGGATGGGACGTTAAGCCATGGACCTCTTGGTACCTTTCATTAAGAGTAGGCTAATGCCGATGCCAAGTTTCTCTCCACCCTTCATCGTTTCCCTGATGGTGCAAATGACCTCAGCTGTAGGTCACCTCCCCTAAAAACCACTACTGAATATGCTACTAACTGAATATGTAATATAGATCAGTTATGACCTTTATATTGCTGTGACTCCTACAGTTGCACTTAATCTGCAAAGGTGGAGCCAGTATCGATTGCAGAAAACCGTAATATCTTGTATTTTTCAAAAAAATTCATTTACAATGGAAATTTTTTGCTTGAGCTAATTTGACTGATTTGACAGTGTCGTATATAATTTACATGTTGGCCGAATATCATTTTAAGAAAAGGCTCATCTTTTCTTCTCCCTAACTAAGAAATTAAAATGTAGTGTCATCATGTACTTTTCAGAGTTCATGAATTCACTAAGGTTGAAATGTTCGGAGCCTGTATTCCTGAGGAGAGTGCCAGCTTTGCCGAGGAGTTGGTCAGCATTGAACAGGAAATTATTGAAGACCTCGACTTGCATGCTCGACTGGTTAGAATGGGGGCTGCTGACCTTGGACCTCAAGCATACTCCAAAGTGGACCTTGAGGTGTGGATGCCTGGAAGGGCTGCTTCAGGTATGATTGCCTCAATAACAGTGGATCTTTGTTTTGCCTTACTGTAATGTGTGTGGACAAATCATGGGCTGTCTTATCCACCATCATGCTTTCCAGATGGTTAATGCAAAAAAAAAACACCATTAAGATAAGAAAATTAAAATTATAAATTTGTTTCCTTATGCGATGAGCTATTATGTATGATCTCACTAAGTTTTCTGTTGTTATGCGAATATTCTAGCTGTTTACATTCACACTTACAGCTCCCAAAGGAAAAATGGAAGAATTTGGATGGGGTGAAGTGTCCAGCTGTTCTGATTGCACTGACTTCCAATCCCGGAGATTAGGAATACACTATGAGGAAAGAGATGGCCAAAAGCATTTGATGCACACAGTTAACGGAACTGCTGCAGCCATCCCACGACTCCTGATTGCTCTGCTGGAAACTCACCAACAAGAGGACCAAACTATTACAATTCCTCTTGCACTGCAGCCATTCATGGGGGGAAGGTCATCTATCGACTTAAATGACAGTTCAATTCCCATGACGAAACCCTTACCTGCGTCTTTGAGGTACAGAAAATAGTATTCCATTAATTAATTAAATGTTATTAGTGTTCATCCTTGTTGATTGACCAGCCGCATTGTTTTCAACCGTGCAATTTTGTAACTTATCGAATATAAATGATGTACATTTGGCAATTTTGATGCTATTATTAAATATAATTGGAAGTTTAAACAAAAAAATATTTCTTATTTTTTTCATGAGGTTTTTGTTGGTGTCAACACATTTGGGATAATTCAAAATATAGATAGAAATGAAAAAAACACTTCATAAAATTATGTTTTATTTATGAAAGACAGCCCAGGTATAACCGGAGCTTAACAACTTTGATCGATACATCTTGAAGATGATTATCAAAAATATGAGAATGTATGATACAATAAAATGCTTAAATACTCTCCCATTTATAGTGAGTATTTAGTTGATATAACTCACAACCATTCATACCTATACATTCAAATAAAATCATAAAATTAATAGCAAAATATGTACACTATATTATTTCATGAAAAATATTTCATGAGACTTTAGCATAATTGCTTAATAAGATGTACTTGAAAGTCATGGATCATAAAAAGGGATAGTTTTGTTCAAAAATAAGTTTGCATCTCCTAAGTATCTCACCAGTTTCAATTAAAATCATTTTCTCGCTTTATTCAATTATGTATGGTGGATTTGTCATTTTTATTCTGCCATTATGCAACTCCCTTGCTTTAAATTTCAAACTAATTTTGTAAATGGATAGAAAAACACTTTCTCTCTAGATGACTAACTTAGATCACTTACTGATTATATTAAATTAATGCCATTTACAATGATGAAAATATTGCTCACTTTCCCATGCTAGTATCACACTGCAGTAAGTTTGTCCAATCCTGAACCATATACATTACCTGTGGGACGTTTAATCATTTATGTTGAAAAATCAAATAATTATACCACAGATGCCATGATCAAAATCTCCCCAATCCTGAAAATTCCATGGAATAGTTTCATGGCAGAGTAGAATCACTAAATGGTTACTTGCCATTGAGCATTGGGATTGTTGGAAGAGAGTCTTTTAGTGCACTTGTCTTGTCCATAATGCACCTTTCTCTCAGGATCCCCTTCTGTTTAGCAGTTGAAATAGTATGTCCTTACTTTCACAGTGCACAACCCTAATGCACTCTCTCATTCTCTTGTTGCACTTTTAAACAAGTCAGTTTCTCTTAAGTTGCTGCATTGATTGCTGGTTCTTCAATGCCAATTAGGAAGCTTTGCCACATCATTGGTCACAATGAGAATAAATGCACCACAAGCAAAACAAGATTGCTTTTTACTCCTCATCTGAAAAATGGAACAATACACCACCATGTACCTAAGACTTGGAAATGTTATCATGCACATTTATTAAAGCTTTGTCAGTAGTTCTACTAAAAATATTTTTTTTTTAATCTTCTAGATAACTATTCAGTTAAAATACCATAATTTTTAAAACCTATTTTCTTTTTGTTATTTTGGCAACATTGAGTGTGAATTTGGTGTATAGACAGAGGTATAATTATTGAGTAATATTTAATAATTTATGAATTGTGGACTTTAACTCGTTTCAATTCGATCTACAAAAAATGGTATTTCAAAAATTTAAATATTCTACAGTCGTCATTTTTGTTACTTAGGTAATTAGGCATAGTTAATATTAGCAGAGTTAAGTTATGATCCAGCTTTGATCAAAAAACAGAGGTTAGGTTTCATTGAGGAAACGGAGTGAGAATGTACTTTCATCATTAAAAGATTTTCACCATTTGGCAGTAGTGCGCCAACCTTAAGTAGACAAAATGGTTGGATAAAGTCATGCAGATCAAGAGGGAAGTAAGTTAGGCCCTATAAGTCCACTTGTCACAGATGTGGTAGCCACACATCTTTGACAAGTTGGATAGCACAAAATTGGGTTAGATTACATTTACAGCATGTTCATCATCCATTAAATTTTACATTTTATGAAAAACTTATTAATTTTACATAAAAAAACGATATTTTACACATGCATTTGCCTTTGGAGTTTAAATTGGCAGCACTATTGCAATATTGAGGCAATATAAGTGTCCACTCAGATTAGAATTTGAAGGATCATTAGTTTTTGATGCCATAAACCTCCCCATAGAGATTAAATAAACTTGTCTAATACCTACAAATGGCAAAAAAGTTTCCCCATTAGTTTAAATATAGTTGAGGCCATTTAAACTCACTTTATTATAATTAATTCTTTCTGTGGAAAGTATGAGAGTGAGTCAAATGGAAACCTTAAAACTTAAATATTTTTCATTTCCTAATTTCTTGAATACTAAAGGTTCTCATTCATAGTCCTTTCAGCTTACAATTGAAGTGTTTGAGCACTTTGAAAGTTCGCAGATACCTCTTGTTAAACCATAACTTCAACTGCTCTAATAGCCTCCACCATCGCAAAGTGGTGAGCTTGACCTGGTGAAGGGGTATCTGACATAGAAATAAGATTGTTTGGTAACTTTTGTCCAAAATTCATTGCTAAAGTGGAATATGTGCATCGCCATTCTGAATTTTCATTTGTTGAAGAATTTAGACATGTTTCACCCCCTTACTACTGAATAAACGAATGAGAGATCACTGTTTCCCTGTGGTGCATGTTTGAAAGTGGAGCGGCCATGTTTACACTACTGTTGCACCATATTGTAGCATTCTGGTATCATGCTGCCAATTGTAGGCCACTCATAAAACCATGGCTATCACTGTAGGAAACAAATATTTGTATTGGCATAATGTTTTGACAATGTGGTATAGTTTTAAGGATTTCAACTGATTCACCCTTGTATGTCATCAGCATTCTTGTTTATGCATATTAATAAGGCAATTCATCAAACCAAAGAGGGGAGGGGACTAGGAATTAAGGCCAAAATTGTGTTCAGACATCACTTAACACTCCTTACACAAAGTGAAGAAATACAAATATTGATACAATGGAATCAGTTCATAATATTGCCATGCTTGCATATTTATGTATGATAAGTGGTCAATGAACTGAGCTTAGGGTGCTGAGTGAGAGGTTTGAAAAAAATAATTGATTTAATTGTAAAGTAGCTCATTTGCTCTTAGAAAAGCTCTCTCTTTAATCAATACTCTGTGGTTTCATGTCTGCTAATTCCTTTTGAACTTATGTATTTTGAATGCTCATGAATCAAATTTCCATCACCTGCCCTCAAATTTTAATTAGAACTTTCCATTAGTAATTTTGTTATGAATACATATATAGTGTTCTTATATTACTTTGGTGTTCTAGCAATTTCATCTTATTAAGCCTGTGCAACTCCCAGTATCTTAACCACAGCATGTTATGAATTAGTTTATCTACACTAAGAAAGAAAATCTGTAAAATGACTTGGGTATCTATTTTAATTGTTAATTCAACTGTTTTTTTAATGATGAGAAATCAATTCGGAAAATATTTTTGGGGTTTTATGGGTATTAAGAAAGGCATTTAGTGTGAAATAAGAACTCTAAGAAGTCAAGAAAATATTATCAATGCCTATGTAGTAATCCTCTCATAGCAATCAATTGCCATTACTAAAAAAAAGATAAGAGCTCTGCAAAGGTCATTAAAAAAACAAATGGGGAGCATTTGGAATTCAGATGAGAAATACTGAAGTAATAATTTAATAATCCTCTTGCAAATAAAATAGAAGTTACCGAGCATGTACCTTTATTTTAGAAGTTTGTGTCATAATCTGGTGTAGTTCTTCGCCGACCATTAGATATTGAACCACCTCCGACACCTCCTCCCAGGCCTCCTCCATAGTATGCATTGAAGTAATAATCATTCCATTCCGTTCGCCAGCTATCATAATGGCCAGCTTCAGGTGGTCTAAATCGACTGCCATTAGGTACGCCTCCATTGCTTCCAGCATAGGAATTGCCAGTGGTAGAAGAGGGCCTCTGAAATGGTTCATTTTGAAAATGTAAGAATTTTTTATCTCTGTCAAATGTCATTGAATAGTTGCTTTGTTGCCATATTGCAATTGAAGCCAGTTCCATTTCTCTGTGTTTATTGAATTAAATGTATGTCTTCAAATGTAAATGTGGATAACGAATAGTAAATTGTATAAATATGCATAAGAAGGTATTAATTTAAAGCCAAAATGAACATGTTTCTAAATTTTTCAAACTTAGTGGGTTTCCTTGAGGAAAACCCAAGAAAAATCCAATATTGTTGCAATTCAGAAAATCTCCAAAGTTTCATTTATCAATGATAGCTTTGGTGGAAATTCCAAAAAAGTTTGAGGAAAAAATTGCGACATGTAGGTATCCAAATGAATCTTTAAGTGATTGGATAAGCCGAGGGTAGAAATCTAGTACCAAAGAGCAAAACAGGAGTGTTTTAGTTCAATGACAATAGAGCTCTTGAATTTATCCAATTGAATAGCCAGTAAAATTGTGTGCTATGGTCTAATTGTTCATGACTTAGAGCAAGTGGGTTCCAATGGTCACCTGGATTAAGTAAATTTTAATGACAAAAATTTTGGATATATGTTCTCTCATAGTTTAAAAATGACATACTGAAAACTTTTATGGAGAAAATCTGAGGTCAAAACTTCTTTCAATCTATTTAACTTCAAGTTTCTTATATTATAGATCAAAAATATTATTCATACGTATCAAACTACAAGGAAATTATTTTTATTTTTGATGTAATCATTTCAAAAAAGGTAAAAAAATGAAACTGGTATATAAAAGAAAGTTTTATTTAATAGCAGTTCAGTGTGGATATTGAGTAGATACCATAAAATGTCTGGAACAATGTGAAATTTATATCAATGCATGTTGCCCTAAAAAAGACTATTTACCGAACTCATCAATGAGAATATCTAATGCCAATGGCTTTGCTATGCCAAACAAGCATAGGATGAAAAATGCACCAAAATATATGAAATGCAAGTCTCATTCAGTACAACTTATTGTAGAACGAATAAGCATGTTTTCTGCTGAATTAGGGCACAAAGTGTCAATGATTTTTCCAAAGCAATTTTCGTCAAGAATTTTTAGGGTGACATTGCAAAAAGCTAGAGATAAAAAAGACCAGTCTTCATGATCTACGAGGCAAAAAGAAATGCCCTTATTGAATTTCAGATCTCCAACTCATGCCTAATATATTTTTAATTTTTTAAAAAGAAGATTACTAATAATTAGACAGTAAATGTAGACATGGGAGAATACATCCTAAAATGTTAGCAATCATAAAATTTATTAACCAAGTAATGATTCTTCTAGCTGTTTTATCTCTTTGATTTTAAATTGAACTTATTTATAATGCAATTGCAACTGGTAAAAGGAAATAATCATTGGGTTCCCAGTTCTCATCATAGTTTTTCCCATCATTGGAGTACATTTGTACACTCTGTGGATTATCATGATTAAATCATTTAAAGTTTCATTCTAAGTATGTAGGGGCACCCACTTTTTTATGGTTTTTACTAGGCATAAATCACATGAATGACAATAGTAAATTTGATTGATTATGCACTTCTTCCCTAGACATTGCTTTTACCTTTATTCCTCCACTGTTGCTGGGTGGTCGTTTCTTTTCATGTGATCTGTCATTCCAAACATCATCCATATCATATAAGTCTTCAAGATCTGTGTCGGCACCATAATTGTCGAAACCCGCTCCACCTCCTCCAAAGCTGCCTCCCCCACTGGCAGGGTGACCGGCAAAGCTGCCCCCACCACCACCACTCATTGGCTGACCCTTCCCCATCTCTCGAAGAATTTCGTCGGTGAGGGGAGTTGCTTGCTGCTCACGTCGCTTCTTTGCATTTTTCTGACGATTGACAAGCTGCATAGAAAGACCATGAGCATGAGCTAAGTTCCATGATTCATACAAGATGATCATTCTTTTATGATAGTAGATAGAGATTACATATAATATAGATGTTGATTCTAAAATGATTTTCGGGATGAATAACCTGTGGTCAAAATTCATGCAGGGGGCAAAGATATATGTGGGGACTATAACAAATTTTTTTCATTCTACTCATTCTTCCAATCAACTCCTCCTCCTTCTTAGTGAAAATTTCAGAAATAATATTTGGGAGAATACCTACCCATGAGATCCAACCCACAAAAATCGTTGGAGTATTTAAATAAAACCTGTTATAAATTGTAAATATTCTGCTAAAAAGTCAAACTGAGGAGTAAACAATAAACGTATTATAAATGAAAATGTAGTATCTGGAATAACAGGTAATACTTGGAGATATTAAAATAACCTTTGTATCAAAAGTGCCTAGTTTACAGCTTTGATAGAGGAAACACGAGGGAAATAAACCTTCCGCCAGTTGAGAACATGATGGGATTGTTAAACATGCTGTCATGTAAATGCGATCATTCTAGATTTTTTCCATTTATACCAGCGCTCGGGAGAAGTTTTTTGGAGACCATAAAAGTGTGAAGTACGTGCTACCCCTTGTAGTACGCAACTCAAACAGCATCAATGCCATAGGGCATCGCAAATTGCATCGAATCTCGGGGGATGAAGGGATATCATGTCTCTGAAATGATTCCATTTCTTTTATTCATAGTTACTCAATTACTTTCTTGTAAATAATTAATTAGCATATTAAGTTGGAAGTTAAGAAATCGACTCCAAGTAATGGACACATCTCGGTTTTACGATGAAAGACTTATTTATGGATGATTTGGAGTTTTGGCTGTAGTATTTAGGATGATGCTTTTTATTTGACAAAAAATGACACCAAATATTTTCAAGCCCCTCGAATAAAAAATATCACTAAGATGTCCCAGAATCAACTGATCATCTTTAAAAATAACAGAACATAGATGTCACTCACACCTTTGACTATGATTTAATTGCATAAATTAGATTGTTTTGCTGTGTGTTAATATTGCTAAATGGGTGATAGTATTTTTAGTGATATAGTATAATTAAGGAAGCAACTTTAATGGCTGAAATTACATTCTCTTCAATAGGAAATTCTCAATGCACAAATGCTAAATACAATGTTTCAAAAAAGCATTAAAATTTTCACGAATTTTGTTAACGAGAAATGCTGAATTCAAGCATACACGAAACGTAACTAGCATTGTATATACTAACCAGATGGTTAATATTTTAGTTGCTTGCTTTATTTTGCGGTTACAATGGGTTCATATTGAAATATTCAGACGTTACAACAAATTATACACGAGCCGTCGATACGTGCTAAGTGGGTCAAAAATATTTATCTATCGAGTCGAGAATCGAAGCACTTAATGATTTTGGAACACAATTTGTTGGGAAGGTATGTCTACTCACCACCGTGACACCAAATCCCACGACGAACACCAGCGACGCCAGGCCAATAACAATAACAGCCACCGCCCATTGGGGTACCGCCTCCACAATCTCTTCCCCGTCGCCGTTGACAGAGCCACCCGGCCATGAGAGGCCCCGTCCGCCACCCCGACTGAATCCCTGATCCTCGGTTATCACTTTGAAAGAGATGGGAGAAAGCAGATCAGACGTCTGTGTATCCTAATTCACGATGAGCACCAAAAACGCATGGAACTACATTGAAAACCTCATTAATAACTGAATGCATGTAACGACATTACATCACGGAACCTAAAACAAAACATAATTGCAGATGTTGATCAGATGCGATGGTAGGTAATAGGGAAGGCGACCGACAGCAGAGACCATTTGCGCCTTTAGGGATAGGTGGGTAAATTAGAGGCAGGATTTTCAGGGAATGTGTGGAGAGAATTCAGATGTCGGCATTGGTCTAATCTTAACAAAATACATCAAGGAGCCCACAAGTCTTAACCCCTATCTGACGGGTGGCGTACTCCAATTGAAATGCTCTCCTCGTAGCACTCAAGTAGGGATCGGGATCTCTGTCACCACCGGGATTTGAACCTGAGGCCTCTAAGTGAGAAGCCAGTGCACAAGCCACCGCACCAACCCGTTAACCGCAGTTGTTGAAGAATATCAACAAATAGCAAGCAATTAAAATCTTGATATAACTGCAGAAAACTATTAACGATACGATAAAACTAACCGAATGATGAAAAAATAGTTCCAGATGACATTATAATAGCACGAATAAACTCTTACAACTGTTTAGAACATAACATATCATTCAAAAAAGAAATAGACTTAAGAAAAAGATTGAACACTTGAATCATATCCATGGTACAATAAAATAAACCAAAAAGTTAAGGCGAGAAAGGAAATGTTAGCAAGACTATGTACACACACACACACACACACACACACACACACACACACACACACACACACACACACACATATATATATATATATATATATATATATATATATATATATATATATATATATATATATATATATATATATATATATATATATAAAGTAATGACTATAGTATATCAATGGAACATAAATCAAAGCAACAGCTGACGAGAAAAGTATACAAGCCTTAGAAATGAAAATACTACGAAAAATGGCAGGACACATAAGTAACTATAGGATAAGAAACACGAAGATGAGATGACAATTACTAGTAGGCGGCTTAAATGAGACTAATCCAAGAATACAAAACTAATTGGAAAGAACACTTAGGCAGAATTGACGTACAAAAAATAAAAATAATGATGACTAAGTATTGACCATGTGGAAAGCGGTAAATTGGAATACCAAAAAAAATGATGGCGAGAACAATATGTAGGAGTCGCAACGGGCACAACTTAATGTTTGAAAGGAAACAGAAAACGGCGTTTAAATGAAAAATGAGGTTTTTTCACTTTGAATTAAAACCATCATGTAGAGCGTCGTTTTTTTTGTGGGCATACTTGACCCAACCCAGGATGCGACTAAAACCCTGTATCAGCGGTGAAATGATGCTTACTTAATTCACGCCCATGAAATCAACTAAAATGTGCTCGCATTAAGTTTGTATTATATATTTTAATATATTAGGCCAATATGATGGAATTTTCTAACTCTTCTAATTCTCTCCATCGAAGTTGCAAATACTTATATTTAAGCAGCAAAAACGATTCTTTTTATACAAGGATCAATAAAAACATTATAACATGATTTGCAACTCATGCATAACTCTTATCACCTAGTGAATATATACGCCGCAAAAATAAACTTTATGACATATTTTGCCATTTTATCATAATTGGCTCGATCACTAACGATACCATCCCATTCTCAAATATTTCACCTTTGCTAGAACTAGGTTAGTTTAGTGGTTTGACGCATTCTTTTATCAGTAAAATAAAAAGGCAAGGTTTTGGATTAATTTTCCAAAGCTACTAGTTAAGTTAAATTATTTTGTTTTCAGTGAAGCCAAAAACCATCCTCAGGTTTTGTTGGCAGTAACTGAATATGTGGTCTAGAATTGGGGCGGATCTCTAGACTTTCAATCTGGAGGTGGGCGTCACGGTCTTGTGATTCGAAAAAGTAATATTAGATAATTTCCAATGTTGAAAAAAATGGAATTTTTTACTTAAAGAATTATCTTTGGCTTATTTACAGAACTAAATACAGAAGTCCTCCGTTCTCATTTCCAAATATATTTATAACTGCTTCGATTTATAGCTCAATATCCTTATAAATACGGCAAAATACGGAAAATAAAAGACATTATGCCGATTTTGGTGAGGGAACCTGACTACCACCCCCCCCCCTAAATTCGCCACTATTCTTGGTTCATAAAACCAAACACTGATTCTCCCGATAAATACAACAAAGGAAACTACCAAGTCATGAACATATGACGAACGAACCGGAGCAGTTCTAGGACGACATGCCTTGCCGTTTTTTCAAGCGGCTTTACTTTTCAGAGGTCGCCTAGTTGGGCTTATGCTCTGTGTCACAATATTTAGTTCTTATATCTTCCTGGAGCACCACCAGCGTCGTTGTATTGCCCTCTTTTTATTTATTTAATTATTTTTTTCGTATTGTTTAGGATTGTAACATTATTTGGTCTATTATATTTGTCATAGGGGCCTATTTTATTTTGTTTGGTGTATGTCATAGCCCCATTAGTGTTTTCTTTTAATTTATCAAAGTATATTTTACTCTTTGTCAGTAAGAAGTCTGAAAGTTTTTCTATGTTTGTTTATTGGTCTACCATCTCGTTTTCTTCCTAGGGGGGGGAGACCAAAAGCCAGCGTCAGCGTCTTCCTTTCTGCACTATTTAATTTATCCATCAAGGATCTACTGACTAGTCCCATCCACGCAGGTGCTGCGTAGGTCAATACTAGTCTTATTACTGTCGAGTATATAAGTATTTTTATGTCTTGAGGGGTGGCGTTTTGTCTGAGAATCAGTGCCAATTGCGACCTTAGAGCGGCCGCCTTGTGTGATAAGTAAGATCGAAAATATATCATTATATTTTGTTAAACTCGATGGTTTCAGGCTTCACTTTGTGGAAATCCATTCTAATAAATCAAAAGAGAGATGGTACTTTTTTCCACACTTTATTTTACAAGTCGACCGGTTTCGCCTATGCGACGAAACCGGTCGACTTGTAAAATAAAGTGTGGAAAAAAGTACCATCTCTCTTTTGATTTATTATTATATTTTGTAATAAATAATTGAGAGTATTTATAAATATTTTGCCATACATATGTGACACCGTAAGGGTGAACGGTTCGATAATGCATTGGTTACATCGACGACTTTTTTATCATTTTACTCTTGGTAGGTAATTTTACAAAGAGCGTTCGAATTTTTTTCAGCATCATCTTACGGTACGAGACACGTTATACAATCAACGCCATCTTGACCAACCGCGAACATCTTCTATCTTCGGAAGGTCGTGAATTAAAAACAGAAAGAGGCCTTTGCATGTGCCTTGACGCCTTTCAATTTCGCGCTGCCGGGAATTAATCAAGAAAAGCCTCGGTGTGAAGCAATAAAGGGCCATGACTGTCCTTCATATCACAGTTCTTTTGACTGAGATGAAAAGGAATTACGACTTTCTCACCATATATGTGTCCTTTGAGGTCGTAACACGAACGCTCGTCCTATTTCGCTCCAATTATGAGTTTTTCAAATAGCTTGCTGGAGTAGTAATTGGATTTTGAGGCTCTTAGACGACTGAGGTAATTTCGTATCGTAAAAATCCATCTCCATAAAATCTCCATTAAAACAACGTCGCGATGATAACATGTCCATCTACAAGTTTGGATTCGAACCCATGACCTCTGCCGTAACCCAATACAGAACGGGTTTACGAGAGCCAATAGGCAGGCTACCCTTCTTTCTTTGTTCTGGTTTGATGGCTTCCAGGAAAAAGACCGTGTGAACGGGGTGTTCTGACGGTTTCCGAATAAGCGTAAAAGCCACAAATTAAACCGCCGCTCTGTCGAATAAGAAATATAAGAATCAGTATTATTTCGGCATCTTGAAATCATATGTTGTTCACTACTCTGAGCGGAAATAATATGCCCTCGTGTTAGGTTGGGTCGCCCTTATTTGAAAGTACTGGGCCATCCATGCATCTTCTCCTGAAAAATATTTCCCAAAAATATTAATTAATAAAAAATGTCAGCAGGAGTTTAAATCATCGATATCCCTGATGTTATTATCAACAATTTGAAGGATGGTTTCTCGCAGCTTGACTCTCCTTTCTCTTCCCAGTCTACCTTTCCATTTCTCGAACGATGAGTCCTAAAACTTGGTCGTCGAGGCTGGATGATAATCGGACATTTAAAGGCTTTATTAAGGTGTGGGTGTGGAGAGGAACGAAAAAAATAAAACGAAAAGAAAGGAACATAAACGAACCAGTGCATAGTAGAGGAAGACATAATATTGCTTGAGGAAATTAGGAGGCAGATATAATGGATGCAGGAGATACCGATAGACAATAGAATATTTAGGACTCTTATGAATAAAGGGGAGAAAATTGGGTGAGCGAGGTATAAGGAGAAGCATATTAGTTACGTGAGTGAAATGAAGGGAGTTGGATAGTACGTCTAGTTAACATAATGGTTACTATAATTGGCAGGTCTACGGTGTTGTATATCGTATCAGGCGGTGATAGAAGTGTGGCAGTGCCTACTCTCAGGCTCAACCATAAAACGTACCTTGACCGGCAAACTTCTGTAAACAGAAACCGTCAGAACATTCACCCACCATTTTTTTCCTTCAATCTTCTACTAGGGGTAATTTAAAATATTCCATAAGAGTTTTTCCCCTCATTCTAAGCAGCGTTGTCAACAGGCTTCCTTCGTATTGCACGCGATAAATGAGCCTGATTCATTAGGACTTCCGATCCGAGAAAATGTTCATCTCCGATCCTCGTCACTTTCTTCCTCAAAACTTACAGCCGTCTCGCCTGCATGGCAGAATCCTTTGTTCGCTTCACCTTGTCTGCGACAGCTCTCCGAAGAGAAAAACGGAAAGGAAGGGATAAAAATAGCCACTAGGATTCTGGACCCGGTTATCCCGACCCTCCTCCATCGCCATCGCCACCGCCCCCATCTCCCCTCTCCAACCCTCTCCACCCAAACCCATCCTCACCCTCACTGGAGCAACAATGCCATCTTCAAAAGCACATGCCCACTCCCCCCAACCCCTTCCATCCACGGCACCTTCGTCACTCGCACCACGCCCTCCTTCCCTGCACCACCCTCCCTCCTCCCACCCCCAGTGCCAAAAGACCGGCGGAGACCCCTTCCCGGTGATCCCCCCCTCCTCCCCCGGCAAAAGACGCAACGGAGACGGTGGGGAAAGGGGCGGGAGCTGCTCCCCTCAAGGACGACGGCTGCCATGGAGATCCCGCTGCTGGAGGACGCTCTGCGGAACGGGATCCCTCCCCCCACCTCCCCACTCCAGCCTCCCCTTCATGCAGCGAGACTATAGCGAAAGGGGCGGGGAGTGGCCACCGGGTGCTTGAGTCCCTCCCCCACCCCCATTGAGCCCCTCCCTCAACGGTTCCCCATCCCCCACCCTCCATCTCCCAATTCTATCCCCTCCTCCGGGAAAACACAAAGGGAAATCCAAGGGTGGAGTGAAATCGAAAAAAAATAAAACTGACCAAAAAAATGTATTTCGAAATTCTAAAATTTTCGTCCTGGAGGTGGAAATTACATCGCACTCGACGTCACCTACACCAATGATTCATAATCTTAGGGTTGGTACGTGACGTTTACTTTGCTCTCATTGCCACTGCTCTTCTCCCTCCGTCAAACGATTTGCTTCGACGTAGTTTTTTCCGGTTAATTCTTTCCACAAGCGGAATTCGTCCTTGGCCTTCCTCTACAGCTATTATCTCCCATGGTGCCTTCTAAAATACGTCCTTCGATAAACTGTAGCGCCTTAGGTCTTGTCTCATTATTTTTTCCCTTTTCCTTCTTCTTTGACACCTTATGTTGGCATTAAATTGAATTATTTACTTGCTTCTTTCATCAGGATACGATTTTTAAGATGCCCTAACACGTGTAAATATCAATTTTATATTTCCAGACATTTTTGATTTAATTAATTTACCGTAATGAAAGTGAATGTAACGGATAAAATATATTATTAACTGTAAATTTGACCAGAGGCTGATGGAAAGAAACACAATTTTAACCTTAATAGCGTCAGAAACCTATGTTGTGTATACTAATGTTTTTTTAGAAGAATGGGGATTTCAATGGGAGAATCAGTCACATTTTAAAATCTTTTAACATATTCATGGTTGATGATATGAAAATTTATTCACTTAAATTAAGGAAAGGTATTTTCAAAGACTAAATGATGATTCTCAAAAGTACAGTACAGGAAAATTATACTCTTAATATAAGAGGTTGGAGCATCGCAAATGGATTTTTTCTAAGGGTGGATGATTCAACGAGGATTAATCATGCCGAGGATGGTCTTGAAGACTTCTTGGGTGGACGTTAAAGTCCTCAAACCCCGATGGAATGGCGCAAAAAAAATACAAAAAAGAACAATGGTCGGACTGACTGAAGCTCAATGAGAAGCAAGTACATAGTAGCATTTCCCAAGGTAAAAAAGATCCAAGTTTCCAAATGAGATTTGAATGCCGACTCCCGACATTCCGACGTAAGCGAACGCCATCGCTCAATCCTTTTCGAGGTAATCTCTCCGCCATCGTGTCCCGGAGGAGAGAGGACTCACCTCATATGAATATCAAATTTGTTTTGGTGACGAAAATTGATACGCGGAGGAGTTGAGTAACTATATTGCGGTTCAGTTTGTCATCATAATTATTCATGACTCACGAAGGAGCGCTACTTCGAGGATTAATCTTGGCTTGGATGCAGCAATGGTATCGCACAGACTTTTTTGCTTGTGATGACAGGCTTCGTTTCTCTTTTTCTCCAGTTCAAATTTTACATTTGATTCCGCTTTGCCATAATATATATTCCTCGAAATTTGAAACTATTCCTACTATTTCGAAACAGAATGGAGGACACCTTCCTAAGGCTTTGGTAACCGATAGTCCAATGTAAGTACACTCTGTGCATTCAAGGCATCCGAATGCTATCAATAGTTGTCTATTGCCACAAACATCTGGGAAATTAAGCACAACAAAAATACACGCATTGAGAGAATCTGGTTTCGGTATATTCTCAGACAAAGCAAGATCTTTCTTAAAAACAAATCTTCTCACTAACAACTATTCATTATCTCCAATACGTAACTCGACTTCATTTTTTTCATAATCTCCAATAAGGTGGATGGCGGCTCTTTTCACAACAACAGCTGAATATAATACCAACACCTTTACCTTTATGTTAAACCTTGAAAACAGCTTCGAGAGCTTTTTGGCACGAGGTGTTAGGATACCTCCTTTTGTAGTGCGAACTCAAGTGAGTTTGAATTGTTGAAAATAGGAATGTCAGGCTACGATTTCGCTCTTTGATCACTGCTTTTGGAGTGCTTAATCTTATTTACTTAAGTGTTTGAGGGAAGAAGGATAATTTAAATATATCCTTACCGGAGTGTTATTCTCATATTTTGCCCTGGTTGTCTAAAGCAGTCTACTATATAAAATGTGAAGACCTAATGATTTCTTCTTGTTACGCAAACTCGTTTATTAGCTAAAATCCTTGAATCTCCCCTTCTCTATTCATTTTTGACGGAGGTTCCTTTGTGAAATTAATCCACTACTTTGGGGACTGGATCATGGGAGAATATAGTATTCCAAATATCTATATGCACTTCCATACGTAACATACTATTACGCATATCACCAGATTATTTGTATCAAAGCGTAGCTATAAACTTTAGTGATTCATTTAGAATTGTAAGAATCAGGAGACGGATCAAAATTCTCAAGTGTATAGATAACGTGCATGTCTTTGTCAAAACTCAATTCTGACAGCAGTGGGACTAGATTCTAGACCATGCACTCCAATTATAATGACGCAAATAAATTTAAATCTGAAGTAATTTCAAACATGACGATGTACTTTTGAAATATCATCGAAAAATTAGCCTTGTACACATTATTATCCTTTATTATTCATTTCTGTTGATGGGCACAAATTGCTATGTTTCTGGACAATAATCCATTGATTTATCCTTTCCTTTTTTTCAAACGAAATGAATGCTCGAAAATCTTCTTGTATTCAATTGCTTCAATTGTGAGCCAATGTCTAAATATTATTACATTATTTTACCTTTTTTATTAAATAATAAGGAAGGAAGTTTTAATTTATGTAATATTTCCTCTTCAGCTACAATCTGTGGTTGTACAAAAAATATGCTTTTCACTTTTACGTGGTTTTTGATACCTTGCTACTTTGCTACGTGCTACCTTGTAGGTATCACAGTCTTTCCGATTATACTCATTATGCTCCAGAGGCCACGGTCCTCGAGCGATAAATATATTTCTTCATTATTTAACTTCTTATTAAACCACTAGTCATGTTATAATGTTAAGGCACTTAAAGGCAGACCCGCATATCCTTTTAATATTTGCGCCCAGTACAGAATGCGCGAAGCTAGAAGATACCGTCGTAACCCCCATTTTCAACAGTGCCACGTTGAGTGGTGGCCAGGTAGTTCCTTACCCTTGAAATCCGTGAACTCGGGGTCGACGAGGAATCCGCCCAGTCTCTTCACCTCCATCTCCTGGGGTCTCCGCCGGGCGTCCAGCGTGGGGTCGCCGACGGAGCGGCCCTGCGCGGCGGTGGCTTCGGTGGTCGCGGCGGGCAGCGGGATCTTCTCTCCCTTGCCCAGAGCGTCGTTGAAGAGTCGCTTCAGCTCGGCTGTGTCCACCCTACGAGCCACCTCTTTCAGCTCCACCACGTAGTCCACCACCACACTGCCCTCCCTGTGCGGAGAGGGAATGTTATTTCCTCCATCTGAGAGAGTCGGGGAAGGCATGGTTGGTTCGAAGGGGGGATAGGGAGAGTTATTCTAGATCTAGATAAATACCCCGCAATCCACCAAAAAGATCGGTGGCATGGGGTGCAAATACAAGGTGTAAAGGGTAAAGGATAAGGGAGAGGTAGGGTGTTTAAAGGGCGAGGGAAAGGGGAGAAATATCCATTTAAAATCCATGAAAAGACGTGCATGGTGGTACCCACATATATATGTGCACGTCAGCGGAAAACTTAGTTTAATACATGCTTTAATTTTACTCGCTGTAGAATTTCTCAGGTCTGTTAAATAGGAGGGAATAAAAATGAACACCAGACAATAATACGATAGACCTCCATCATTCTAGGACATGTCATGCAAAACTGGAAAGCAAGAAGGGGAGAATTCTATTACCCCCCGGGGCCATACAACTTGAAGTCCCCAACCCTGACACCGCAGTTAAAAAATATGCCACCCAGGTGTTGGCAGTGGACCACGTGAGGGATCACCCTCGCGGAGGGAGATGAGGAGTGGATGGGATAGCTTGCAAATACAACAAAAGACGATTAGGGAGTATTTTGACCTACACAACGTTAGATATATTTCATTCTACTCGGTCATACGGTAAGGGATTTGCATACAAAATATCAGAAAACAGTATTCAATGCATGCCTAACAAGTAAAAATATTTATTTCCCAGACGTTGCGGGTGAAAAGTGGCGTCCTTGTTAGCTCTAACCCTACAGTTACAATCCCATATTGTTCGTGGTAATGAGTCCTTGAGTATATTTCTCGAATTTTATATTGATGATCCAAGCGACGAATGTGAGTTGGATTGCGAATCATTAACGAGACCTCGGCGCTGAAACAAGCGGCTCTGAATTTAACTTAATACGATAAGTTCACCTAGCATTAAATTGTCTTTGTTATAATGATGCTAACTCAACTCTAGAAGCACTTCTGCGACGCTTTTTGCGTTGGCGTAACAGTTTTTTTATGAATCGGGCCGCCCGATCATTCTTAATTTCCCAAATTTCCCTTTCTTCCGTCAGATCATGTACACTTCATGCATAGCCTAAAACAAGGCCTCAAAAGAGCATGGCACAGATTTGGCATATGAGGGGACTCTATGATTAATCGGAGTCGCCCGCTGTCTGCGCAATAGAACTGGTCAAAGGAAGTCGCCGAGTATGACCAATTTTGCCATTTCTTCTGACGGATGGTGGTTTATGGCACAGGGAGTATTCCCCACGCAATACACCTGCGAATCAAGGTGAACGTCTTTTCACATGAGTCAGTCCTGCACGTTCGGATACCCGAAATTGAAAGGGAGATTTCATGAAGAGAAAAAAAAGAGAGAAATTCAAAGGTGACAAAAGGCTATCTTCAGAAAGGGGAACACAAAACGAAGTAGCGGATTGTTTTAGAATAAATAAAAATGTATTTAGAAAAACTCAATAAGATTAGCTTTTATCTCGGAATGCACTAAAAAGTTGAAATTTTTCTTCATTAGCTGAAATATTTCATGCGCCAACTACTTCTACTACTAAAGAGCCGAGGTAGTTTTTAATGACATGTCAATAGTAAATACCATAACTTCTAAGACTCTAGTAAGCTAATGATGGTGTCTGATATGAAATACTATTAGTTAAGGAAAGAACATAAACCACTTTCGCTTTCACTTTTATTCACGCGTAAAAAATGTTTCTGCGATCAAAGAAAATTGTTTTCAACCTTGTAGTGCATATTGAAATATAAAATTATTTCAAAGGTTTAAAAAAATATTTTTACTTTATACTGCCAGCTTAAGCTTCTATTCTTATTCTCTCCTCGATTTTTGCTCTAGCATTCTTATCACCTTACGACTTACGTACTACAATTCTCATCCCTCCCGAAAATGTATTTTCTTTGTGAAATTCGAACCTTGGCTACTCAACCCCTCATGATTTAACCCATGTTGGAGCTGGAGCAATAGCAATAAATTGTACTAAAGTAATAGTTTTGACAACATCACATATGCATCACCAATCACTATTATGGTGCAACAATTACTATACTTTTACTTATTTTAAATTGCTATAACAATGCAAATATTTAGGCATTTATTTAACTAGGGATCTTGGGTGGGGAGTTCAAGTAGATAATTTGACACGGAAGGCATTTAAAGTATTGCATTGGGTGATGAGAAATTTAAAAGGAAGTAGCGTAGCCACAAAAGAAAAAGCATATAAGGTACTAGTTATCCCTATCCTTGAATACTCCTCCAAAGTATGGGATCCATATGAGGTGGGACATATTAAAAAGATACAAAAAGTTCAAAGAAAGGCAGCAAGATATGTACTCGGAAGGTACAAAAGAACAGATAGTGTCACAGAAATGCTAGATATACTGAAATGGGAGAGTTTGAAAAATAGAAGAAAAAGGAGTAGGTTAGGCGCGATGTATAGAATTGTTAAAAAGGACGAAGCGTGGGAAGATTTATGGCAAGGGATAGAAAAGCCTAACTTTAAGGGAAAAACGACCATAGCCTCAAAATAAAAATAAGGACTCAAAAAACAAATAAGAAAAAATACTCTTTTTTAAATATAACTATAATTGATTGGAACCAGCTGCCTGGAGGTTTGTTTGAGCCCTTTCCATCCAATTTTAGAAGTTTTAAGTTTAAATGTAAAGCAGCCACTGGGTAATAAACTTCATTGTAGTGTTGAAAATATTGTTTGTATGTGATGTGGACGGCATTTTGTATGTGATGTGGAAGTTTGTTTGCATGTGATGTGGAAGTGTCATTGAATGTAAAAATATTTTGTCTCTTATCTGTTTTTAAATGTGTACGTATGTAATTTGCGTTGTAAGAGTTATCTTTGACCAAACTTGACCGTTGCCACCAGGAAAATCGCCTAATTGCAACGTAATTGTGTAAATAAATAAATAATAAAATATTTCCGTGTTAGTTTTCACATAATTTTATGAAATTTTGTTGAAGTTCATTGTTCCCTAAAAAGGAATTGCTTGTCATTTCTTTTTACCATATTTTGATTATCCACACTTATTGCTTAAGAAACTGGTCCAATTCAACTGGAGCTGGAACTTTCTGATAATATTAAAATTCAAAATGGGGGAAATCAACATTAATTTAAACTCAACTCCCCAGGAATTTTCCGTACTGCTTGCGTTATCTATTGATATGAATATCCACGGGGGTGGGGCCAAGAAGAGGGAGATTTCAACTCAACTTGCTGAGGATATTGTATTTTAATTAAGCCTATGTTAAGTATGCGAATTTTTAAATCGATTGAATAGTGGGAGGTGTAGAAATAAACGATTTTAAATTTTACATGCAAGAAAGGAAAATAAAAATGCGGTGAAAACGGTCAGGATTTTTAAGTTTTAGATTATCAAAAGCTTTTTCTGATTTTTCAAAGGAATTTATTTAAAATGCATAATTATAACTACATTAATTAAGTAAACAAATAGAAGTTATACTGAATGAGGAAGGTGATCAAAATCTATACTAATAAGTGTGGTTACGAGTAGGATTGGAAAGATCATGAGATAAATGAAATCATGGAGGAAGGTCTGCGCTGCTTCAGTCGATTTGGACAGGTAGACCTATAAGTATGCAGTTGTGACTGAACAAATTTGCTAGCCGAACTTTGTACTTCCGTTTTAAATGACATGAAGGGTTCGCCCATCTTTGTTTTAGACATACGTACATGTTTATCAAATAATAATGGGCTAACACCAGTTAGACTACAAATACAAAATAAATGGACGAGAATGATTTCATAGAGCCAAACGCGAACATGATTTTTGTTTAGTGGAAATTAGATGGAAAACATGATCACCCTCAATCAGGAATGGAACTCTCGTTACAAGGAGGCATACAGGTTACAAGGTAATCACATAAATGTTCAGGTGTGAAACGTATGAATCTTAATGACCGATAATGAGCTGAGAATTTCCAGATAAAATAAGAATACTTTGACAATATATCCCGACTGGTTTTAAAAATAATAAGCCAATACCAAAAGACTTACCTGAAACCATCGATTCGAACCCTCTTGTACCACTTTCGCAAGCCTTCCGAACTGCTGTAAACGGCTTCCAACTGAAATAAATGTATACAACTTAAGTTCACGCTCAATGCGCCAAGTCTAAGAACCATTTTCATGCAAGTTTGTGGGGTTGTCATTGAAATTCAACTTTTACAGAAGTGATGAAAATTAATATTTCTAGTGTCAACGTTGGGAATAAAAAAAAGGCGCTACACTAGTGTGTATAAAAATAAAATAAGATTGTGTTCTTCCATTCGGTTTAGGTGTTTTAATTAATGCACAGATAACATACGATATTTAAAGTAGCCATGTAATCGGATCGGATATGTGTGCTGGAAGAAAATTATACCCCCGGAAAATGAGCCGGAGGCTGGGTGGGAAGTTAACGACCCTCGAGGAAAAGTTTTCACTGATCTTTCACTGATCATGCTGACACCCTCTCGCACGGAATCCGGTGCTTGAGCCCACTCGATACTGTAACGGGAAGACCCCTAGGAAATGCCACACAACACCGTCACTTCTCTTACCTCGTTTGCAACGGCGTTGGCCAAATCCTTCCACTCATGAGTTAGGTGGTTCATCAGCTCCGGCCTCCAGGTAGCCTGCACCCCGCCGGAGGTGCCGTTGCCCCCAACGCTCCCGCCCACCAGTTTGATGAGGCCGATCAGTTCGCAGCGTTCCCAGCACACGCCAGGCGTCGTCGGCTCCGTGGTCGTGGTAGTGGTCGTGGTGATGTCCTCGGCTGCTTCGTCCACCGCTGACGGTGACTCCCCAGAGGGTCCGCCCTCGCCGACCGATGATGACGAGGCAGAACCGCGCGGCTTCAGTGTTGAAGGGGGGTCAGTGGCGGCGGCGTTGGCAGCCGCGACGGCTGCAGCGGCTTTCCGGGCCTGCTCCAAGATCCTCTCGACAGATATGGGAGTGGTTGAGGATGTCGGCCAGCCGGTGAATTCCGTGGTCGCCCTTTTGGTTCGAGGGGAACGAGAGAGATATCATATAGAGGAGCAACCTTCAAGACCGGTATCTTTGTCTTAAAGTTAATGGGTTAAAAATAATCTCAGTAATCAACCCGAAGGTTTGTTAGGTGTGCATAGAGCTCATCTAATGCTGAGCCGAACGACCTCTGTAATTTACAAGTTTTTGCTGACAATGCAGTCATATGTGTATAGGGAAATATCCAGTCCGTGATACTATCCTACTTGGGAGTATAACCAAGGATATGTCTTAGGGAAAATACATTCGAGACATTTGTGGAATGGTAAATAAAAAGTTAGGATTCATAAAAAGGATACTTGGGAATTGTAATGAGAGGGTCAAGGAGCTTTCTTATTTCACGTTAGTTAGGCCTCATCTTGAGTCTACTGCGGGTATATGGGATCCTCTCGAGGTAGTCTTGGTTTTGGAACTACGTACGTTCTACGAGTGGAACGTAGGCGGCAGTGAACAAGGCAGCAGTGTCCCGACACTATTGTAAGAATTAGGATGGTTGACCGTAGGTTTAAATACAGGTTAAATTTACTGTGCAAATTTGAGTCAGGTTACTAATATGAGGATATAAGAACTTGAGCTCTAGGGCCTGGTAAATTAATAAGATAAAATGAAAACTCCTATAGCCGTAATAAGTTGTTGCGGCTAGAGGAGTTTTCATTTTATTTTATTATCTGAGGACGTTAAAGACATTTTACAGGCCTCGACTTACTATGGTGGATCAGATAACCAACGTAAAATCAGGGAGATTTACTGTAGAACGGATAGATTTAAAATGTCATTTTTCCTCTTACCATTAGATATCAAAATAGATATGACATAAATCGCGTGGGAGATAATTAGAATTGGCAGTGGATATATTTTGTCCATATCCTACAAGTTATTTAATATATATGTATATAATATATATAATATATATATAATATATATAAATATTTAATATATATTATATATATAATATATACATAATAATATAATTTTATTTATTTAATATACCCATCTTTTTAACAGTTCTACCACATGATTAGAATATATGTATCCTGTTATTGAATATTGTTGCGTATACGTACTATCTTTCTGTGATTAACTCTTTTCGAGGGCATGATCAAACTAATATATGTGTAGAGGTGACAGGGATGATTGGGATTGCGCATGCAAGTCTAGTGACCTAACACCCTCCACCACACGCCCTTTCAGCGGCTTGCGGGATAATATGTAGATGTAGATGCTTTCCTTAATGAGTAGAGGGGCTAGTTTCATTCCCTGGGCCTACAGTGGTTTCCCATGAAAAGCTGATGCCCAATAATTCACAAAGATGAGGTCAAAAGCTGATGGTTTCCAGATGTATCAATCGGAAACAACACCAGATAGATACGTAAGGGTAAATTTAAATCAATTTGTTATCATAAAGGTCGACTATGATTTTTAAGTTTTTAGTATATGACTTTTGAGTGCATCACTGCTGTGGTTTGGTGCCGCGGGGGTATTGGCGAGTGACTTCATAGCCTCGCCCCCACTTTAGGGAGTGTCCGAAGGTTTTAAAGAGTCGTCGCCAAAAGTGTTGTGGCGAGCGCCTTCCCATTGTTTTATCGTTCACGAAGTACCTTTGCTTGTCAGTCGAGTGGACGCCTCGTAAACTCGTTTTCACTTTCCGATCCTCCCGTATCGGAGAGTGCTTCTAAAAAGGACTGTCACTCCCACCGGACTAGGAGACAACTTACAACCTCCTTTCGACGCCCTTTACACTGTCGCAGGCCGAAATACTCCTCATTCCCTCTCGAGTGAAAATTCGGTTTAAAAAAATGGCATTAATTTACTGTTTCTATCTTAAATTATTTTCCGGTATAAATTACTGGCTTTTTGAACTAGTGCTGCTATCTTTAAGGTTTTCAACACATCATATAGGCACTATAAATATATCATGTTTAACATAGAGCAAAATAATGAATAACGACGAGTTTGGAAGAAGAAATCTTTGGGTCGAAAATAAAGCTAGAAAAGGATCTAAAACTACTCAATAGCATTACTCAAAGAGTAGTTCATTTATAATTTTTATTTTCCTTTTAACAATTTTCCTTTCAACATTTTGTAGTCCTTCCTTATAAGATGTGAAGTATGCTCAGTTTAGTATCCAAATCTTTAAATTCAGATTAAGAATGGTACATTAATTATTACTTCAATAGCTCTATGCATAGTTTTTCCTGACCAATGATATCATTACTATGTCCATCGCAAACTTCTAGTTCCATACGTGAATACTTCTTTTTTGACATTTTGGCTTTCTGGAAAGGTGAAACTGAGCTTCTTGCGGCCTTTTTTAAGAATGACGATATGAAATCATTTTTCCTTAAGCCGTAAAAGGTTTTTCTTAATCGAAATCGGGAAAATATATTTCAAATAGTCATTTTGGCTTTCTATTGTAAGTATTCTTGCTATAATTATATTTATAGAAATAATTATTCCGTATTTTTGTAACAATGGACAAATAAGATTAAGACTTTGTCCTCACTGTAAACGAAAAATTAATCGGTGAATACCAGGCATCACCCGCAGTTGTTTGAAAGTAGCGGGGACTGCTTGAAGTCGTATGTTAAAAAGTATATTTTATATTTTACTCGGATAACTTCAAAAAGAAAGTTGCTGCTTTCTTCATAATCACCATTAATTCATGCCATCGTCACATTTAACCTCGGCTCCCTCTAAATGTGGCGATGTTTGCAAGATTCTACCCTTTTAGCTTGGTTCAACGGTAAATGCATTGAGATTTTGTCTTGTCTCCATTGTAAATTAGCAAACGCAACTATTAATACGACTGCTATGCAATAATTTTGCGCATTCTACGGATAACAAAACTGTTTACCCGCAAAATTCTCCCTAATACATGTAATAATTGATTCATGCAAATAATACATGTAAAATGACAGCTCATATGAAGCTTCACAGTCGTTGGTTCCTCTAGGCAACTAGGTTGGTGCCTAGGTTCTCGCTATCTGCTAACAACGACAACTGTATGTGCTCTGTAGTTATCCTGATGGTCGCTATTAGACAATTAACGTGATTCTGTTCTTTAGCATTCTTTCATTAGTATATTTATCTGAATATTGATCGACTGTCCGCCAGCTTTCTAATGCTCCTTAATACCCTATTGTCTGGGAGCTCTTCCGTATCACAAGCATCCTTTGCTTATCGTAAGCACTTTCCCCTTATCTTCCTTGCGAGGCTTTCCCTTTTATTACACTCCCTTTCATTATACTTTCATTGTCCATGTATTTCTAACAAAGTCTTGTCTTTTTAATGTTTACACGGAATGCTTGTCGACGCATTATTTATAGCAAATTTTATTAGTTGTACCTGGTAAGCAAACATGGACACACTCACCAATTCCAGGGTTGCCTACTTGGTTTTAAATCGTAGTTATTTATTTTTAATGGTGATTTTAATTCATATACTCATCTAAATACTTAAATTTCTCGGATAATTAAGAACATAATGTCGCACGTAGTGTAAAGATAGTTATAAAATATTTTAATAATGAAACCCTCTCCCTTAATTCAAAGTCGGAGAGGAATGAATTCACTTCTAAATATTAATTCATTCTCAATTAGAACGAGCGGAAGGACATTTTACATAAAATATTGCATTTTGGATCAGAGGCATGGAGTCTCTTAGGCAAGAACTAAACTATATTGTGATTAGGCACGTATGACAACATAACATAAAACTTTGCTTCAAGTTGTTGTGCCAATTGAAACTAGTGAACATCAGGTTTATAGTCAGGTATTCCAATATTTCACAATCCGCAAATCGTTGCCCACTTACCGCGTTGGCCAACCCTTCATTATTTTCGGCTTCGGTGGACCGTTGTTGGCTGGCCTCGGTGTTGTCTTCCTAGGGGGTTTTCTTCCTCCCGGCCGGCTGGGAAACACCACCCGAGTATGCCCTGAATCTTCGCTTTCCTGCGGTGCACTGGGGACCGTGGAATTTGCGTCCGATGTGGTATTTCCTGCAGCCGCCGCATTATAACCGGGGGGTAGCAAGGAGGATACGTTCACCTTCGTGATACTTCCCAACGTATCCTCTTCTTTCGGGGGCTTGTAGCCGGCGGGTAACAATGAAGTCAGGTCAACACCTTTTGGTCTCAAGGATGTCGATCGGTTCTTTTGCGGCGTCTCCTCAGGAGGTTTATAACCCTTGGGTAACAGAGAGGACAGGTCCACAGAGGACTCCTTCTTCTCTTGGTAACCGGAGGGAAGGAGCGAAGTCACGTCCGCGAACTTTATTTTCGACAGGATCGATTCCAGCCCACTGGATTTCTGTGTTGTGGTAGTCGATGGGGTAGTGGGGTTGCCTGGGCTGAAACTGGAGGAATTTTTCAGAGATGGACGGAATATCGGCCCAGTTTGGGCTTTCTCCTGAGCCTTCGATGGATTGTATCCCGGGGGAAGTAGGGACTTAATATCGTCAAAGACGACGTGCTTTCCTTGGAGGGTTGCCGTCGCTCCCTTGCCCGGGGTCTCCGTCGTCGAGGTGGGTGGAGTAGTGGAAGTGGTGCTGGGGGACTCGGTCGTGGGGCCCGGTCGCTTCTTGAACCCCCTCGGCTTGAAGCCCGCGGGCAAGAGCCCCGACAGGTCATCCTCGAACTTGACCGAATCCAGTATGGAGGGCCTCCTAGCACCGCCGATCTTCCTGGGCGTGGGAGTGCGTGCAGTGGAAGGCGCATGGGTTGTCGTACTGGTGCGCCTGTTAGACGGTGAGAACTTCCGAATGAAGACGGGAACGGAGGAAGTCGTGGACGGTGAAGCCGGTGAAGGCGTCACGGAAGTCGACTCGGTGGTGGACGCCGTGGTCGTGCTCTCAGCGGTCGAACTCTCGAGAGACTCGTGTGTCATTCCTCGGATTCCAAGCGGTCTTAGGTTACTTCTGAAGCCTCCAGTCAGCAGGCCGGTTGACAGTTCGGATTGAACCCGGTCTAGTTTGTCGATTATGCTCTCAGTTGAGGAGGGTGTGGAAGATGAAGTGGGAGTGGACTCGGACGGAGGAAGCGGAGTCGTTGGAGGTCTCGTGGTGCTCGTCACACTATTGTGATCTCCTAGAGAGGAATGCGGCCGTCTGGCACCGGAGACACTCCTGCTCGTCTGCACGGAAGCGACGATGACCCATCCTTCGGTTGTTGGCACCTCCGGGGGAGGTGGTGGTGTGGCTGCCACTATGCTTTTGGTCGTTACCACAGAAATTACAGGTTGAGGTGGTGGTGTCGCCTGCGGTGGTGAAGACGAAGCGGCTGCCAAAGAAACACCTCTGCTGACCGAGACTGAAACTGTTTCAGTCTCTTCAGTAATTCCAGTGTCATCAACATTTGGAGCTTTCGTGGTGTCTGTGACATCAATGTCAGCACTGTCCACGAAGCCCTTGAAATTTTCCTGGGATACTAATTGCCCACTAGGTTTCATGGTGATTACGTGATATCCCTCTCCTTTGTCCTCCGTCGCAGGTCTTTCATCTTCGGAGAGGTTCTCTGCATGCGTCTCATTACCTTGCTGGTCATTTTCCTCGTGCCAGGGTACAGGGTCTTCAGCCTCTTCGTCGTGTTCTTCCTGACTATGGTGATCCCCACCGTCATGTTCGTGGGAGAAGCTGCCGTCATAATCTTCCTCGTGTTCAGGGACATGATCCTCTTCGCTGGAGACTTCAGCACTGGGCTCGTGTTCAGAGACATCAATGCTCTCATCGTGATCGGGGATTTCGACGCCTGGTTGTTGATGTGTGCCCTCGACTCCTTCAACGTGCTCCTCTTCTGCACCGATCGACTCGGCGTCGTAGTTGTCCGGGGGAAGAGTGGTGATGATGGGCGCGGGTGTCGTGGTTGTAGTTGTGGTAGTCGTGGTGGTAGGTGGTTCTGTTTCTACTTCCTCTGTCGTCGTGGAGGTGGATATTGCTCCGAACGCGACGTTCTGAGGCCTCACCCTCTTCTGGGGAGAGAACCTCCCCCTGGGACGGAATGTACTGGGAGAGACGGCGGATAGTGTGTCTTCGGTCGAAGAGACAGTCTGCTTGGGGCGGATCCTCCTAACTCCTCCGCCCTTGTACCTCCTTCCGCCGGGACTGAAATTAGGAAGAAGGGCAAAAAATGTAAACTTATGATTCATTCAAATGAATGTGTGCCATTATAACAGAAAATCAAATCAATAATCCTATCGCTAGCATTTCACTAGCATGACAGGTATAAAACATCCTAAATTTTCCAAATTAATGGCGAAAAAGGTAACAGCGCATTATTTATTCAATGGCAGGCTTTAGGTAACTTTCCTCGAAACATTTTTCTCAAACTTTTGCTGGTAAAATTAACTCCCTAAAATAATAATCTATACATTAGTTCTATCATTTTTATGAATTAGGAGATATGTAAGGCATATATTTTTATCTATCTTAATTATTCATCACCAAAATTGTCACTTTTAATTACTAGAAATCAGCATACAATGGAGTCTTTGAATTTAAACCGAGACATCTAATTCTTTAAATAATTGTGGTAAGCCTCTATTATCTTACTATAGTCATTGCTCTTGCTCAATACTGGATGAAAATCGGGTCACAAGAGCTACCCCTTCCCGTAGAAAATATGTCGGAAAGCAAGAGTAAATTCACATTACAAACACCAAGTATAAACTTTACGTATCTCATCAAAACAATAATTTTGGATGGTGCTATTTTTACCACTAAACAACTGCATTGTACAGTTATTTCATGCTCAACACGAGTTAAACCTGCTAATCATGGTTAACAACGCGTATATGTAGAGATAAACCCATCAATCTCTTATGCATGGCTTACCCATATCTTGGCCTCTCCGTCACCGAGTCTTCCTTCGTCACACCCTCCAACCTCCCTCGGCCACCTTCCGGCCCATTTCTCCCTTCCACCTCGGCCACTGCCCTCACGTGGTCCCCGCCCCGCACCGGAGTCAGCCGATTCCCTGTGGTCCCCGGCTGGGCCCTATTGCCTGGCTTTTTCCTCAACTCCCCCTCACCCCTTCCCCTGCCTCTGGTCACCCCCTTTTCCCTATTCGATTCCTCCGGCCTCCTGCTCTTCTCCACACTGCCGCCCTCCTCCTCCTCCGCGTCCAGGTTCTGGTCCACGACGGTAGGTGGGCCCGCGGCGTCCTCCTCCGGTTTCGCGGGGTAACCGAGCAGGAGTCTCGGGTCGCGATCCTGCGGCGTCACGGGCAGGGAGGGAACCCTCGTCCTCACGGGGATCCTCGGCTGCTCAGGCGGGGTAGGGAGGACGGAGAAACCTGAAGGGATATGCGGGATGAGAGCTACCACCTCCCCGTCGCCCTCATCGACGCTAGGGCTCAGCGGGATAACGGGCGAGGGCCTTGGGATGGGCGAGGACGCTGGTTGTGGGGTATTCTGCTGTTGCTGCTGGGTTCTCTGCGGAGTGCCTCGAGAGGGCAGGGCAAATCCCCTTGGGGGATCGGGCGTGGGCCGCTGAACTAAACCACTGTCCGTGAAAGTGTATTGGAGTTTTCCAGATCTTGGGTCCTTTTCGAAAAGAAAAAAATCCGTTAGGCTAATCAAGTGTCAATTTATCAATTTATAGTGGACTCATAGAGCACATTTGAAATAGCAGATCCATAGAGCATTATAAAAAATTAAAAACGAACTAAACCTCTTTACACAATTTGACATGTTAGTTTTCAATGCATAGGAAAAAATATCAAGGCAAAAATAGCCATATTGTGATCAGAGCAAACTGCATATTTAAGCATGACATGACTCTTTCAAAAATATGTCAACTCTGGATGCCATTTTTGCAATAAAAGAAAGTTTTAAGGAATCTTATTCCATAATGCCACTGATGCGCTAAAAGGTCATTATCATTTCGACATTGCACTGATTTTCTGAAGAAATTATTGATTTTACAATAAAAAATTCTTTTATATTATTTAGTACTTATTCCTATACGCGGCATATTTATTGCCATTACCAATACTTTGAACTTGTCGATTGTTTAAACAGCGTTAAAATGTCAATTGTTAATTGATGTCCACTCATTTGTGATACTCCATAATTTATAAGGTTGACATTTATTTTCGGGAGCAATCATTAGGCTGGTCTAATTCAGCAACATGTGCATATTTCCTTCAACCTCTGGTTCAAAAATTTTATCAATGAATTCTGGAATAAACGATCAACGGATTTAAAGTCAAGCCACACGATCCGAAATTCGGACTTATCTACATTCAATTTCTTGTTCGAAATTGCGAATTTATGGTTTTATTTGTTTTTCACTGTAAATTAAAAGAATTAGAGTGGTGAAGGAATACAATTACTATGAAAGGAGAAATTACTATGAGACATTTCCATTGGGAGCGCGAATCAAATTGCATTTTTCTTACACTGACTCATTTTATGTGACTTATGAAGCCTCGAGGATATTTAAGACAAATTTATCGCATGTTAGTTGAATAAAAATTGTAGCTAATCAGAAAATGAAAGCTTCAACAACAGTACTAAGTCTATTAAATGAGGAAATTCTCACTTGGGTTATGATCCCGGCACCAAATCCTCTGCCGGACGTCGGATTGGCTGTCAACTGTGATCCGGTCTGCGAAATGAAAGGGAACCCTTGCGATGTGAACCCAACTCCGGCGACTGATTGCGGAGACCTCTGGTCCTGGTCATCGCGGAACGAGGGGAATCCGATAGTGGGATGCTGGATTTGATACTGCGGCTGGTATGTGGGCTGCTGTTGGAACGCGGGCGGCTGCCTATGGAACTGCTGTTGTTGCTGCTGTGACTGCGGCTGTCTCTGCAGCGAGGGAGCAGGTGTCGAGAAACCTTGTTGGTACGGGATCAGCCGATAGGGTGAAGGTGACTTCTCCGCTGCGGTACCATGGGATCGCGGGGGCGTTTGGAACGAGAGGGGCTCCCCCGATTGGTCGAATGGGTCGAACGAGTGCTGGAATCGGTGGGGTTGCTGCGGCTGGAGAGTCGGGTCTGCATTTGCCGAGTGTAGCCGGAACGGGATGTAGGTATTGGGGTAAAATACTCCCGGCTGCTGGACCCCTACAGATGAAAGGAAAGGAAAAGAGAATACTGTTAATTATACGGCTCACAAAGTTTTATACATGAGCACATTTCGTTCCGCAAGACTTTGCTCTTCAAATTATCGATGGGTGTAAATTATATCTACTGAAAACTGTGACCCTGTTGCCTCAATTACATTTACAATTGTTGGCCCGAGATGAAATTTAGGAACATGCAATCAGGGTAAAGGATACCATTAATTTTGTATTATTGTCGATACCATGTTCGTGAATTCAATTGTATGTAATGATGAAGCGAAAAGAGCCTATAAACATTTTGCGAAATATTTTTTTTGGGAAAAACAGCAGTAAAAACTCCGTAGAATGGTTGTCTCTATCTCTTTTATTCGTTCTCTCCTCAGCTGACCTCTGCTGCAGTTTTCTTTAGCCATAACAAATCATTTCTACGCGATGTATGCTAGATTTATTCATAGAAAGTATAGATAATAAACCATAATAAATGGCTTAATAGAGATTTTATGTCATAAAAAATTCCATACACGAAGGGCTTGTAATTCAAATAAAACAATACTATCTAATGCAGGGTATTTTTGCTTGCAAATATAAATAGAGAATTTACCCTAAAAAGCCATTCGTCACGTAAAATTACATTAATAATATAATTGTGAGATTTTCTATTAACACCCTAGTACGCGTAATACCATATGACTAAGCCGAGGGGAGCGATGAGGCGGATTTTCATGTAGTTCAATGCACCTCAAGGAAGAATAAAATAATATTAATTTTTTCACTTGGTTTATTCTCGTTGATAATGAATAATGGAGAAAAGGGTATCAGAGAGTAATATTAGGGTTCCAAAACAAAAGTATATCGGATTTATCCTCCTTATAAATTATTGGAACCCCCTACAAGTAAAAAACCCTTTTCCGTTCCATTAATAACATTTATAATGACTCTTCCATCAAAATTTGCAAATAAAGACGTTCCTTATTTTTAGGCAAATACTTAAGGAGTTATGCAGTGACTAATGCTAATATCTAACACCTAATGGTCTCCAGCAATGAAATTTTCCCTCTTCGAAGGAGCCGCCTCAACTTGCAACCTCAAAGTAAATCGCAAAAATACAGAAACTTAACGAAAACAAAATTTTAAAAACAAATAAAATAAAAAAATTATCAATAATACAGACAGATTTTTATGAGTTTTTATCGTTTTAGAGATAGCATTAAATAGGCGATATTACATGTATACGAGTCCGTTTATCGTTTTTCGTCTCCAATCCTGATACCGAATTTTTATTCCTTTTATCTTCATGGAAAAATCATATATCAATGATCAATGTGTATAGAAAACTCATCCAAAAACTTATTATCCGAATCATTTGTTTCTTCTCACCACAGAAGCCACGCGCAGAATTTTTCGATATTATTGATACACATGGAAGGGATTAGGGAAATCGCTAATTCCCTACCCTTAATGCATTATTTAAAGTTGCTAATGCCTATAAGAAAAACAAAGGACAAAATTTTAATATGTTCAACTGCAGGATCTAATCGCCCAATTACTTAACTTACGCTTAGAAAGAATCCAAGGTTTAGTGCTAACTAACGTAACTCTTACTGCTGGCAGGATGTATGTTCATATCTCTGTTTACTCACCTTGCAACTGGGTGACAATTATTTCGGAGCTGATTATAGTTGGACAAGGAATTTAAAATGTGGGAGGAGATGAAATTTACAAACACCAGGTCAAAGTCCTTTACCTGAAAATGTCCACCAGTGTTTAGGTGCGGCGTAAAATTCGCTCAAAGTGGAATAAATTATGCATCTCCTGAACTCTCAGCTATTGATACTCAAATAACCAAACTAGTTGAAATGTTGGGCGAATATTGAGTAATGGATATTAACCACAACAAATTTGCACTAATTAATGGCTAAAACCATAACTGAGCGAATGGCGCAAGGGTGTACAAACTCGGCCAGTTGTAAATTTTCTAAATAATTCGGTGAAAATCCAAAAAAAATTTGGGACAGCACAAAAATTATAAATATTAATCAAGTCTTCGTTAGCTTGCAAAGCCACAAATTAGGTGCCTTCAGTCTTACGAAGATAGTATCTCAAAAATAATATAGGGATCGATACTAGGCAAGATAAAATGATTTACTCCCAACACTGAAGAAATCATCATAGGAATTCGAACTTTGAAGCACAGAATGAACAAATTTTCCTCTTGGCCTCACAGACAAATAAAAACACATGGTTTTTATTAGCTAAATCTGCAAGTATTTCCTGTTCAAATTATGACCTTCGAAATTTTTACCGCTTCACTTCTCTCCGGCTCTACCGTTTAATGGATCTGTAGATTAGATGAACCTTTTTTTGGTATTTTTCGTGAATATAACAAGGCGCAACGGTATTTTCCCTAGGATATTATTCACTCCTATCAATTCGCTAAAAAAATTCGCAAGTAGTTTATTCACCCACAACGCTCCACAAAATAAGCATGCGGCCTCGGTGTTAGCAAATTCTCTACTCTCACTGGGGCGGAAAACCAGCCTTAATTTCATTTTTACTCATCCAGGTTTTCAAATTAACTAATAAGGCAATGCAAATCACTCGTGATGTCAGCACACTTTATCCCAACATTTATCACTTCGCGAATAAACATTTGATAAAACGACTACCATCGTATACATGTTTACTATGCTATCAAATGGAATTTTACTATTACTTCAATATTCAAGTCCTGGTTGAGACAAGTGTAATGTTCCAAGAATAATTGGAAGTTTAAATGGAATAATTTTAATCATGAGGTCACTCACACTAAATTTGTTCTAAGAAATTTTTTTAAAGCGTATTGAATTGCCCAAAAATTTCATTACAAAATCGTGGGTTTACAAAAAATGCTGAGTATCTCGTACCTCCACCTTGGTGTACACACACAATTACTATACATGAGGGAAAAATAAGAAATAAGCGTTAATCAATAAAAATCAATATTCATTGGAATAATTTATATCATTTATTGAAGTTTGATAATAAAAGCAATTCTATGATCATTACTTACTTTGGAAAGGAAGAAAAAAGCTTTCACATATAACGATTGAAGTCTGTTTTGACTGCGCGTTTGTTAAACACTAATATAGATCTCATATTTGATCGGTAACTTGAGATGCTACTTTAATTTTGTGAAATAAAAGTCAAGAAATGAGAGCAATAGAATTAATAAAATATTTTCAAATTTACAACGTCTCATGTTCAATTCTTATGGATTTTTTCGACCCATCGAAAATAAGATGTCCATATAAGACAAAGGAAATCCACGGGATGGAATCGTGTTCCGTCAATAGAGAGGAAAAACGATTTTTAAATTCGAAGATTTCAATGCTCGCGGGCGCCATAAATTTTCACGCCGAAGCGAAGCGTCAATTTTTTGCAGTAAATTAGTCCTCCAAAATGTATCTATCCAGCTGTTTCCAATCGGCGGCATGATAATGTTAGAGATGCACAGAGTTTATTCGCTTCATCTTCACCTACCCGGCTATTTGTCTAATCGGTCAGCATGCGCTGGGATAGATTTATTGCAAAGGAGCTCTTCGGGTTAACATGGCCTCCAGCCGAGATATGGATTGTTTTTAAATTAGGGCTCGGAAACAGTGCAAGAAACTGCTCAAAGAGGAAACCTATTCCAAGGATACTGTTTTTTTCTGCACTGTTCAAAGTTGCATTTTTGTAAAGGTTACGTAAGGAATTATTTAATCCTAACGATTCCGTATATGTGAGCGGTGTTGAGAGAAATATGCGCCAAAAAAGTGCACAGGGTCGATCGTTATTATTTTCATAAAAAAAACTATATTGATTGAAATAAAATTAGCTCTCACAAGAGGTGAGAAATTGCAGAGAAAATAATAAATTACTTTTAAAAAGTCGATGGAAAATAAAAAAAACACTTCAAGGAATTCATCGAACATTATTCTATAAAAATGATCGATAACTATTTACAATTACAGCAAACATCTTGAATGGGAACGTGTTGACTCATAAACAAATAAGTAAACTTGAGAAATATGTCGAATACAAACTGTCATCAATACTTTACTATGACCCAAGATTTCATATTATTTATAACAAATTATCCCATAATTTCAGAAATGAAAATAATCTTTTACACAAAAATCGAAACTAGACAGTGATCATCTGAATGTTTTTCTCTACACTACTTTGAATATACCACTAAGGATTTCGAGTGTCTACATAGAGATATTATTATAACTGAGTATGCCCAATTGAATAAGTAATGGCATACATACAGGTAAAGCAAATTTTAAGGTACAGTTACCTCAAAACACTATCTACATCCTATCAGCTTTTTTGATGGCAAATCGACAAGAAGTGTGACATACGGCATTGGAATATTTGAAATACCTAAACAAACGGATTTAATTGGTTTTTAGATTAAGGAAAACAGGAAACTAGTCATCAAGAAAATTCATAATTCTTGCCAATGACTTTCTGATAATAATCTCTTCAATTTCAGACCCATTCAATTTTTATTGATGTCAGATACTTATTAGTGTCAGGATGAAAGTCATATATATTTTAATTGATCAAAATCCTATCCCGGGCGTAAAAAACGTAATCATGGTAGGTCCTTACTTGCCTACTTTTAGAGGAATATTAAATTATTTGGGATCATTCCATGGACCCTTCTTGGGAGTTTAATTTGTGACATCTGCCAGGCACACAAATCTTTTTTTGACTCCCACATTTTGAGAGAATGCCACGGAGGTGCTGGTAGTCAAACAGCCACGGCCAAAAGAACTGGACTTCGACCATAGTGTTCTCTCGCCGGACCTCCGGAATCCGGAAATTCGTAGACTTGCCAAGAACCCATGATGGATCCGGCGCCATGTTTTCGTACCCAAAACACCAAATCACCTGCGTGTCAGTTTTGTCCTTTCACGCACGAGGAGGGAAGGAATGGAAAATATTTAGCTGGGGGCAGTTTAGGATATGGCCTGCCAGGAATAGGTTTCGCCTACGCATCGCCTTTTACTTTCCAGAAGCCATAAATTTGCTCCGGGTAACCAATAGAGTCGAATGAGTCAGAAGACGTAAGCGTCTGTTTCTCAAGCTCTCGGACAATGAGCCCCCTAAAAGCACACGGCGTGAAGAAATGAGTCCTTTCTTTTCCATACCTTCGAAAATAGCCATCAAGAAATTTCAGCATATGAACTTGAAAAGAATTAAGTGTGTTCTGTGGTAATACACTTCTGACATTGCCTTAGTGATATGTCTCTCAGGCAACCAATATGATGATAGCATGGCTGGGAAAATCGCTCATTCGCTCCAAAATTTAAAATCCAAGAACACAAAAAATTATATTCTTGTGCTGAAGAAGGATACTCCAGTCTCATATTGGACCAATTTCCAAACCAGCTCTCTATAAGCATACTTGATACTTTCTTTGACGTGCTATAAATATATTTTGTTAAGTTTGGAATTAAAGCGATGGCATCCAAATTTTCACCAGTACGAATTTCATAAGATTTAAAGCATAAGGGGATTGGACTCCAGGAAAATGTACCCATTTCACTGATCGCAGGTACAAATCGAGCTCTTTAATTGACTTGCATTTTCTGCGAAGGAGTCGAGACCTATATTTTTCCATCAGTGGACAGACTGCTATCCTAACGAACTGGGTTTGAAGCCGGTGAAAAAAGCCTTTGAACACTCATCATTCATTCAACGGTTCCTACAGAGAAAATTTTGAGCCAGGGCGATCTAAATATCCAGCACTTTCATTTTACGAGCACACTTGCTAATACAATTCGGATTTTGACCGATGGTCTCGAAGCCATGGAAATTCGCTAATCTGAAGATTTTCTAATGGATTGCGCTTAATAACCTACTTCCTTGGAAGTTTCCCAATCTCGCTTCCATTATCTTTCTGAATAACTCAAACTCCACTTCCCCTCTATCTTATTGGGTTTCAATATTTCAGAGGAGTGCGGGAGAGACTGAGCGACGGGACTTATGAATTTAAGGAGCACGTCTCCACGTTATTGCTCCCCAGGACGCATGACAATGGCAAGGGGAGGTCCTTCGGTAAAGCCCTTTTAGCAAGCCGCCCATTGTTTCTGATGGATATCCCACCAGGGCGTGATGTCAAATCATAATCACCCACAAAGTGAGTGAGCAGATCTTCAAACACTCGACGTCATCCACGCCTACACCACTCGCATATCGAAACGGAGCGAAAACCACGGACTAAATTAGAAACTGGTTATTGTCCGCGACCTATTGAGTGTTATAATGACAAAAAA
Organism: Hetaerina americana; assembly: GCF_022747635.1. NCBI lineage: Eukaryota > Metazoa > Arthropoda > Insecta > Odonata > Calopterygidae > Hetaerina > Hetaerina americana. The sequence continues at coordinate 26,517,498 of NW_027287316.1, forward strand.
ATTAAGAATATTATTAAAAAAATTATTTTAGAAAATTTCTCTTTAATTCTCCTTCACAATGTTTCATTTGTACAGCCTACGCTTAGATGCAGTCTAAATGTTTTGGCATCAGGCATTAATCTTGGAGCAAAGAGTTTCTGAATGTCATCTTGATTTTAAAAACCTCTGACATACTACCTTGATCAAAAAGTTCCCGGAATAACCACCGTGTGGCGCTCCCATCGTTCCGTTTGAGTTCTGTTTTTTTTTGTTAAATTGGTACATCTGTTGTTGATATTCCCTTTAAATCTTAGTGTCATAACTTGACATTTGCAAAAGTTACGTAGCCAAGAGTACATCTATCTCTGTGTGTGTTGGCGATTTTTTACAATTTCAGAAATGGATTTAAATTTGCAACAACGAACTTGTATTAAATTTTGCGTAAAAAACGGATTTAGTGGCGCACGGACGTTGGAAATGTTGGAAAAGTGTTTCGGCAACGATTCTCTAAAAAAAACGGTCGTTTACCAGTGGCACGAGCGGTTCAGAAGTGGTCGTGAGTCAATCGAAGATGATGAACGCAGTGGCAGACCATCGACATCGAAAGTCGGTGAAAAAATTGATAAAGTAAAAGAAATGTTGGTCAATAACCGCAAATTAACCATCAGAGAAATAGCGGAGGACTTGAACATTGCCTATGGATCCGCCCAAGACATTGTGGTTAATGATTTGGGTTTCCGTCGTGTAGCAGCAAAGTACCTCAATTTCATGCAAAAAAGAGACCGTGTTGACGTCGCAAAAGACATGATTTGCGAGGCTGAATCCGATCCCACATTCATCAAAAGGATCATTACTGGAGACGAGACGTGGGTTTATGAGTACGACACGCAATCCAGACATCAGGCAAGTGAATGGCGTTCACCAAATGAGCCGAGACCAAAAAAACCACGTCGTTTTCAGTCAAAAAAGAAGGCAATGCTGACGGTTTTCATGGATTACAACGGTGTAGTGCATCATGAATTTTTGCCAGAAGGCCAGACAGTAAACAAAGAGTATTATTTGGGCGTTATGAGACGTTTGCGTGAAGCAATTCGCCGAAAGAGACCAGAAATGTGGGCAGAAAACTCGTGGATTTTGCACCATGATAACGCACCGTCGCACAGTGCTATCATTATTCGTAATTTTTTGACGAAAAATGCAACAAATACCATCCAACAGCCACCGAATTCACCTGATTTAGCTCCCTGTGACTTCTTTCTGTTCAATCGAGTTAAAAAACCATTACGGGGAACGCGTTTTAGCAGCCGAGAGGAAGTAATGGAAAAATCGCAGGAAGCACTGATGGACATACCGAAAACCGACCGTAACTTTTGCAAATGTTAAGTTATGACACTAAGATTTAAAGGGAATATCAACAACAGATGTACCAATTTAACAAAAAAAACAGAACTCAAATCGGAACGATGGGAGCGCCACACGGTGGTTATTCCGGGAACTTTTTGATCAAGGTAGTAAAGCTTTGTTGGAAGTAAAGTCGCAAACCTTAAGAGGCGAGTACACATGAAATATTAGAATTTTATGAATTATGCATACCAAGGAAAGATAATGCTACAATCAAAAAGGTAATAATGAGAAGACTGGCATCAATCAAGGAAATGATCGAATGTGGTCATGCACTTATAAATGAAAAACTCACAATAGCTTGCACATATCATTCTTTAAGGAGTTTTTCCTAAATATTACAGTAAAAAAACTTTACGTTCTATTGAACATTATTTCCATATTTCAAAGAAACTGCGGGAGATGTCGTAGCAGTAACTTTTAACGGAGTCATCCGCTAATGTCCATTTCAATGCAACAATTTCAGAGTGTAAAAGTCATTCGCCTTGACCGGGATTCGAACCCGGATCCCTTTATGTCCGATCGAGTACTTTAGCCAGTTAAGCTATCGAAGCGTTTCAGAGTTTAATTGTACGCATCGATAGCTTAACTGGCTAAGGCACTCGACCGGACATAGAGGGATCCGGGTTCGAATCCCGTTCATGACGAATGATTTTTACACTCTGAAATTATTGCATTGATATTTCCATATATTAACACGACTGTTTTTATATGGATTCTTTTCCCATTGGGTCGTTCAAAACATAGAAACCCAACAACTGCTCTTGAGAGTTTAAGCAAGCCTGGGAGTCGACAATGATTTTTGAGGACGCTCTTCTTAAAAAAATCAACGAATTTTAATTATCCAAAAATTCATTGCATTATCTCTCATATTGAGGATTAACTTCCATCTGTAAAAGGTCATTATTGTTTGTTATATTAGCTATAATCTACCAATTACGGCAGGGAATCACTTAAATACAGATGTGCTACTCCACGACAGTAAATATTCTTAAAATCCATACTATATTAAATCATTTTTCAATGGAAGTACGTCATTTTCAATCACACCCGTCCTTGGAATGGGACATTTTGATACTCCTTAGGCTGTAAATACTCCAAGGGCCTTGCTCAGAAAATATTTCGATAAGACCTTAGCATGGACCTTGAGAATGACGTTTGCGCGTCGGAACCGCATTTCTTTAGAAAATCCTTTGTGGAAAAGCTCATACAATACATTCTATTTTTATAAATATTCCGCTGTTCCCAGTTTTTTTCAGCCCACTCCCCGACGTATGTGTTTACGCAAAAATCTCAATGTGATTTTCAAAAGAAACCTCTAATTTTCGCCGTCACTTCCCTTGTCCTGCATAAAGTCACCCGATTTGCATACTCATTTGAGTAACCTGCTAGATTCTTCCTCCGTGTGCATGAGCCAACTCCTGATTTACACAATAGCTACGACCCTCGGGTCAAGATCCAACATACCCTTGTGGCGATGAGCTCTGATATAAGACGCTAGGCGTCCTTATCCCTGGACGGGGCGAACGATTAAATGGGGAAGAGGGGGAGGGGTTGCGTTGAAAAAACCCACGTGATGGATGATGCATGTAACGGGAGCGGTGGTGGGAGGTTAGCGAAAGGGAGCTTTTTAACTCAACTGCCGGCACTGGCATTTTTCTCGGATTCCGCAGCGCCAATCGCCCTTGGCATACCACAGGGGCGGGTGCGGGAATCGGGAGGTGCGGATGGAGTGGGGGGGAGGAGGAGGAGGAGTTATGTGTGTGGGAGGAAGTGGAGGAGGGGGTTGGGAGGGGTGGACGCGTTGGAATCGTGCCTTACCGTCGCTAAATGCAAGGGGGAGTGGGGCTTGTCGCCACGGCCGCACCTCTGCAGTCCGCTGGGGACTCCCGAGGACTCCCGAAGGAAAAATCCCCATATCTTCAACCGTTCTTCTTCATTTTAAAAACGCCAGTGAGCTGCCGAGACCGAGAAATGTGTTAGCTCTAATGCAGTAGAAGTCACCAGAGGTATCTCCCAGGGAAGAGGTGTTATCGGATCTCTGTCATTCCTTCTTCACGTTAGCGACAGCAACTTCGTGGTTAATTACAAGATACGTTTCTTTACCGACGTTGCCGAGGCTTACAGAGATATCCGTAATCCTGAGGATAAAGTGATTTTAAAAAATGGCCTAAATGATAAAAAAAAACGTTGGCACGACACCTGGAAATTAGAATCAAGCTTAAGAAAGTGCGTAGTGATGATTTTTTGGAAAAAGAGAAATTCAATCCCGAACGTCTCCTGAATCAGGAATACGGAAATTGGAAGTGTAGACTCGATAAAACACTTAGACATTACTCTCATTCAATTCCTCTCCTGGGAGAAAGATATACATAGAAATATGTGGACATGCTAAAAAAATTTGGATTTATCAGAAGAGTATTGGGGAAATGTGATGAAAAGATCAAAGGGAAATGCTCTCTTTTGCTGGTTAGGCCTGATTGAAAATGTGCTCCTGGTACGTTATATGGGTTCCTCATGAAGTTGGATTGATTGTCGAATTAGATCGTGTGCAGCGTAGAGGAGCTAGATTTTTGAGACTTTGCTATGATTATCTGAGTGGTGTGCATGTATGAAAATTATTAGTAGATATAAGTTGAGAGTCACTCGCGGAGCGAAGGGTAAATTACATATTAAATATCTCGCCTAAATTGGGAGGATATCTCTTTAGGAATGATATTGAAAATGTATTATTACCCCCATGGTACTACGGTAGAACTGATCGTGTAAATAAGATTAGAGAGATCAAGTGTAGAACGGATAGATTTAAGATGTCATTTTTTCTACGAACGAAAAGTGATCCAGTTAACGCTGTCCGACCGTGCTAGGGGGAAAAAGTATTTTGAATTAAAAGTATTTCGGTGAGTAATCACTCCCTGCCGCACACTCTAACTTCCTGGGTACTATGTAAAATAAAATAATAAAAATCGTGGCAAGAGTCTGGATGATAGTACACACATACGCAAACCATGATTCGCCGGAGGAAATCAGTGCGATATGCCGACATATCGACACGGTTGAGCAACTGCAACGACTGCGAATATTTTTCCGGTCTTGATTTCAGTGATAACCGTACAGTATTTTTCGTTTAAATTTCCAATACGTTTAGTACTTTTTAATGAAGTGTGAGCATAGGAATCAGGATAGATGACTTCGTTAAAATAATTTAATAATAATGAAGTTATTATACACTCGAGAGTTGTTATATTTCAAACAGATCTCCGCAATATTTTTATGAATGACCTAGTAATTATTCACAGTTGATGCAAATTTGAAGTAGCTGGCATATTACCAACCAATAAATATTTATAATCCATCTGCAATTCACGCTTGCCTCTCTGGTGTTAATAATAAGATAAAACGAATCACGCTATACGTACGCCTAGAGCATATAGCCGCACCTCAGTCAACTCTGAAGAGTGTCAAGTTTTACCCCTGATATTCAAGAAATCGACACATTTTGTTAATATCGATTAAAGTAATATTGCTCATATGGATTTACATTCTATACCCCTAGATACAATTAGCTATTTCCATTTAGAAATAATCATTCTGAACATTTGAGTTTGTACAACATGAGGTGAAACATGCTATTCTCAAGGAGAGGCAACATTATTCAATCGGTTTAAATTCCCAAAAAATGTGAAATATTCGACTAAAATGACTGATAACACTTTTCAACAAATATATCCAGCTTTGGAAAATTGTGTCCAGCGTTTATTGCTCGTTTTGAAGGGCTAAATATTTTTTCCTGTGTGCCAACACTTAAAGAATGCCCTGCGCGTGAGTCAATACTATCGCCACCTAAATGAGAATGAGAAAAGTATTGCTACGCCTGGAACACGAAAATGCAGAGGAGAGAACGAGGTCGCCATGTAACAGGCCGGCAGCAGTCATTGCACACTTGAACCTGACTGCAATGGGGACGTCAACTAATTTCGATGCAAGCATGGATTTACGAATTAATATTAGTAGTACGGAGGTGAGCAGTCTTCACTTTCTTTTTTGCAAAATTTTATTTACTTTTTACACGTACCGGGCAACGTGAAGAAGTTCTCAATATTTGAAAAAATAACGTCGAGTCGTATAACTACCCATTGGCCTCCCGTAGGACACGAAAATAATAAATAAAACACATGAATAACCATGCATGGAAATTCTCAATGTACATATATATTTTCGGGTTTGTTTCCATGGCGTGCCTTTTGGCAGGGAATAATTTTCCTTTGAGGTCACCTTAAGCTCCAAACATTTTCAAATTGCATTTATCCTTAAGGGCTGTATGTATTTTTTTTAAAATCTACTCCTCTAAACTTAGTTATTAAACTGGCTTTCACGGTAAAACCTTGTTAAGCACAATTATTCTTGCTTTTAATAAAATATTCACATAAATAATAACAAAAACTTCATTATAATATCTTGGTATTATGGGAAACTAGCCCCAGGTCAAATTAATTATATTTATCTTGATACGTTTGGGCACAAAATAAAATTATTTATTTTAAAATATCTGCAAAGAGAATTCTCAACAATAGTATTAGTATTTATAATAATAAGATAATGTGATTTTGAATTTTTGTAAGACTTATTTTGCGCGAATACTTCCTACTTTAAAAATTGATGATAATAAGGTATGGATGCCACAAATGACTAAAATGCTTCATATGCTTCACACGATCTCTACATATACAAATATGAATTGAGGCCTTGAGGATGATATTATGGTCACCTAAAAAGGAATTATTTGACGGTAATACCGATATGCATGCATTTCATCCGTCCAAACAAGCCTCACCTATACGATCACCTTTACCCTTAATCTCATTTCCTGTTCTCATTGCTAACATTCTTATTAAACACAAACAAGAAAGCTTAGCTATATATGAATGTAAGAAAATTAAACATATTTTTCCATTTTCCCATTCCCATTCATTTGATTTTCATGCACGTCATCCGGTTTCAAAGCTTCCACGTTTTCATCTAGAGGTTTACAAACGTTCAGGACTGACGAATGTCATATTTAAACACTGAAAGGACGAGGTGGGGATGAGTTATATTGAAATTAAAGTGTGAAAAGTTACACAGTATTTTTTCATTTGAATACTATACCTGTAATTCAAAAAGTTAATTTGCCTAGGGTTATGTAATCTTTGGAGAACCACAACACCCAGGTACTTTTCAGATGGTGAGGATTCCTAGACAAGGAGATTATACGAAGCTTTCCCTTTCATCTTATTTTCAATACATAGGAAACTAAGACGCGTGATTCCAAATGATGGTTGGCTTTGTAGACGCACCAGCATTTCTAGATGCACTCTTTCCCGAGTTGTCTAGGAGCGGAGATTCTTTGAAACCAACTTCATTAAACTCCTGCTCAAAAAAGGAGGAGAGGGTTAGGGTAAGGGAAGGAGGTTTAGGGTTGTGGACGAGGTATGTGGGGTGGGGTGAGTGGGAGGAAGGGTCTGAACAGCCGAGGGTGAAGCAATGCGTTTTCCGTGTTCCCGTCTGAAATCGTTGGTGGGGGTGGTGAAAGTATTCAGGACGCAGTCGGTAAACAAGGCGAGTGCGGCGGTGGGGACGGTCCCTCGTGCATACTCTCCCGAGAGCCTCTTTACCACCCGCCCCTACCGCCAACCACCTCGGTTGCCTCGGATGGGGGACGGTGCGCTGCAGCGGGACAATTAGCGCTCTCACAAATTAGCCGCTCGGCTATTTCAATTTCCCCGGGCTGGAACTTGGCGTCACCTCAGGGTAATATAAGGGTAAAATTTTTACGTATCTCCGTGACACACCTCTCCGATTGCATGCCTCGTTAAAGGTATGCTTCCAGCAACTTCCAATGTATATATAGGCGAATACCTGCAAACCCATGTATTCACGCTTGAAGCCCTTGTGGCGATTTTAATTGGGAGGGAGGATGATGCTCTCTGCAGAGTTTCTGTGATTTGCTCGTTTAAGATTACCGGATAGGTTTACATACGCACGGCAAGAGAGACTCTCAAGATAATGAATGTAGAAGTCTCAGGAAGAAAAGAGCATGCATTTAACAGTATATGAATGTGTGACAGTTGAAATAAGTAGGCAAAAACAGGAGGAGTACGGAAGACATCAGAAACAGGGTGTAAGTCCCCACGGATAACATAAAATGAGCCTTTTCAGACTTTACTTTCCTGATATGGAATGGAAGAATATATTTATATGCGTGTATATGATGTGTGTACCTTTTAGATTACCGACACCGTACGCCGCCGAAAGGGCGTGCGGCGGGGATTGGTAGGAAGCCAATTATGCCTACACAAATTTCGGTTCATACATGCATTTGAATATACGGGCTCATATTAGTAGCTCGTATGTTAGCTCATATATAAAAACACTGGTACACATCTTGCAATAACTGACTAAACCATTAAATGTTGGATGATAGTAAATAAAATGAGTAATTGCGGGATTGAACATGAACAATTTGGGCCCTTGGGTTCGATTTTGTTGTGATTTCATATTGTTTGAAGGAAGAAGGATTACATCAATCTGTCTTTGACGGTGTCTATTTTTATCCAGGTGGTCAAATCTACCGATGTAATACGGAGCCATGATTCCCTCAGTGTTTCAAGGAAATTCAAGTACCCTGTACCTTTTTTTTTAATAGTCGTCTAAGATTTTCCTGATATCTTCATGAGTCAAAAGAATCCAAGTTATTTCTCTAACATGCTCACCACGCCTACTCTATTCTCGTAGAAACATTAAGCAAACCTATAGAATTTACTCTGAATTTTTTCTCAATTTACGTTTTATCCATAGATCTCTATCGTAACATAATGCTCTAGGTTTTGCTTCAAAATCTAGTTTTTTTGCGAGGGAAGTGTATCAACATTGCTCAAATGAGCAACATTCAACGAGCGTGTTGAGGAAAGACATACTCACGAGCATTGGTCAGTGCACGTACATGTGGAAAGCAAAATCATTAGGGAAACATCCCCGAGAAGTAAAAATTGTATTTTTTTCATAGCTAATATCCATTCTTGTGGCATTTCCTTTTGGTACAAACTACGGAGATGTGATTGAGTTCGGTTTTTTGAGTTGCGTTAGCGCGAAATGCATTTGCTTTTAACATATGGTATAGCAAACGGTGTAGCATACAGCGTATACCAAAGAATTGGACGCCAACGCCGGAGTGAGAAAGTTATTTGGCGGGAACGATTGAGAGCAATTAGAAAATGTGAGTTTCGATAGCGGCAACTATAGGTGTTCTCTGTATGTAGTACATAAACGTTGCTGCCTCTGACCGGCAGCAATTGAAGGAAAGTCACTAAACAAAACAACTGGCAGTTCAGAGTTACTAGTAGTGTGAGTGTTCTATCTTATTTCGTATCATCGCAAAATTTACATTAAATTTCATTAGTTGATGAACGTCAAATGGTGCTTTAATTTTTGAAAAGAAAAAGTAGAAAAAATCACATATCACACAAGCGCATGTGGCACAAAAATATTGTTCAAAATAAATATTCATTAATGTTCACGAAAAAGTTTCGACCGGATGAAAATTTTTATGGACAATTAACATTGGTTTCCATATGCTCTCATGGCGAAAGGTCCATTATTTTGTTATACAGAAGCATTGAAGACAAAGCTTAAAACTAGGTAAAAACGCTTCACCATTCATAAAATGTGTAACTGGAACGTGAAATTCTAATCAAGCAATGAATTGAATCTTGATTCTTTTCAGCAAATACGAAACGATTTTAAATAATCGCGAATGAATTTGATGCCTAAAATACAACAATCATGACTTACAGATCAAACATTAGGGTCCATAACTAACGAAAACTTGCATTTCCTCAATCACCCTATCTGGAATTGCAGTATTCTCCTTAGCCTTAGCTAAATTTTCGAAAAAACTCTTAGGAGTATCATTGCATTTGACAGAACATTCTGAATATTTTGACCCTTGAATTCCCAGAATATTCTATTTTCAGGCCAGTTCTCAGTAACGAAGCCCTCACATTACACTACTACTATGGAGAGGGTCACAACCTTGGCTGCCAAAATGATTAACAAGCTTAAAAACACGCCTTTTTCGCCTCCAACGCAAACTATTGGCAAAGGATGTGATTACTGAAGTAGAAAGAAAAAAAAATATGCTGACTCAAAGGCCCCCTGTGATTACCTCCCTGCCGATTCCCAAGGACTTCGAAATTTTTCTGATGCATGCTCGTTAAGGAAGGAAGAGGAGGTAAGCTAAGATCATGCTAGAAGTGTGAAAATTACAAGAAGTTTAATGACTGCATTTTTACACTTCGCATTAATTTAAGATGATGCGGAAAAGATGAGCTCGCTTAAAAACGCGAATGAGTTTGCGCGTCTGCAAGAAATTTTCGATGGAAAAAAATCGCTTGCCGCAATGCTTGGGAGAAGTTAAATGAAATCTCACGAGCCACCGACAAAAAAAGGTCCAATTTTCCAAATGCCGACGTTTTATGAGCGTGGAGATTGCGCGCCCGCACTAAAATAAGGATTGAGGACAAAAAACTCATGTCGGGAACCACCAGCCGAATGCCGCTGTGGCAAGATGCGATATGTTAAGAGAGTGACGGAAAATGAGGGAGTGATGGTCGAATTAGAAAATTATAAAACTGCTTTACTAGTCTGCGGCGTGAACGGCGATCGTAGTCCAGATCAGAAACCACAGCAACAAAATAGTTGTTAGCGGTACGATACATTCTTGACCCTAGTGCACAGCAAGATTGTAAACAGTTCGTCTGCTTTGGCTACGAAATGAAGCGACATCAGCCCAATGCATAATCATATCTTCATATTAGCAATTTAGAATTTTAACTTTAGCAATAAGAATTTGAATTAGAAATGGTATCGAAGAGGTTCCTGCTGCGTGCCTTTATACTCCGTTATTCTTTCGGCATGGAATCTGAAATACGAGTATTTCATCACCTGATTCCTAAGAGCTCATTCACGTTTCCAAATCAGCATTCAAATGTTGTACGTATTGGTTTCTGATTACTCCTTATACAAAATCATATTCATCCTTCTTTTACTCTGATTTCGTAAGCACTTGGTTTTCTATTAGAAATTCTTGGAAACAAAGGCTTTTACCTTCACCCACTCTGATCCCTTCTGCATTATATGCGGGAAACTAAATTAAAATTCCAGATTACTTATTTTCTCCACCCACGTTTTTGAAATGAAAAACTTTTGAAAACTTAAAAAAAGAAGACATTATATATATTTTCGTGGTCGTTTTTTGGTTATATTTTAATTTTTGACTTTTTTTCAGTAAGCAGGATCTTAATTATAATCATCAATTGCTGATTAATCCCTATCCTTCCTTCTCTAGATGACCTTCCTATAATTTTTTTCCCACTTTCTGACACAGATATTGATTGCTCTTATACACGGTGAATTCCTTCGTCCAGCTTTCACATTGTTAATCGAAAAGATTCTTCTTCGGCTATTGGAGAAATAATTTACAAAACCACTGAGACATTATCGGTCAAACTAATGATGGCTTATAAGAGTTAGGATACCCGGAAAACCCAGGAAGTAAAAACAGCCAGTGAAGTGAACTGACAGGTATTATTTTTCCGGGCAGGCGTACGAGCAAAAGAGGTGGAGTACATCACGGAAAAAAAACTTGAATTATTAATAGGGAAATGCCAATGAATTAATGGCCAAGTGAAAACCAGAAATTCCTCGCTTTCACTCCTCTCTCTCTCACGGACGAAAAAAAAGGTCGTGAGCTATACGCGTGCTCCTTGCGGACGCATGCATTGCGCGCCACATACCGCTAACTTCTCGACAACTCGTGGATATAACTCTCTCCGTAATGGAGTACACCTGGAATTTAATTGACGCCACCCACGCTTTTTTATCCGTTGTTTAGAAAAGTATTTCTAACCCAATTTATTTGCGACGCCGCGACAATGAAAAAACGATTCTTCAGGGATGCTGAAACCTCTGAAGCTGCTGTTGCTATGTCGGATTAACGTTCAGTGGAATTCAAACATCTTACGTTAATTAGTGATCTAACATTGAAAAAAAATTATGAGTGACGAAGTTTTGCAATGTTTATACGTTGTGCGTATATATATATGTGTATATATATATATATATATATATATATATATATATATATATATATATATGTATGTGTGTGTGTGTGTGTGTGTGTGTATTAAAAATACCAAAATTAATGTAAAAAAAATTATCTCTTAGGTCCGATTTGGAGTACACCTGGAATGGAGTACACCTGGAATTTAATTGACGCCACCCACGCTTTTTTATCCGTTGTTTAGAAAAGTATTTCTAACCCAATTTATTTGCGACGCCGCGACAATGAAAAAACGATTCTTCAGGGATGCTGAAACCTCTGAAGCTGCTGTTGCTATGTCGGATTAACGTTCAGTGGAATTCAAACATCTTACGTTAATTAGTGCTCTAACATTGAAAAAAAATTATGAGTGACGAAGTTTTGCAATGTTTATACGTTGTGCGTATATATATATATGTGTATATATATATATATATATATATATATATATATATATATATATATATATATATATGTATGTGTGTGTGTGTGTGTGTGTATTAAAAATACCAAAATTAATGTAAAAAAAATTATCTCTTAGGTCCGATTTTATGATATCTCGTGAAATACAATCTTTATTTAATTGAAAGTTTACCTTAACATGTAAATTACCGCCAATTCTAATTCAACCAACCAATATATCGTAAGTGCTTGCTAGTGAATTTAAACATTGAAAATATATTAACCACGTATGTCAGTTAGAGAGCTGTTTAATGGTTGGTTTTAAACTTAACTATTGGTCATAAAAAATAAGTTTCGGCCTAAGCCTGAGGTGAAACTTAACCCTCAGTTTGACAAGACACTATGAAATCTGGCCTCAGTCAAACGAATATACGAAAACCGTATTTGCATTTCTATCGATAGTGACGACAAGGGAGAGAATTCACATGTGTCGCTCAATCTGTGTCAGGACATATGTCACGCACGTAGAGAGTAATTAAGAGCCTTACGTGAAGATGAAAACGATTTTCGCCAATTTATTTCATGTTGATTCGCTATAGAGATATCCCCACCAGGAAATCCCAAGGTTTTGATTAGGCTGTGTTAAGTAGAGCATCCGTGACTTGATGAGGAACCGGATTGAGAAACGACTAACCAGGTTTGTAGCTCGATGTATATTATTATCTTATAAATAGATATTCATGAAATATTCTATCGCGTATACATTTTAAGAAATGCTGATACAATGCTATGAGACAATTACTCTCTGAATCCATATTATACCACGTTAAAATAGGTCGAAAGAGAAACTTTAGTCAAGATAAAGTATAAATATCGACTAAGTGCTGTGGACATTGGGTACGTAGTGTTTATTGTGTAACTACGAGAGATTGGGTGAGGAATGAATGGTTCATGGAAGAATGCGGAATGAATAAATCGATATTAGACAGATACGAAAGAAGTTACTTCGCTGGTTTGGTCATGTTGAGAGGATGGATGAGAGTCAAATCGTAAACAAGATATATGAGAGTAGTAAATGGTTTTAGAGGAAAGGTTAGAGAGAGAAAGTCTTGTGTGAATGTGATCGAAGAGAACCTTAAGACATGATGAATGTTTGAAGGAAAGGAAAGGTACACAAGAAAGTATGTACTAATGTGACAAAAGTTGAAGAAACGGCCGTGAAGCAAGGAACCAATATAATAAAGCATATTTCCAAAAATTGCTCAAAAGATGACTTTTTTGATTAAGCTCCCACGAAAGGGCATGGTGTGAAGGTTAGATATTCACCTTCAATTTTTTATATTTATTATCCTCCATCATAAAGTACAGAGCATTAATTTTCTTCCTCACCTAGCAATTTCTCTTCCATTATACCTAAGTACACCCTCGATTTTCAATTTTACCTCATTAAACTTTATTCTGCCATCTCTTTATTACATTCAACAACATATGTTCACCAAACTAATCCAACACAATGGTTGGGTGAGGCTGGTCGATTCTTAAACGACATAACGACACCGTAGAAGCACAGAAAGAGAGAAAGAGAGAGAGAGAGAGAGCGCGCCATGTGATACAAGCTCAAGTGCACACTGACTAAGAGTCAACGTGAGGCAGTTTGAGATTGAGATAACCATGAACATATGCAAGACCCTGAGATTTTGGCGCGTTGCATACCAAGGAATTTTCCTTTCTAATGGTATGCCATCTCTGATGGCTCCAACTCCTGAGGCATGCTGACGTTGACGAAACCATTCTGGCACTATTGCAAATGAGCTGTCCCCAGGGGCTTTGAGAGTCAGGGGCGGAAAATCTGACTCCCGTTGAAATACCGTACCGCGACGAACGGAACATTCGGTCCAGCCATGGCCGCCTCGACACTCGAGGTGAGTTTAAGAAGATTATTTTTCTCGCGCTCACCTCAACACTTTTGTGTTGCGAGCAAATGGCATGCCGGTAGCGTCTCATCCCGAGGCGTAGTCGTCTTAATTCACCGAAACAACCGTCCGGCGGCGATTTAGATCACTAGAGTGGGGGGGGGGGGGTCGAGGAAGGGGTCGCGGGAGGGAGTATGGGGAGATGGAGAGGAATGTGGAGAATGAAGCCAGCCACCAGAGATCTAGCCGTCGACATGAAAATATGGAGAGGTGTCTGTTCGAGTGACAGAGCATAAAAAAGGGGAACGGAAAAGAGGGAAGAGGGTCGCGTTGACTTCAAAGGAGAAGAATAGCAAGAAGGAAAGCCTTCAATAGATAGGCAAACTCTTCCACCTTGAAGGAGGAATGTGTGAAGAAGTCTTTCATTGCGCGCCAGAATTCAGATCATGGTAAATATTCCTACTTGTGATTAAAATCCTCAACAAAATATTAACTTAATGTCTTAAGGACGTTATATGTATTCCGGGAACTTGATTGTGAGATTGAGAAATACACCTACAAAATACCCCGCAAGCCATTGCAAGGGCGTATGGTATGGTGTGGGTGTTAGGGGTCCAGCGATACATACAGAAATAAAAGTTAAAAAACTCAATTGACTGCATAAATATTTTTAGTCATTTAGAAAAATAACATTATATGGTATTTGACTACAGTGTGCTAGTACTGCTTTCAATGGCAATTTCTGGAATGTATAATTACATAGATACATTCATATTGATGAGAACAAAAATCAAACTAGCTTTTTCTTCCTATACTTTTTCAAACATTAGCGTACTCTCTTTTTAAATTGCTTTTTATGTGCCTGGTAAGGGTTTAAGACTTCTTCAGCTAGGGAATTACATTAATCCGATGTCCTGTTTAAGAAGTAAAAGTTCACTTTGTCGCTTCTTTGAATACGTGACTTTCCGATGAAATATTTTATCTCATAAGACTAACATGAATACAATTTTAATGAAATTATAAATAGAAACATTTTCCTTTAAATACAACCATTTTTATTTAGAAAATTATCGCATGGTATATTTAGGTATCCATGCGTATACTACCTTGATCAAAAATTTCCCGGAATTTATTCAGAAAATTAAAAATACAAGTTTATTCATCTAAATCTATATTGTCCCCTTCAAAGTAATCCCCATTGACTGCAACACACTTATGCCAGCGCTTGATCCAATCCTCGAAACATTTTTTATATTCGGTTTTCGGTATGTCCATCAGTGCTTCCTGCGATTTTTCCATTACTTCCTCTCGGCTGCTAAAACGCGTTCCCCGTAATGGTTTTTTAACTCGATTGAACAGAAAGAAGTCACAGGGAGCTAAATCAGGTGAATTCGGTGGCTGTTGGATGGTATTTGTTGCATTTTTCGTCAAAAAATTACGAATAATGATAGCACTGTGCGACGGTGCGTTATCATGGTGCAAAATCCACGAGTTTTCTGCCCACATTTCTGGTCTCTTTCGGCGAATTGCTTCACGCAAACGTCTCATAACGCCCAAATAATACTCTTTGTTTACTGTCTGGCCTTCTGGCAAAAATTCATGATGCACTACACCGTTGTAATCCATGAAAACCGTCAGCATTGCCTTCTTTTTTGACTGAAAACGACGTGGTTTTTTTGGTCTCGGCTCATTTGGTGAACGCCATTCACTTGCCTGATGTCTGGATTGCGTGTCGTACTCATAAACCCACGTCTCGTCTCCAGTAATGATCCTTTTGATGAATGTGGGATCGGATTCAGCCTCGCAAATCATGTCTTTTGCGACGTCAACACGGTCTCTTTTTTGCATGAAATTGAGGTACTTTGCTGCTACACGACGGAAACCCAAATCATTAACCACAATGTCTTGGGCGGATCCATAGGCAATGTTCAAGTCCTCCGCTATTTCTCTGATGGTTAATTTGCGGTTATTGACCAACATTTCTTTTACTTTATCAATTTTTTCACCGACTTTCGATGTCGATGGTCTGCCACTGCGTTCATCATCTTCGATTGACTCACGACCACTTCTGAACCGCTCGTGCCACTGGTAAACGACCGTTTTTTTTAGAGAATCGTTGCCGAAACACTTTTCCAACATTTCCAACGTCCGTGCGCCACTAAATCCGTTTTTTACGCAAAATTTAATACAAGTTCGTTGTTGCAAATTTAAATCCATTTCTGAAATTGTAAAAATCGCCAACACACACAGAGATAGATGTACTCTTGGCTACGTAACTTTTGCAAATGTCAAGTTATGACACTAAGATTTAAAGGGAATATCAACAACAGATGTGCCAATTTAACAAAAAAAACAGAACTCAAACGGAACGATGGGAGCGCCACACGGTGGTTATTCCGGGAACTTTTTGATCAAGGTAGTATATACACGAGTGATTTTGTATACTAACTAATAAACTTCAACAAGTGACCGTGTGAACTAAAAGGTGTGGATGTATGGCTGGTGCGTTGTCACCCCCATCCACATACCCTTGCGGTGACGTGTAGGGTATCTGGTAGATGTAGATGGGAACTTCAAATTACCTATGTATATAAAACTTAAACGCAACTATATTGAATATGCATCCAATAGCAATACGGCCATAATTTAGACACATGGAAGATATCGTAGGCCTTCAAATAGGCTTTCCCCTCAGTATACGGGTTCTGTTCCAGCCAGAAGTACGATTGCAAATATAGGTTTCCGAGACTAGCGGCGTACTTTGGGGATACGAGCAAATTCTGCCCATGAGAACACGTGGTGTCACGGTCGAAACTCCCGCTCTCATTCCACCTCACGCTCAAAGCGATAAGCTATGGCGGGAAAGGGACGAAACCTCCGCCTACATTGCATTTACCTCTGAATTTTTCGAAAGATACGACGTGTTTTTGGCCATAATGCGGGTTTCTTGATATAAGCTGTTATGCAAAAATCGAGGTCGTAATAGCATTGCGAAATGAAAGGACGCAGAATTTGTTGCAACGATATCGGAATTCTCGTTCTATCACTTACGTTCACCCATTTCAGCAAATACTTTGTAACTTACTCGCCATATTCATTAACATTTCTATTCAATCATTTTATCAGCCCGCATTCATTCCTGAACGTAAGAAAACAATGAGAATTAGATTGTTGCTCTTGTGGTGGGGTTTAATTTTTCACCTGTTGACGCAAGAGTCATTTATTTTTTAAATTTGATTACACATGAGCCTCATGGACTTCTACGGACTAAGTTGAATTAAAAAAACCATAAGGAATATCCAAGCAATGATTTAATGTTAATTAGTCAACAATGAAAAACAAACAATTAATTTATCAATTAATGAATATGAATTACTGTAACTATACTCATAGAGAAACCCTCCAAATTTAATGTAGCAAAATGAACTACAAAGTATCGAAGTTCATCTGAATCCCAGTCATTATTTCCACCCTTCGTCTATTCAAGACTACCATGGACGTCGCAGCAGTAGACAAAAACCGCGAAATAAGCGAATCAGGTTGCGTTGTTTAAATTTTTTTTGCGGTTTCCAAAAACCTGCGATAGGGAGCCATGTGCTCTCTAGAATTCTTCTAAAAATTCCTGTTGCCTATTAATTTAAACAAAGATTTTCCATGTACTAAATAGTTTTATGAACGAAACATCACTCCTGTATGTCTTGCAAAATTTTGCCATTATAATCACTCAATTCAACGCTCTGCAATATATTAAACAAGATAGACTTAGTAATCATTATATACCACTGATTGTTAGGTAAATTTAACCTATCGATAGTGGTAGCAATTTTGGAAAATACATGTTTCAACTACCAATAGTGAAATACATGTAAAGAGCATCCATCGTGTTATTTTCCTTTAGTGATATTGCTGAATCTTAGGGATTAATTTATCTCTCCATTTTTCCAACATATTCTTGTAAAAACTAATTTTACAAAATTCTTATCTTTCTGTTCACAATTTTAAAAGCCAATGTAAGAACTATGCTGTACTGAAGTTGCCTCTCTTCTCGTCTTGCATAGCCTCAACATCATGACACATGGCGTAGGTTGGAACCATGAGATTTCTGCCTGGATTGTCGTTAACACGAAGGAGCATTCAACCCTTACTTTTTTCGCCAAATTTATCTGCCTACTTTCCCAATGAATCCGCGTCTTTGACAAGAGGCCTCGGGGGCTTCCTGCCCGCGCCTGGGCGATGGAGACGGCGCAAAAGGAGCCGTAGAGGAGCCCTAAACGGGAGACATTGTCGGTCACCAGTGTAGAAGGAGGGAGGGGTTTCCGCGGGTGGGCGTGATCGGTCGTGGTGTCTACTACTAGTCCGGGGTCTGCGGTCTAAAGGGACGCGGGAAGGGGTAAAGAGCAAGGCAGGGGTAGGAGGGAAGAGTTGGTTGTTAACCGAAGGGATGCTGGTGGAGTCTGCTGTTACGTCGGTCGGTCGGCTGAAAGTGAAAGTTTTTTTGCCTCCGCCCGCACCGTTCCTCTCTCCTCCCCTCCGGTCTTCCTCCCCTTGTCGTGCTGCGGGGTCGTTTGGCAACTTGTGGGCAGAAGCAGAGCGCCCACCCACCCATCCACCCGTCCACCATCCGCCCACACCCCAACGGCGATGCCCAGCGGACCAGACTTACTCCCTCCCTCCGCTATGCTCGCTCACATTGTGTCTGCGCGCCCGAAATCTCGCTTACAAAACGCTTGTCCGCTTACGTCCTCAGAAGAATTCACGGAAAGAACCAATATGCGAACGATATGTGGAGTATTCGCGTCGTCGAGGAAGCGTAGGGACCGCAATCGGTGATTTCCAATACGCACTGCGAGGAAGAATGACCGGAAATCGGCAAAACAACTCCGAGGCAAAGCAATAGTAAATAGCACGACAGAAATATTTTCCGGCTTTAAGGAAAAATACAATGGTCGCCGTGCTCAGACAGAAATTCTACGACGTAGATGGACCTTGTTATAAAATTCTCGTTTATGTTTAATCTTTTATGTAAAAGTTTAATAGATGTTGATAAATATTAATAATTGACGTTAACGTTCTGCTGAGAGTGAACTCATCTACCTACTCTGTCCCACTACACGTAGAAAACAGTAGAAGAGTTATCAAAAAAGCTTATCATAGTTTTATTTTACAAAAATCACTCGATTTTTTCAATCTTTACTTCCATACATTAGCATTTGAATTATTTCACGCAAAATCATAATTTATATGAGCATTAATTCTACAACTTTGTCAGAACAGCGTATATTTCGGGGATTATTGAGATGGCTATATTTAAATCCTTTTCTCTCAATTTTAGCCGTTTCTTTATTAAAAATAGTCTTAAAAACTGTATATCGATATCAATTCTTCATTATTCCATCTTGTAAAGTTTACAGTGATGCTGTAAATTAACAGTTAGATAAACCTTAAATAAAGCAGAGGGAGTGCTCGGAGAGCCAGTCAGAGATAAGTTAGCTAAAATCGATGATAAAATTAATTTCGCCTTTATTAGAATAATGCTGAATTGGTACAGTTTGGTTTGAATTGGCACAAGACCGTGAAGTCTTTTGAAAAACTCTTTTTTGTGGACTCTCACGTGGAGAGGCATGGCTTCACATGTAAGTTATTTACTAAAACAAGGATTGGGTATTGATCGGAGAGAGGTTTCTTTTTTCCTGTATGGCATACAACCTTGGAAGAGCTAATTAATATTAAAAGAAAATATGCGTTTGATTAATAAATCTCGTATCAAGTGAAATTTCTCGCATGTACATACGTTTGGCTAGGAACAGTAGATAGTTAGATAGTGCACAGTGCGCCTCTTTCGATTCCTACCGCTCCGCCACCAACGGATCCCAGGAATGGTCACTTAAACCCAGCCTGTGTGACTTGCCGAGGAGAGCAGCAAAATCATTTCTCAACGAGACCTTGACAGTACGACTCCGGTGGCAAGATTTCTTGCAGTGAGAGTTGAGGAAAGTTTTTCGATTCCTGTTTGCGCCGTGTTCATTTCTTCACAGCCTGACCATTTTCGATGTAACGTTTTTATATTTTGAAAACGAAAAATAAATAACTATTTGAAATTGGTTTTTGTTTAATTTAAGTCAGCAGTAGTCAGCGAATTTTTACGCGCGAAAACGGGAAAATTTTCACTATATAGCTAATGCACAAAATCGGTTAACCCCAAAAGCAGAGGTAAATTAGGAATTATTGAAAACAGTTCTGCCACAAACGTACAATCTTATAGGGTAGATAGAATTAAACCGAAGAATAGTTGTGATGAATACTTTAAACTTTCATTATCCATCTATGTAAATTAATCGTGTAAATAAATACGCGATAAAACCCTACCTACATTTAAACTCCTAAATAATAAAGTAAGAACAGTGTAGCTAATTGATTTAGATTTTCTCCAGTTGTTCTTTAATTTATTGGGAGCAAAAAATCTTAGAACTTCTGTCTTTGGTCTTAAACAGAATATAAATAGCCAATATCTTGAAAGCACGACGAAATCGTTAGCCGTCGGCTGATCAGCGCAGCCAGAAGACAGTGCTCGGTATAGGAATAACTTCGGATTACTTCGTGACATTTTCCATTATTATAATTAAGCAAGCCAATTTACCTCTTCGAGGAAAGGTGTCGGTTCTCGTAGTGTTTTCGAAATGGCGAAGATGTCATCCTTACTTGCACAAATCCTTTTGGCACACTTACGCTTTCTACATTTTTTTAGATAACAGAAATGAGATATGGTCAAATACAATAATTTACAATGAGTTTATTTTGACTTGAGCAAGGGCAGAACCAGAGATCCTCATCGGGAGTAAGACGATTGATTAACATCTAATAAAATTTCTTCGTATTGACTTTACATAAGGAATAAAAAATGATTTAATTCTTTTTATTTGAAGTAACACAGTAATGAGAGGCCTCTTGAAGTCCATTTGATTATCTAGACAAATATCCCAGGAGCAGGCGTAATCAAATCTTAATTAAAATGTAAGGAATTTGGAGATAAATTAATGAAAATAACTAACACATTTCTAGAATATTTTCAATCAATTACTTCCAAAAGTTAATTATTCTCCTTTAAAGTAAATAGAAGACAAACTGTATCCTTAAAAACCGCCGCCAAATCAAATTTAATTTGGATAACCAAACGCTATTTTATGTTTTTGCCCTTATAGATTTTTGAGTTTTTCCGAAACACGATTCTCGACTCCTCATGATGACATACTGCTTTTTATTGGACAGAAACGTCTCTGGAGGGACTCATAAAAAACTCTCTCACTGTGGATCATATAAATATACGAGGGTCATCCGGAAAGTAGTACCCGTTCGTGAAATAAAAAGACAAAAGTAAATATTAACAAACATAAAAAATTTTATTTGAAAGAGGATACTTTAAACTACTTCTCAACATAATCTCCAAGCAAATTAAGGCATTTGTCATAACGTGTGACAAGTTTCTGTATTCCTGCTGCATAGTCCTTCGCCGCCAGCTCATTGAGATACGCGAGGGACCCATCTTGCACAAATTTTTGCATAATGCAGATGGTGTTTAACAATTTCATGAACAATTGTTCGAGAAACATTGGGAAAATGCTCACAGATGTCATCAATTGTGACGCGCCGATCGTTCCTCACGAATTCGTCAACTGAGCTCACCAGTTGGTCTGTAATGACAGACGGTCTCTCCGAACGCTCATCGTCGTGTGTGTTCCCCCTCCCCATGTTGAAGTTGCGACACCACCGCCGAACAGACGACTCGTCCATTACATTGTCTCCATACACCTCCTTTAATTGGCGATGAATATCACATGGGCGAACGTTTCTTGCATTGAGGAATTTAATCACTGCCCTCACTTCACAACTGGCGGCGTTCTCAATTTTTTTAAACATTGTAAACAATCACAGAAACAACACAGGCAATGCTAGCGTCACGCAACTTGGCTCAGAGAAGGCAGACAAGCCACTGAAGCTATCTGACCTCGTCCAGCGGCTACTCGCGTCGTCAGCACTTCATGCGGCACGAACGGGTACTACTTTCCGGATGACCCTCGTATTATAGGAAGACAGGAAAGAGTCAAATAATGTGTACATATAACCGGATGATGCATTATTAGTCAAATATTGTATCCCATCGAGAATTAAATTCGAACTATGCTACCATACTTTGAAAAATAATAAAGAAAGAATGAAACACTGCCGAAAAGTTAAGAGGTCCGCGCTTTTAATGCGTATCCATGCGCAGTTACCATCTGAGATATTCATATTTTTTTACTTTTAAACGGCGGTTAGAGGTGCATTCGGTCATAGTAAAATTTCAAAATATATACTTTTTATAATTAAAACTAACATGCATTTGACCGCTAAAAAATTAAGTTATGTGCCAAATAACAATCCACAGCGTCCTGCTTAAGGATGTAAAAACGGGAATGCACGAATCCATGTATTCATGACGAGTAATGAAATTAATCTTACACCCATTCATGCATATTTATTACACAGATGTGCGGTAAATATACAATTTTTAAACCCTTTATGTGTATCGTATTAATTTGGAAAACTAAAACTTATTTTGGACTTGTTTTAAGGCGTTAAAAGTTGCAATTATGCGATTTGGGATTTTTTCCCCA
The DNA here is from genome assembly GCF_022747635.1 of Hetaerina americana. Lineage (NCBI taxonomy): Eukaryota > Metazoa > Arthropoda > Insecta > Odonata > Calopterygidae > Hetaerina > Hetaerina americana. Next base: position 26,539,982 of record NW_027287316.1, read on the forward strand.
TTAATTAAAGAATATCACTTAAACAAAGGCGTGTATGTGCTTTTACTTTGACACAAGACAACTATTTTAGAATCCTGCATATGATATCATTCCTTAAGAACGACATGTACTTATGCCAAAAAAAACCACAATACATCTAGTGGCAGTTTTCCTCTGTCATGAGAGTGGGTACAATCTTGCAATTTCGATGCAAATTTCAATTAAAAAACCAAAACGGTAAGATCATTTCTTATCATCGTCATTTGATACATTGCATTTAAGACTACAAATTCAGAAAGTTGTTCCAAAATCACATATATTTGGCATCTCGATGAAGTCTCCTTAACGCGGGACGTAGCATTAACTGCCCACATTCTTACTATTTCACGTTTCAGCAGCATAAGAACTCGTGGGTATTCGTCGTTTCTTGAATTAAGATGAAATCCGTTCTTCTTAGGCGACGTGCCTGACGCTTGAGATGGGAGAGAAGGGATTTCGTCCACCCATCGGCCCCACCTTTAATGAGGATGGACGTGGGTATATAAAATACTGCGATGACTAGGCTCAGGGTGTCGTCAGAGGGCGTCCCCTTCGCAAGGGCGCGACCGTTTCCCCGAGAGATCTCAAGATCAAGAGGAGAGAAAGGAACGGACGACTTCATCCAAGCGACTCCCAAGGACGAGATACGGCATATCTTGAGAGGGCTGCGGGAACGTTTGAAACCATTCTCTCCTCACTCTCGTCCGCCCTCAAGCCGTCTCCTCTATGAATCCCGTAATCTCGGTAAATCCCAAACGCCTCCGCCACCCACCGCAATTGGTCTCTTGGTATCCTGGACGTTAGACTATCCCACGTAGAGGAGAATGCCTGCAACTTTGCAATGGCGGATGGATGCCCATAGCGACGGCCATTGGGAGGGTTTTGTGTCCTGGCCTCGGCGAGGAGCGGAAATCGGAAATATAAAGGGTCATTAAAATTTTGCAATTTTTTCCACTGCCAGTGAAGCAGCTGTAGAGGAGAAGGAACGTGGCAAGGACGACCAAATGGATGAAATCCTTCTGGGAAATACTACTTATGACGTCTCTTGTTAATTTTCGAACATGCGAGTAAATTTTTATCGAATGCATTTGAAGTGAACGGAAAAAAGTTATCCTTAGAGTAGCTAATCACGTAATATTTCAATTTGTCGTTTCCATAAAAATTACTGAATTTGGGATTAAGTGTAACTATCGATTAAATGCAGTGGGCATGGGATTGAAAGTTTATGATTAAAAATAGGGGCTAGGGTTAGTATTTTGTTGGATCATGAATTACATTGTTTGGATGCACTGGTTAAGAATATGTATGAAAGAAGTGTGCCACGCTGGTTTGGTCATGTTGGAAGAATGGATGAGAGTCGAATCACTCCATGGATATACGAGAGAAGAGTTAACGATGCGAGAGGAAAGAGTAGACCGAGAATGTCTAGAGGAGAGAGTAGACCGAGAATATGGTCGAGAAGGCTCTCGAGATGAGGAGTATCAAAAGTAGCAGATACAAGGCATAAAGATATATAATAGTACGCGACTGTGAGTGCGACAAAGGAAGTAAATAATTGCGCAAGTACGGGAATGCACAAAAGTAATTAGTAACATGGTATAAGTCTCCTAAAATAACTGAGAATCCAGATTTTTTGACACTATTTATCCTGAAAGAGAAAATTTGGAAAACGAATGTATTCTCTCTCCATTTTTGGCTTAGTTCATCCAATCTTCATATAATATTTGTATTACTACATCTAATCAGCTATTAAGAGGACTTAATACCTATTGATATTTCTAAATATTGAAATATTCACTTAACTGCCCGTTAATAACTCGATAGTTTGCTGGGAAATAAATGTCGTGCCAGTGAATTTATCCTGGGGTCTTAGGAAGTAAAGCACCGATTGTGAAGGATAGAGACGTGTGATAGATCATGACACCCAGCGAATTACGTACTCACGTAGATGGAGTAGCCTTTAGTCTTCTTGCTAAATCAAATTTTGTGTTGGAAATTATATGATGAATTGTACCACTATTTCCTAAGCGAACTTGGAACCATTTACCTGAAAATAAAATGTTGCAATGTACCCACCAATCAGATATTCGTGGGATTAAATTATTTGATACTTTATACCAATATCTCAGCAGCCTAGGAATTGCAAAATCTTGTGAAGATAAAAAAAACCATGGAAATCAGGGCCACCCATAGTAGACCATTAAACGAGAAACGATGTGAATATAGAGAACATTAGTTGAGTTGAAAGCTTTGTGGTATAAAAGTCACCCGTTCAATAAGTATAGAAGAATCAAATGGATATGGCATACATAAAAGGGATGCAAGTAATTCATGAGCAGCGCATTAAGGGAATAATTAATTTTACATGGAAATGATAAAAAAATACATTATTAAAAATAAATGACATGCGAGAAATGAATGCCATGGAGAAGTTTAAGAATTAATATTTAATGTATATTAGATAATAGTTATCGATATTCTGAAACGTACTGACGGTGAAACAATGGCTTTCGCTAAAACCCTTAATATAAAAATAAAACACTATTGTACTAGTTATGAAAATTTGAAGAAAAAGAATCACTCAAAGAATGGACCAAATCAATGGTGATTTTAATAGTTATATTGCTAGCTTTCATTTTGTTTTTCGTACAAAGGAATTCCTAAAGCGTAAAATCAAGATTCTGTCATAAAATGGTAATATGATCATTAATAAATGAGCAATAAACGCTTAACGCTTTTCCTGACCACAAGATGTAAAATTTTTGTTGTTTCTCCTCAGTATTTTTAAGGCTCTCCTAAATTCGGCAGGTGTAAACAAGAGCATGTCCCCCCACGGGGGCTCCGTGATACGTTCTACAGTCACCATTATAACCCACGGCCAAGACGGCTCGGTCGTTTCCACGTCGGGGGCGCCTCTGATCCTAAAAGTATTTTTGTTGCGGAGGCAGGGAGGACGGAAGGGGGGGGGAGGCTCTCGGCGACCTTGGGAGTAGGGCGGGGTTGGGAGCGGTCAATTGCGAGACGGAGGGTTGGGGAAGAGGTGAGGTGAGGGGCGGAGGTGAGGGAGGCCTGGGCACATGAAAAGATGATAATAATTGCTGTTGCAAATGGGCCTGTCTTCCGTTTCCTCCTCTCGGCGACTTCGAGGGCAGCAGGCAAGCTGCTTACATGGCAGGGGTAATGAATGGGCTCGCGCGAAATGGAGGAATAAGAGGGGCAGTGGAGTGGCTACAGTGAGAGGGCGTAGGGTGGACGTGGGGGTGGGAAGGGTTAAGGCCGGGGTTACGCCGTGGAAGAGGATTTTTTTCAGCTTTACGAACAAGCGGACGAATCACATGTGTTCGATTATCGAGAAAAAAAGTGTACGAGAGATATTTTCGTGGCATCTGTTGGCACACAGATTCCGCTGTAAAGAATTGGAGCTACGTATGAAATAGCGGAAAAAAGGGAACGTAACTTGAAGAGTTAATTACAACCAAATCACCAAGTTATATCCCACATAATTTTTTTTCATTTCAAAGTGCCTTTTCAACTCTTTTTTTTGGCGAAATCATCTTTCAACATTTTCCAAAGTGAAAAAAATTATTTGCCTTGACCAGGATGATCAAGGCGAATGATTTTCACACATTTGCAATTGGTAAATTGTAATACGCACTAGCGGATGACTCCGTAAAAAGTTACTGTTTGGGAATTCCCCGCAGTATCTTCGAATCGTCTTCCTATTTTCTCTTTTCAGTTGACGCAAAAATTATTCTTGATAATTGGGTTTGCGTCAGTCTCAATAGATATTTCTTCCAAATTGAAATCTTTTCCTCCAGCAAATACTCGAATATTCGCTTAAGCCACAAACTGTCATTTCTTTCTGAATTTTTTCATGCATTTCCAATCCCTAGGTACATATTCAGTTTTCTACTGTAAAAATTTAAAAGGAATTTGTTCGAGTCTTCTCTGTTAAGCGTAATCAGTGAATTCAAATTTTGCTTCCCTCAAATGGAAATCATGTATTATATATACGAGTACACTAGTGCCTTACTTACAAATATTCTATATTTGAAATAAGTAATATGTTGCCAGACGGCACATTATCATGAAGATAGTGCTGCGAGTGAAACTACTGGATATATTTCTTCATTTATAAACCGTCTGCGATAGCTTATAAAACGGAACTTTATTGCAATGGAGAGAGAATGGCGGCAAATATGAAGCAAGCTAGTCCCACTCTTATCGATCAATCAAAATCGCAATTCCCATGGCAATATGGAGAAACATTTTCATGCCAAGTAAAGTGCATGCGATAAACCAAAATGAAAGATTTCATTCTTCGTTGATATGTTACTGATTTGACGTCTGTCTCGGTGTTCTCTAACACGAATAGCCTTTGTACCTACACTACGAATGCGAATTTTTCCAGTTCTTTTCTGCATAATGCAAGAGAGGTTTCTCCTCCTATTCTATCCTCCCAGGTTGAAAAACCCTGTCGCAATGATGTTACAGGCAACAGCACTTTTGAGATGAGATGCGGAGATATAGCCTTGTGCGGGAGGGCATATTAAGGAGTGGCTGTAGAATTCAAGGCTCTTTTACATGACACCTCTTAAGTTTCTCAAATAAGTTCCAAATCGTGACTAAATCCGTTATTAAACGTTATTATACCCTTACGACCCAAACCTTGCCAATAAGGCTTTTTCCAGCATGGCCTAGCGCTGTCTATCCCACCGTCTCACTCGCATAACTCGGCCATGAAATGCGCTTCAAAATTGTTCCCCTTTTCCTATTTTATTTGGATTGGTGCACTCGTAATGAATGTGAACCGTACTCAGATGCTATCATTAAACTGATTGTGTGTATATGCCGCAAAAAAATTGCCTTTGTTGAGTTATTTTTTACCGCAAACGACGTTGAAATCGACCTTAAGTCTCTAATCTCTGATTCCATTCTAAAATAGAAAGGAATATAAGTTCAGGTTTCGTTTTGATTTTTGCCACGGATAATCGAATCCAGCTTCGGAAAACTTAATTTGATTCCATGATACGTATCAAAATATTTCCAAGTCCCGAAGCTCAAATCAAAATGAAGTCCCTGATCATTGATTTGCGGTCGATTTTGGGAATGGAAAGAAAAATGAGAAGTAAAAACTTGATTCAATTTCCGATACGGATAGAAAACCCAAATTTTTGAAAACTCTTCTTATGGATTTCTAAAATCTACAAGGTATTATTCCGAGCGTATTGATTGCACAAATGAGATGATTATCGAGTGCAAAACGGTACAAGTAAGGAGGATTTTTCAAGTGATGGCATGAGATGATTAAGAGGACTAGACTTGTGCGATGATACGATGATAAAGGTAAAAGGGTGCGGACTGCACGTGATGATGGGGGGAGGAAGAGGGGGTAGGAGAAACGCCTCCGTTGAGGAGATTCCAAGGTCGGGAGACCTCGCCGTCGATTCGGTTTCGAAATCCAATTCCAAAAAGGTTGTGCTTAGATTAATGAGCGCAGAAATCGGCAATCATTGTGGGGAGATTGAAAAATAACGTAAAAAATGATCACGATGACTTAACACAGGCTCCTTTGTTGAGACCGGGGTAAAGCCCTCTGCTCGAGAAAAGTTGAATACTAAAATTACCCCGTTGAGAACTCGGGAGACCACATAACAGCCTCTTTCACCGTCATGAAGCTGTCTGAAAAAGTGTTATCAAAGTGGAATTTATGTTTCACTCGAGGGAAAAGTATAAAACAAAGTATGCGTATAACTTTGTCCTTCTGATTTGGTCACTGCATAACTAACTTCCGATATCTCACAAATTTCTGGTTACTTAAATATACTCTACGTCGACATGATACCCTGTGAGTCACCGCTATGGTGTGTCAGGATGTGATTCGACACCACAAAAGTCTTATTCGGTAAGTTGGTCAGGATTGTGAGAAGACGGTTATATTAGAAGTAAAATATGAATGGATTCAAAGGATGGTTGAAACTCCACTAGTTTAAAAAAATGTTTTAGTGAAACAATTAAGGTGGTATATTTGGTCTTAACACTGCTGCTATAGATTTGTTGAGAGAAAATACAGCGTTTTCTTAAATTTTTACAATTTGGAATAGGTTTTGGTTAGGGATTGAAATATTTTCAAATCGGAAAAAAGAGAAGTTATTCCAACAGAACCATAAGACCAATTGTCTACACAAAATCCAAGTTGATGCATTGTGATATTTTTCGATTACAAAAAAATTGCATACTTAATATTATTTCCTCTCTCAACGAAATACGGCAATTTATAATATACTCGTACCAAAATATACTAATGTTCATTAAATAAATTTGGAATGATAAAAGATAATGCTGAATACTAAAAACCTTAAAAGCAGACATAACAAGAAATTGTTTCGAAAATATTGAGCTCATTCCAAAGGTTGAGAGATTTTGTATTGTTATATCATAAGTTTTTATGAGGTAAGCGCACGAGGCATATATCGTAGTAGGCAGAACGCTTTAAACGATTTGATTCCATTTTCTCAACCCTGAAGGGACACAATCTAGATATCTAGAGGCCACAGACCTGCACGGAAAACACTTATCGTAAAACAAGATCGGGTTAAATACACCTATAGCGTCTCGAACTGATTCTCATATGCCTGTACATGTCCAAAATAATAATCTTTGGAAATGCAAAAAACGATAGAGTATTCAGACAATGACTGAGAAGCGGAAAGAGATCAACTGTCCTTTCTCCCTCGCTGAAAATGAATATGACTCGTGACTTACATATCTGAGCTATTATACTCATCTGCATTCGTATATCTCATCCGCATCTGCGGAACGACCGAAGGGATCCTCCGGTGGAAACGGATGTACCCGCGAAAGGGTTAACGTCCTTTCGCGCTTCCCTCCCATAGTCCTTCCCATTGCCTTTAACCCTCTCGCGCTCCCACTAACCCCACTTCTCTCCCCACCCGGCCTACCCTTTTCTGCGATTCAGAGCGCATGCGAGACCTTTGGGCGAGCGAGCCCACGTCTCTTCTCCTTCCCTCCTCTGCACCTCCGAGCTAACCGCCCCTTTGCGAACGGACGTGTGGATGGAGGAGGAGGTCGTTGAATCCGCGACGGAGAGCGGCGTGGGCGACGCCGCCGCCGACGGTCCACTTACTATACATTACGGCCTGGTTGAGGGGTGGGGGAGCGAGGCCTGCTCGTCGCAGTCGCTATTCCGCGGGACTTGAAAAAATCGGACGGCACGCCCTGCGGACGATTATTTCGCGTTGTTTTCATTAAAAATGCTCAATCACGACGATCACTAGATCCAACTTTTGAACGCTCAACTTAGAACAAATATGAGACGCGTCGTACTAAGGGCGAAATCCATGAATTACGTTCTCGCATGAAATCAGAAGGACCTGGTGTGATAAACGTTAAACGTCAACAGCACCATATAATTGAAATTACAGTGACTTTGCTCTCTAAAATTTATTTAAAACACAACGCTTATGCCATTTTCAACTTAAAACTGAAGCTTGTCAATGGGAATTGACGTACACCTTCGAAAGTCATAGAATTGTCATAGAATTACATAGAATTGTGCAAGAAATTGTCAGTTTTTCATACAGCAAACGTTCCGATGTGCTGCGCAGCGGGAAGAAGCTGTTCATTTGCAACATTTAAGTAAAGGCGTCATCAATCACCATTCAAGAAATGTGTTATGAAATATATTTTGCAGGTTGATTTCAATCTAAGACGTACTAAAGTCCATTTCCAAGGAAGGACATTTCCAATTTCACAAAGCTCATTTATTTGCACGCCGAATAGCCTTATTCTCAACTGGAACCGAGAACCATTAGTAAGTGTAAATAAGTGTCCTGGTAATAATATTTTATTAATTTAAATGTAAGATTATCACTCTTTTAATATATGACAGAATGAGAAGACTTCATAATATTAAAGTATTATTGAGATCTATTATCGAGTATGAATCCACGATAAACCAATATTAAACGTAATATCATTTTGTATAGATTTACTCCAGCGAAATTACATTACTATCATCATTCATTCATTAAAACCAGAATTTATATGCGTTAATAATGCCTGAGCATGATGAAGTTTGAGTTTGATTCAGGTAAAAATCAGATAAGGGGATTTATTCGGGTCAGGATTCGATTTTCCGCTCTTACGGTAGCCCACAAACTCTATCAAAGTTGCTAACGTGACCGATTGTAAGTAGTTTAGAATTATGCAAGAAAAAACTGTGTATAAAAGAGCTTCAGGAAGCCAGACGTTATTTTCTCATAAAAGTAATTTTGAAGCATTGTGAGCCCTGGTTTAAAAAAAGAGTGTTCAAGTGTTCCAATTAAGTGATATTTAATTGGAAATAAAATTGGAAAAATATTAATGAAACGCGATAAAATCAGTAAGCTGGAAAACATTATAAAGCCGTGCATACGCATGAGGAATTATTTTTTTAAATTATTCGATGAATAGGAATGAGAAAAATATTCTGAATAGAAAAAAAGTGCTTTTAACCAACCAAACAGAAGCAAAATTACGCAACTAAAAGTTTGGATTTATAGCCGAGGGTGAAGTCTACCTCCAACTAAGCCTTTCATAGTGTGAGAAACTCACTAAAAGGGTAATAAAGAAGGGCCAGTTATATTCTGCCGCCGGTAATTTCCCAGATATACCAGCTATCCATAAAATCACACAGCTTTGATAAACCTGGTGGTGCAAACAGAGGCATCGACTGGAATCATACCCGAGCTATCCGATCACAAGCCCAACGCCAATTGGATTACGACACTCCTATTTATTCTAACGGAGTGCAAATAAAATGAAACATTTGACAAGGTGGCTGTTACTCTTCTAGTATATCTACCGATCAGTAAGTGGTCAACGCAATGATTGTATTTATTACTACCCTACAGTGATGTACTATCATATTATCAGTAGTGTAGGTTAATACGTAAAATGGGGATGCACATTTATTATTAATAGAAAAAATACACTTATGTCCAAAACCTGCTAAAGTGAAATATTCATAAAGTTTAAATACTCATCTTATTTTTTTGCACTAAATAATGGACAAAATTGTTTCAATTGCGTACGCTACTAATGACTTCTGCCATCTCAGTTTTAGTACAGTTTTAACGAACATCTCAGCACAAGTATAGTATTTTCTGCAATTTTTCGCCTTTCACTTTGCATCACACTTGTGCACTTATTGCAACTTATCACCAAATGTTCAGGATCTTCCAAAAATGTATGCTCACGTAGGTAAAATACAGATATTTATTTGGTACGTATTATTATTCCTCCTAATGCTGCGTGGTCATGTATTAGGAACGGTAAACTATTTCAAAACTTACCATTTCGAATAAACTACTAAACATAGTCAAGTGGAGTATACTACACAACAAAACAGTTATATTTGCAGTACTCCACTAGAGGGTTGCGGGAGGTAGGATCACGTATTGGAGTGAGTATGGCGCGGTAGTTGTCGTATTATTGGAAGAGCACTTGGTGGCTTTTATTTTCATTCTTCCTGAGCCGCTGATCATCCTGGCGAAGGAATTGCTCAGCGTGAATCTCGAGGAGAAGGACTTGCGCACGAGGAAGTCGGCGCCATGACCGCGGTTCAGTTTGGCCCGGCGCCGTTCAATCGCGAGCAGCCTTTGTAACAACGACTCGAGAGGGGGATCGGAGCGAGGGGCGGTGAAGACCACGGAGCCTCTTTGTAGATACGCGAGGAACACAACAAACAGTTTTGTGGGGGCGGGGGTGCGTGGGGGCATCGCGTCCGGGAAGACAAAAGGGGACTCGTGCAAGATGCGTGCTTACATCCTGCTCTTCTGCGACCGGCCGAGAGGGAGCACGACAGATGGGTAATCAACGTCGACCTTAATGAGGCACGGCGAGGAGTGGCGTCTATTCCCACCCCAGGAACTTAGTTGGATGCTTAATTTTATGCAAGTAGGAGTGCGACCGAACTCTCTTCTTTTTGTTAGAATCCCTTTTATTTGCATCGCAATGATGGACTCGTCCCCTAATTACCGAGTTCCGCGAAGTCATCCGTTGTCCTATGGGCGAATCGGTTACACCTGTGCTTCTCGGGTCTTTTCACTCGTTTGTCAACTTATCTGATGCGTTTAAATGCCCTCGCTCTCGTCAACGTCCCATCCACCCAACCACCTATCACCTTGTCCTTCATTCTTGACCTGTTAAGATCACGATGTTTCAACAGTTTTACAGTGGGCTTGAACCAATTTTAAGTTCTGTGCGTCAATTTAAATTATTACGATATGAAAAAGTTGAGATTAAACCTAATCTGCGACGCTCGCGGGCGAATATCGCAAGAGATAAGATAGCTGAAGATTGGCATTCAATAAGGAACCTAGGGCAGTGAGGAATGTGAATTCGCCAATCTGAAACGGAAGGTCTACGTTTGGAATCTCTGTTCTGATATTCGTTCGAAAGCTGCCGAAAAATCAACGATTGCCGTATCAAAATCCTTTCCTTCATCTTTTACGTCGCCGGTTTATTGGATTAATGTTAAAAGCTTCGCTTCACACGAGTATTCCGTTCTAAACCCATGTTGGTGTTTCAATAGCCATCTATCTCTTGTCCACCATTCCCAAATATAGTCAGCGATTCTTTATTCCATTATTATGCCAATAGCAGATGATATAATTACCGGTATATGATTCATGGCTATTGTTTGATCCCCTATCTTGAAAATTAGTGTAAAATTTGCTTTTTTCCAATCATTAGGCTAGGCGTCATTATTTAAAGATACTTTGAATATATGACTCCGGTACAAAACTATTGCGGTATCACCCAGTTTTAAAATGTCAATTGATATATTTATGTTGGTACTGAGAATAATTTAATCGGGTAAGTCAAGAGAGAGTAATATTAGATATGAAAAGTGACAGAAAAGAAAAGAATAGTAAAATAAATAACTGTGAAGCCATTGCACTACAAAATGTACCTGCTTGGATTTATTAAACTAAATATACTAAAACAAGACTCTTTAATCGCTAAGTCAATGTGCTATAGGGAATAAATTATCGATTTTTAATATTATTTTAGAAGTGCAAATATCCTCCCCAGAATTTGTGATTTGTTTAGCCAAATTTAAATTCAGTCGATATGCTTCATAGTTATTTAAAAGCCTTAATATGTGTGCATTTAAATAATAATCAGAACTAGCCAATAAATTCAACGCTACCCGCAATTACAACATTGTGTGCTATTTTCTGAATAGTTCAGTCTTCACGTCATGTATCCTTTGATCGTATGGATACTAACGTGGTATTTATCTCAGCAGGAAGTTACCAGTGTCAGAGAAGAGAGAAAATTCAATGAGTAGTATGGTATAACGATAACAGCTCACGGAATATATGCATTTAACTTCCAAACCTCGTGATCTTCTCGCATATTTCAGTCCAAACTTTTTTTTTAGCGATGTCCTAGGACTAATTACCATTCTGACACTTCGAGCATGCTAGGAAGCCATTTAGAATGCATGGCTAACGACCGCGACAATCCGAAAACGTTGACCACGCAGATTGTTTCCATGGAAGAGGTGTGCACGCGAAGATCCCATCTTTCTCGAAAGCAAGAGAAAATGCAGGAAGAGGAGTAACAGAGGAAGAACTCCATTTACAACAGATCGTTCCTTGATTGAGAGAGAAACGTGCAAATGCATAATATTACGCGTGCAGTACTCAGTACTTCACCGAGAAGAAAAATAATTACAGCCTTTCAAGATTTACTGACATTTAAGTTTTTACTGACCAAATTTTCACAAGTCAAAGGGATACTTAAAACAGTGAAAATGATTTTCCTGTATGCTATAATGATTGGTTTTATCATCTAGCTCTGATTGACTAATATTTCTCCATCGGATGAACACCAACAACTCATTCAACATTTTCCAAAGAAACTACCGCAACAGTAACTTTTAACGTAGTCATCCGCTAATATGCATTTCAAGGCGAATGATTTTTACACTCATTCAGCATGATTCCATTCAATAAATACGCTGTATTTCCCCTGAGAAGTGATCTACTGTGGTTTCCAATAGTATCCATTTCGTTCATTGCTGCTAAGGATTTCGTAAAAATGTTTTGAGGCGGAAGAGGAAGAAGCAGGAGGCTTCGAATCAGTGTACACACATATATGATAGTAACAATCATGACCCTTGGTCCAAACGTTTCAAGGTAAGTTTTTCTTGCAGTGAATTGAAACAGTTAGATTTTGTATCCCTAAACTTAATACATCAAGGAATTAGATATTTTGCGAGCAAAATATGATGATCCGTATGAGGGATAACCTACCAGCGATCATAGAGATCGCAAAGGAATTCCTTGAAGAAGATACAATATTATGTTGAATTTAATGCAATTGAATCCCAAAAATTACATTCAGAAATGTGGATATATTCACAGGTCTGTGATATTAAGTATACTCAGAGGATTTCGCACCACCACTTTCTTTCTCATGCATTTTATAAATTACGGAAATATAATTGCATCATTTTTCTTGACAACATAAATGATTGATAAATATTGCGCAGGATATTCGACCTATTCAAGAAGAAAATGCTGAAAATATTTAAATTACATACATTTAGGAAAGGTTGATCTTAAAAATTTATTCCAACTAGATTTATCCTAAAACATAAGAATTATGTGAGACTCGGTCTATTTTTTAAAAATCAGTTATTCGGGTGCTTCAAGTAGCCTTTTTTGGGAGAGTTTTACATGCTTAAGCCTAAATAAAGTAATTATTTTTTTTCAAATCTATGGAATTGGGAGAACTCCCTGGGCCAGCAACACTGACCCATGAACACTCAAAAACACTTAGCTTAATGAATTTACGTGGCTTCCTCTCCTGCGTTCCAAAGGCAGGCTTCGATCCCAAGAAATTTGTTTAGCCTGGAAATTAATCACTTCCTGGTTACTACGAAATCACAAAGTTAATTGAATGATAAAAAAACTAGTGATTTTTGGCTGCATTGAAATCAATGATAGAAGCTCAAGGTACGGTAACGCCTTAATTAGAAGATTAGGAGTGTTTTTGCCCGAGGCCGTTTCGACCGATAAGGTAACGAGACCTCGAACACGAGGGATCGAGCTGCCTCGGCAGACTCGAAAGGTTACAGGGCTTTCGGCCATTGTCTTGCGGCCACGGGCACGATTAAAGCCTTGGAAGCCGCGGCAGATACGACGAGAGACAAGAGAGAGTGATTATAGTTTCGAGAGACCTCGCCACTAGATGCGGGGCTTGCCTACCAACTTGCAGTGATTGGTAGTGTACCCAATAGGAGAAAATACATAATACTGAGGGTCCGATTGTCTCTACGACGATGAAAGTTTTGACTGCTATGGATAATTCCAAGTTAGGACAGTTTAATGTTATAGTAAACGTGCCGTTTATCAATACCGTTATACCTTACCCGTCACCAGGGGGCGTCTGGCAGGGGCTGTTAGACCATCAGCTTTCATTACGCAAAATCGGGTGCAGCCATATGTTTGCATGGGAATGACAGATGATAGCTAGGTTCTTTGATTACGGTTGTTTTTAGGCCTGGTTTAGGATTTTAGGGCGAGGAAGAAGAATGCAAAGAGAAAGTTGGGATTAGAATAGATCGGTTTTTAATAATAGTATCCATAATAAACAAATAGGGTCCACAGTTGAATGAATCATTAGGCGAATGGTCTACTAAGCTCTTAAGCTGTTCGGGATTGGCTACGTGAGGAATTTGGGGTGTTAGTACTATGCATTAACTCTATGTGCATAAAATTAGGATTAATTTATCAAAACTATAAGTTATGGCGGGATATATGTAATGACGTTAATTTACGATGTATTTATGGTAATTAGTAAAATACCATTAAATTGATGGCGAGCTGTGTAACTTAACTTACCGTTGCAAAGGAAGTTTAGAATGAAAACAATAGTCACTGCTAGTGAAAACAAAAAACAAATCATATTTCATGAATATATGATAAAATTATAGTTAAATAGTGTCCATTTGGCCTCATTACATTATAAAAATACCAGGAATTCTTTGGTATCTATTAGTAAAAGAGATCACTTACACTATAAACCGAGCATATCGTCAACAAATGCTGAGCATATTTGAGTCAAGGCGTCATTTTTCCACTAATGGTATGAAATTTGAATATATTGCGAATTTTGAAACTGATTATTTTCCGCGGTCATGCGAAGAGGCTGACATTTTTTCAAAAAAATAAATAATACGGTAATTGTTAAATATTTCTTTAAGAAAACTAAGATATTATTTCCTATTTCAAATAATTCTTCATAATGAAGATGGCAATATCGTCCAATGAATACATCCTAAAAATACTTTTTGAAGGGCAAACTACGCAGAGAGTATGGCAACGGGAACTTTGAATAAGTAAAACCTTATTTAGAGATGCTTTGGTGAAATTTTCAAGATATATGCATTGTCATTCGACCTGAAGGTAGAAACATTTTAAGCTAACCAAACCATCCTAGTAACCTTTCTGTCCCAAATCGTTATTATGATCTCCCGATAAAAATCTAAAATTACGTTAATTAGCCTCTACTGACTAGATGAACGGTTTGTATAAAAAGTACTGGGAAACGTTTCAGCAAAATAGATATAATACAAATATGGCTACAATGCTTAAAAATTATTCAAAGTATATCCCTTGAGCGTCAACACACTTTGGCCAACGGTTTTTCCACGCCTTGAAGTCTCACTGGTAGGCTGATTCCGGAAGGCTCTTAAGAGTACGCGTGCAGACTTCTTTGACGGCACTTAATGTCCCATGGTGGTGCCCTTTGAGGGAGAATAACGCTTTTGGGAATAGTAAATAGTCTGCTGGTACCGAGTTGGGACTGTAATGGGGTTGGGGAATCGTCGTGTTGCCGTTGCAGAATGTCTTTCCCAACTCAACTCTGCTTTCGGTCGTCCGTCAAGATCTTCGGGACGAGTTTAGCGCAGATATTTCGCATCGCCAAATTTTCAGTGATAACGGTGTGTAATGTCATCTTACCAATGCCAATGCTATCTAAAATCATGCGTACAAATAACCGACAATCTGAATTCAGCACTCCCCACGCACACGTAGGAAAAAAATTGTTACCGATACATTTATTCAAACCTTGTACGTTCAAAAGTTTAGTGATTAGGAGAGTGTTGCATCTCCTGATAAATCGACGGTCGGTTTCCGCAATGCCAATCAATGCTGCACTCTCACTTTCTCCAGTATCGACCACCGGCGGTCATATGGTGCTCAATGCCCGCTCAGAGGGGGAGGGATAAACATTCGATTGACAGCGGAGCAAAAGTGATGGGGCGCTTCCACTCACGGACTCGAAGAGTGGGGGCTGGTCTTGCCAGCCTCGTCCCACACCCCGCCGCCCTTCCCCGCCGAAGCCGAATACGGACGGCCGCCATTGTTTACGCGCGAGCATCGCAACTCGCATTGTTCCCTCGGAGGCCGTGAGAGATACGAGACGTTCATTGTCGCTTGGACGACCCACATAAGTGAAAGACGGTGCTCCTCCCCGGAGAACATGCAGGGCCCGCCTCGGAAATCGGTTTTCTGGTCTGCCCTCCCCATTCGGTCAGTCACACTCGGGCAGTCACACCGATCGCTCCCGATGGAGCTTCCCCCCACACAAATACACTTTTAAGCCGTTTTACACGATGCTTACGTACTTCAGTATTGAAATCACGAGACCGAAAATCGATTTTTTTTTAAAAGAGGAGTAATCTTATTTGACAAATGAGTTGACTTCGATTTTCAGTACTGAAAACAGACACCAAGTACACGTATGGCACATATTTCCAATATGATTTTTATGTCCCTTGAATTAAATTACCAATCACAATCGAAGAGAGGCTTTTCAAGAGACTGCTAAATGCTGTGCTGAAAGATTCGCGTGAATTCTGTTTTAAGGAAGTATTTATCGTGATACGTCGCTAAGTATGTGCTCTTGGACGAGGAAAGCCTCACGACGACTGGGCTATCTTATCTCTAAACTGTCCATTGGAAGACATTTGCAAATAATTTCTACAACTATCAATGTTTTTATTCAGCAGTTACTTTTTTGCAGCATTACCAGAGCTCCAATACAGTTCCCTATCGCTATCCAGTGAATCCAATTTCTTTTTTCCCATGAATTACCCTTTTCACAATTGTAAACGCATGACAGTTGACAATATTTCTTGCGATTTAAATATTCATTTCCTCGTCATTTCTATTGATGAAATTTAAAGACTAATGAATACTTCTTTGGAGTCAAAGGTGCGCCAATAAAACACAAAACAAAAGCGTGAGCCCATGCGTAAAAATCGAAAGGAGCGTTGGGTAGAGTAAAAGGGTTAAACCAAGACAGCACAGAATTCGCAGCCAATAATTAAAATTATAGTTTAAATATTGATTCCAGGAATGGAAATACAAATCGTGTAGAACGATCCGTGAGGACGGGGCAAGGATGAAGGAAGAAGGCCCACGTAACCCCAGTTGCAGCCGCTAAACGGGAAGAGAGGGCCGGGTGCGGATGATAGTAATTTCGAGGAAGAACTCCACTAGGGCCCAAGTGAGCCCTGGCCAGAGTTCTCAAGGGCGGGCGTTTCTCCCAGGATAGATCGAATGCTGCGATAGAGAACGGGTGGGGGCGCGTGACTCTTGTCTTCAGATTCGGAGCTCTAATTCTTAAGACCCTTCCTCCGACCTCTGCTGGCTAACTCCTTATTAAATCTTCGAAGATAAAAACAAACATCTATTTAGGGCACGCGGAAACTGTTTCAATGAGGGGACCGAAATCGTTTTCGTCACGACCGAATCAATCGTATTGTTCCTGCGTAGATTACTGAATAAAATTAGATAACGTAGCGAAAATAAAATCCTCTTTTTAGCTTAAGATCTAATATTTTACCAAACTTATACTTACGGCGAGATAATATCATTTTTTTTAAGTATTGGCTTCCTCGGAGTTGCGTAAAAAGCTGGTAAAAATTTAGAAATTATTTAAAAATAATTTTGAAGTTGTAAAATTTAAACTTAGAAATGAACTATAAATTGATTAAATTTATTCGGGCTATAGTTACTATCAATAAGTTACTAAAAGATTCGCAAACACGACTTTTAATATCTGCATTTTGTTCTTAAAGGACACAGTATTAAATTAAAATCTAATGATTGGAATGATAAGAGCAGAAATATAAATTTCTCGATTCCATAATCTATGCAGAACATTTTGAATTCGGCCAATATGAGATTTTGGCGCTTTGTTAGGGGAATATTTGAAAACTTTTCATCAACCAAACTTCACGGCGATATTTTAAAAAAATATGCTGGTTTTACGAACTAAATTGATAACGTGCAACGAAAAGGCTTAATTATAACATTAAAACGGGCTAATTAAACATCCTACGGGCAGACACTTGCGCTCACACACGAACCCACAGGTGGAAAAAATGAATGAATTCCTTTAATTTACCGTCAAACTCCATTTCCCGTTTCTTCAACAAGTTCTGCAAAGTCTGCTATTGGGCCGATGTTTCACGTCCTCATAGATAAAAGTATTTCACGCACTGCACGGCTGTGTGAAAGAAATGGTGAAAACAGGTCCAGGAGCAAAATAGAAAGGCTTTGGAGGGAAAAAAACAAATGTTTGGTGTTCTACATAACACGGCGTCTCTTTCTCTCTGAGAATGAGAGCTTCTAGTTGAGTGTGATGCTCGTGTCACGCGAGCGATGTGCATCTTATCCCGCGCTTCCTCGAGACGATATGTTTTAGGTCGTACCCTAGGAACCATTGAACGAACCATAAAATGTGCCGGTTAACCATAAAGTTCTTAAGGAGTACATCACTTTTAGTGTACCAGAATATAAATGTCTTGATCCATGGAAGCCCCTGAAAACTCACGGGGTACGATGACGCTCCCTCACTCGGTGGGAAAAAGAACCATGATAAAACACACAAATGGATATTTATGAGCTCTTACATACACTTAAAACAAAATATGTGTTGGTGAGATTGTGAAATTTAACGAGGAAAATTTTGGAAATATTTTCTATAAAAATGATCTATGAAAAATTGTCCTAGGCAACTTGTCATTGATATTGATTATCAGATTAACTTCACGTCCTTTTTAGTACACTTAAGGACCTGTGAAAAGAAAATCTAAAGCTAAATATTTCAGCATAAAATAATCTTAGTAAATTTCATCAATGGAAGGCCCAGTTGAAATAATGTGTTTCGACTTTTACGTTGTCACTAAAAACTATCCGCAAACAATCAGCGGCGTGCCCTGATACGAGAATAAATGACTACTCATTCAATTTCATAGCAGCAAATAAATGAATTGGAAATATATAAATTATCATTTCTATATAAAATACGAATACCCATATGATTTTTAAACGATCATTTTAATTATTCAAATATGGGATATATCATAGGAGTTACACATGAAAATTTTCATTTCCTAACTAAATAAAAAGTTGGCGTGACTATTGCATGACTTAATGGAAAAATATCCCAGCTCTCAATGAGCAAGGACGCAAAAAAGGAGTTTATTTCGTAACTCGAATACACACTCATTACCATTACGGCTTAGAAACAAGAAAAAAACAACACGATAGCAAAATGTGGTTATGTAGATATTTACATGACCACAAGTCTGTATCAATTATCGGAGAACTTTTCGTTTAAATACAAGTGCGATCCCGGCCCACCGTTGGAACAAAACAAAATTTAAATTGTTTGAGTTTCGTAACATGGAACCCAAGAACTAAAACCTCTCCGATAGTTATTTGGTGAAAGTGAATGGTGAACGAATGCATTGTTGCCGTAACGTTCACCATTCGACACGCTCACAATCTGCAGAAACTTCGACAAGAAAGAAGATGACCGTGACTTCTAGCCTCGGAGTGACCTTCGCAATGGCTCTGGAGACGAAAATTTTTCTCCCGTATTTTTCCTCCGTAATAAATCATTGGTATGAAGCAAATGGCTACGAGATGGCAGGGGCAAGACCTGAGTGTGGTTGACGGGTTGGTTAACGTGTTCGTGTGCTTCTCTCTTCACGAAAGCCTAACAAAGACAGACGGTGGATGCAAACGACTAAACGGGCACAGAGCATACGTTGAGAGAAGGATCCTCAAGCAATGTGTGCGGTTATATGCTTGAACATGACCACCGTTAAACGACAAATGATGGATTTATGTATGCAGATATATATATATATATATATATATATATATATATATATATATATATATACCTGTATATACACATATATATATACCTGTATATATATATATATATATATATATATATATATATATATACACACACACACACACACATACAGACACACACATAAGTGTGTGTATGAGCGTGTAAGTATATAGGTGCGTGGGCAAGAGGTTTAGTTAATGCCAACATCTAGTCCGTGGATTTATCAGTTTAATTATCCATATTTTAAAATATTCCAGCGACGAACAAAAATCATCAAAAATGTTTTGAAGCGTTTGTCATTTACTCGAGAAGACTAGCTCGGTTGGTCTAAAATTCAGTTACATTTAACAAACAAACAAAAAATTAATATTGGTCGACAATATAACCGACTGAAATCCATTCCCACAGTTATATTTTCGGTTAGCAGGGCAATATTTAGTCCAGCCTTTCAAATTAACTATTCCACTGAGGGCAAGACTATCTAATTTTCGTTGGTGAGCGATAAGTACATGCAGGAGAACATTTATTACTTGCAGAGTATTTTTAGAATGATTAATCATTTGCACTGATACATGATAATAAATAACGTCCCTTTTTGGCGTATTCATGAGTTGATGAAATGAAACTAAAATGAGATAGAATTAAGATTACGATGAAGATTAAAGAACAAAATTCGCTAAATTTATACCACTTGCTTAGAGACACCTAAAGAATTTACTTTTATGCGAAACACACGTTTTATTCACATCCGTGGAAAATTATCATCATCATTTAAATAAATATCAGTAAGGTGATTAATCGTTAATGGTTAAATCGGAGGCAGCCATTATGGGAGAATATATTGAGATTAATCATCTCTAGAGAAGTGTAACTTTGACGATATAGAAGATTTGACGAGGAATCAAAGAAGATCAAAACGTTTTCATAAACATTATAAATTCAAAGTGAGTAGTAATGGGAACGTCTACGACTATTCAGGTATAAGATTGCATCGGAAGTACAATGGAGAGAGAAAATTCAGGATTTGCTCATTTAAATGAACATGTTTTAGAATGCAAAATATTTTTTCCAATTCGAATGTTTAATATTATTGAAACTGATTTTTATTGCTAAATCAAACTTTATATATCACACCAATAACATTTTAATTTTACGATAAATACAGAGAAAATAGAACTTTCTTCAAATATTACAGGGCTCTTAGAATAGATATGCCAATTTCTCAATCAAAACGGTCATGGGGACATAATGCAGGGAAAGGCGATTTTTTTAAATAAGGCAGCGTTCAATCAAGAGACTTCAATGCATGCACTATAAGACTTCACTGAGTTCAATTATTCGACAAGCTCGCAAATTTCACCCAATTTGTCTTCCGTCAACTTATTCACGTGAAAGAGCTAACATATATGGCAACAGCTCTATAAAAATACCACCAGCAAACTGATTTTCCTAATCTTAACCATAACGATGGCTAAATCAAAGGATCGACGTATCTCCGCCAATATTTCCAAAGAGAAAATACAAGGAGTGAATTGTGGACGGTGAAAAGACGAACCCAAAATAACACAATTTCTTTTATAGTCAAATTCAATAAAAGAAAGGCGAACGAAATGAAAATTTCCGCATGAAAAATAGTCGAGTACTGATCTGAATTAAGTTCTGAATCAAAACTGAATGCAATGCATGTGATTCTGTCAGTATTCTAAATGAGCATTGACTCAGCACTTAACGCACATCTTGCGGCCTTAAATCGTGTACCTACTGAAATTTATTGATTACCATGTAGCGCTCAATGCAGATTACTCATTGCTCAATGATATCGTAGCTTGAATATGACTGTTTTAAGTTGAATGTGGGTCACGGTAGTCCAGGGGTAGAGCGTTAAACTACTGACCGGAGGGCTTGGGTTCGATCCACGGGCGTACCTCTCTGGGCACCTGCAGCTCCACCCAAGCTATGTGATTTTTCGGGTACCAGATCTTCCTGGGAAACCATAACCGGCACAGGAAAAGGCACTGGCCCCCCTACCCTGATGTATGAATCTCACACGCTGCTGGGATTAGTACTGGGTGAACTCTATCATCACCTATGAAACCGACATTCGGTTGATTACTATGTTTATGTTTTTTTTAACATACAATACACTATTATTACTTGGGGTACCAAGGGAATTCATTGTATTTCAAAATCGATTCACATGCGTGTAAATGTTGATCATTGTGACACGTCTTTGGAAGAGAAACCGATCCAGTCTACGTAATATCGTCGAGTGATGTGGCCACAATATGGATAGCGCCGTTGAGTGTAGACTTGTCCCGCTAATCCGGGGACTTCCAAGTCGGTATTCCGTTGCTTTTTCTTTTCATCTGCAGCTATGTGCAGCCAGAACCTACCTCTGTTACTTCTCATTTACCATCTTGGCTCAGGGATAGCCTTTTCCTTTCACATAACCTTTGGCATTCTGCATGCCTTCCCTTACCCTCCTCCTAAGACACCAGTCGCGCTATTCCCTGCGGGCGGAATGATCCTTGAAAACCGCGAGCTCACGAGATCCACGAACGAGCAGGTACGACTATCTCTTGCAGGACGAAGCGGGTGACTCTATCGTCACGCTTAACCCCTTCCATCAACCCCCAACACACCATTCCACCCGTTGTGGATCCCTATGCGTCTCTTTTGAATGAACACAGGGCGAGGAAACTTGAGTGACCAACTTTAAGATGAATGGGAACATTTTCTGTGAGAGTATTTCCTGCGTTAGGTTCTCTCTCTTTCTCACTCTCTGGGAGAGTGGCTTCCTACTGGGGCAGTTTTTTCTGAGTATTTCAAGAACCTTTTTTTTTAAACTGTTCAGATTCGCTGATCTCACAGACGTGGGAATATAACTAAATCAATCCAAACTCAATTAGATAATCACTCATAGTTAAGTGATCAATTAGTTTTTTTATATGTCAAAATTAAATTTATATAGTAAAAAAACACCAATAAAACTCATCTAGATAATCGTTCGTAGTTTAGTGGTAGTCAAATTATTAGGCAATAGATTAGACTAAAGTCCATTGGCTGGTGTAATATATACTCTGTGACGGAAGGCTCCAGAATTCAAATGAAGGAGAGGAACTCTCTTTGCGAGGAGACACCACACATTAATTGCAGGTTGTATTGTTTTCACACAAGGTTTAATAGGAATGAAAGGAAATAGGAAACCTATTAATCTATCCTTAATAGGAATTCATATTTCCAAAAGTTGGTTTCTGAGTCTCACACATTAGAGGAATTCATACTTTCCAGTTCGAATTTCGTTTTTATGAAACAAATTTTTCAATTACTTATAATAATTCCATGTAATGTCAGTTTACCACTAAATGGGTTATAAACAGTAGGAATCAAACAGCAGCAAACCGCCAGGGAGAAAAAATGCATTAAATTCTGAAAAATTGCTGAATAATTTTAAAAATTATCTCGCGGTGTTTGCACTCACTGTAGTTCCTCTAAAGTGTGTATCTAACGGTTGTTTGACTGCATCTTTCATGAAGAGTCAGTGAGGAAAATGGTTACGTAAATTCTTTTTGCATCTACGCCTTACTGCGTAGGAGAACTAGTGTCCTCCACTGTTTGTATTTCCGCATTTCGGTCACTCCCAACGTAATTGAGGGCTATCAACGTGGGCTAAGTGTTGGCATTGCGACACGACGGGATCGAGGCAGGAAGCACAGATGGGGAGATTTATTCGATCAAAATATTCCTCCACCCTTCCTCCGATCGACTCTGTCTTACCCACGCCCTACGATATATTCAAGATACAAACACATATTCGAGGGCCACCTGACACCACTTATCCGCAGTTGAAGAGCATATGAGCACGTAGAATATGTTTAAATGACCTTCTGAATTGGATATTTTGGATGACAACTTCCTTCGTCTGACATGTCTATATGCACTCGCAGCCTCAAAGGCACACATCTAAATGTGTACCTAAGTACTTAAGAACTCAGAAGAGCGATCGTAGAAGGAAGCAAAAAGGAGGGTGGGGAAATATAGACAATGTTATGAATTGTTCACCGTGGATGGCACAAGGAATGCAGGGTGAAAGGAGTGGAGAATGCCGAGATGATAGGCAAGAATTTCCGAGGTAGGAAATGTTTCCTTGCGTGAGAAAAAACGTAGATATTCAGTAAAATATCTGTATGGCTACATGTTACATGTGTGATAATTATCTTTTCAGTAGCGTCCAGTATCATTCCAGTAACAAACTGCTGTAGAATTACTCACACTGAATAAGTGCTGTGACTAATTCATTACAAAATGCGTCGTTACTTAGCAACTCTTGCGGTAAACTTGCTAGACGTAAACTGATGCGGGGCATAAACTGAGACATTGCATATTTTTTAAATCATAAATTGACAAATACACTCATGGTTTGAGTAAGTGAAAATGTGGTGCCAGATATAGGAGAGCAATGTATATATAGTATATCACGAGGTAGGATCGAGGGACTACCGTATATGTTCAAGGAGGAGACAAAGAAGAAAGAAGCCTGGAGGAATGCATTGAAAATTTAACACGGGTTATACTAATGGGATGTATTCTTAGGAATTAGAGATGGATGAATATGGGTGTGGAAGCCTAGGTGAATGAGAAATTCTAATGGCAGGTCCTGGTCGCGAAAGGTACATGAAGAGGTAATAGATGATACGCCGTGGAAAAGAGACACGATTGCTATTAGGACGGCTTATTTTGTGTAATAATACGGCTACTTAAATCATACATGAATTAATTACGTTCACAAAACCATACTTACCCACAACTCAGTTGTTAGGAAATGATTATATGAAGAAGTGTGCACTCTTGTGTTGGAAAACCAACGATTATATGAGTTTCAAAGATACGCGGAAGCGAAGGCGGTAGGACACATTGTCCATCCGACGTCGAAAGCCTGTACTGAAAGGATTTTTAAAGCTTTTCTTGAGTCACGCTCTATAAACTACACTTGCAAGAAACCGTAAACTAACATCTAGAAGATCTCCGGGTTTTATAGTTGGAGAAAGAGAATTTTCAAATTACTCAATTGACTGGTAAAGCCCGTTTGATTTAAAACATATTTTTTGCAACGGGAGTACTTTTGAAGTTGTATTCGGGCTATGTTTCCAACATCTCATTTAATGATACACATGCTATAAAACATAGGCAAACGACGAGGGATTTGGTTTGATAGCAGCGAGTGCTAACCTAAGTGCCTTCCGTTTTTCCTACGCTTGATGACCGACAATTACGTCGGATCAACAGAAATGCGGAAGAAAGGTAAGCGGCATATAACTCCACCAGTGTCGAAAGGCCTCCTTCTCTTTAGGAAGAATTTGCGCAACTCTTTTCTGGGGTTCTGCCTCATCCCCGATGCATGCATCATACCGTTAGGCTCGGAAATAAATATCCACTTGAAACACCGGGCGTTCGAACGATAAAAATCAATCCGTGAAGAGCTACGCCGACGCAAAAATCAACACGACAACCCTCAAACGAGATTTCTCCCGTAGCGGAAAACTCGACTCTGTCGAAGGCTGCGATGATGAAGGTGACGGCGGCCAAGGGGACAACGGATCTAAAGAAAGGCGGAAAGGGAATTTCCATGGCAACGAGCCCGTGGAGGAAGTGCACGCACTCTGCAGCAGGGGGAACTGTAAAATCCGCCTGGACTGAGGAGGAAAGGGAGGGTTGCAGCGTGTGCAGTCACCGGGGTCGGAGCAGGGGCGCGTGGGATTTGGGAACCGCTACGGGAGACGATGGAGTGGGGCGGAACGGGGGGGGGGGGGAAGAGTAGGAGCGACAGATGGACAACGAGTGCTCCAACCTACGAGATGCCAGGAAAGGCCATCCGCCCTGGAAGTGGGGGGTGTTGGACTCCACGCGGCAGAGAGGGGCTCGCTAGCTGTTACGCCGATTAAATATCACCTTCCCACGAAAGATAGCGGTAAGATCAAAAGAGGAATTGACTAAGACTGGCCAAACGTGATCAATTCATCGTAACATTCACCAGAATATGGGTGTGGTTGGAAATTAATTATCACCATAATCAACACCATAATCAATATTTAAATCCTAAAATTACTTTACAGCACCCCTTTTCATTTTTCTCAATTCAGGAAAATTTTATAAGCTCCAAAACAAAGAAGCCGGAGGTAGATTCTATTGGAGCGGGACAAGAGATACGTATTATCCGATGTTCCGAGTTTCACTAGGAAAATTAGAGTAAAATCAGAAATTAATGCCTTAAATTTAAATTATTTATTACATCGGCTGGTAACCACGTAAAGTAGCAGGGAAATGGATATTGTTTGATCATATTAACCAATTTAATTAAATAGAATCATAGGAAAAATAACTAAATTTTTATGTGAAATTTTAAGCGTTGTCAATTTAAAAAAATTAACATCTGCTCTCGTGGGATTCACAAAAGGCAATAGCAGTTCTCATGCTACCTGCAGGTTGAGTACCAATTCTCAAAGGTGTCACGAATTTGTGCGAAGGAACTCTTTTTTTTAAGCACAAAATTCAAGGAAATTTGCAGGGGATTTGGAAAATCAGTCACGAACTTATTGTGCAACAGAGGAATACCACAATTTTATTTCCAATGAGATTGTCGAAAAGGAAAGCGAAAAAAAAACAATTTTTCGAATCATTGTTAAATTGAAAACATTGTAAAACGTTCTGTTTAAGAATATTTACGCTTCAGCGTTTAAATTTTCCTTTATAATGATGATCAAATGAGTGATGCTGTAACTTTACGTCAGTCTATTTAAACAGTTTTACCGAGGTGGTCTAATCGGATGACGTCATTGACGGCATGAAGTTCCTCTATGAAGAATGAACATGCTGAATTTGGGCGTACTTCTGCACACATGTATACGCTATCCTTTAAGCCATCTCAAGGACGTGTGGCAGGGGTTGTTGGATCACTCGTCATACTAAATCCTCTCCAGTACTTCCACAAACACACAGTACCCTGAGTCCACCCAAAAGGACAAGTGGAAGGGGGCGAACGGACGTCATTCGTGCAACATCCATTACCTACATTGCAACTGTTATACTGTTAGAAACAACTACATTGACTGCGCCAAGGACAAAAAATTCGTCATGCAAAGGCGTAATGCATACTTGCAGCGTATTATACGCAGAGTCTATACAATGCTTACGAGCTACTCCATTGCCCAGAGAATATTTGCACGGTTCAGCGTGGAATAATGAATCACGAGCTCATGACTCAAGAAATAGGAATGCCAGTACCCATAGTCCTGCCCGCAGTGTGTGTTCTTAGTTGTGGGTGACTATATTATACGAAATCGTTCGGATTTAACCCATTATATCAAGGAGGAAAAATTAAACTGAAATACAATATCCAATAGCTTAATTTCTATTGATTTCTATGGGCGTGATTTCTAGCTGCCTTCTGGTAATAAATATACTCACGTAAGCAGTAAAATATGAATGTTCTCTATTTTTTATTTCTCGTATACTTCCCTTTTCCTAACTATACTACTTTCACTCTCAGCGGTATAAAAGCCTTTCATTAATAGCACCACCATATTCATTGGCGAAAGTCATATTTGCGTCACGGAGAAAGATATCGCTTCATAAAAGCCAAGGAATTCGACAGCATGGGCATATACGTATATATAAATTTCAAAGGAAAGAAGGATAAGGATTTGGGTGGGTTCTGAATATAGAACCCGTAAACACATATTGAGGAGCACTTTATGGCAGCAGAAATATATCGTCGAAAATATATATATTCAAGGATGAGGTCATGGTAAAGAAATCTTCCATCCAGATTGGTTCAAATTATTTTCAGGAGAAAGTTGCATCATAAATCACTTTCTTCCTGTCTTGGTAATTCGCACCTGAGGGCCATAGTTGAAGTCAAAGAGACACGCATGCTGACAAGTGGATTGCAAAGCCTCTGGAGGCAAAATTTCGAACTTATTTTTGCTAGATCTGTACCGCTCTGGATTTACAAGGAAAGTGGCACGTGAGAATTTGAATCCTATGACCGTATTTTTGGGGAAAAAGAAAAAAAACAATTAGTTTTATAAGCCTTAATAGGAAGTGATGCATGAGTGAAGGGACAGTTGTAAGGAGCGTTAACAACATTAAGGGATAGGTTTGATGATGCATAATGATTCTTAATGATTAACCAAATGTATCCTTAAACTTGTTAAGTGTAAAGGGGAGAAATATACGAATAAATGAGTTGTGAAATAGCAGGATGCGTAAGGATGCTCCTGATGTAATGAAGGATCTCATAGGTAATTCGTAGGTACTTGATACATATCTTTAATTTTGAAAATATTCAAAAGTAATATTGGATAAGGGATAAGGTAGTATAAACGGCAAAACGATTCCAATACGTATTCAGGGAACTCAGAAAAAAGAATAAATATGACGGTGTAGAACAAGTGATGGAGCCATTAAAACCTAAATAACATTGCAAGTATTGCCATGAATATGCAAAATTCACAATAAAATTGACGCAAGTAAAAAAATAAGATAAATTAAGTTATGTATACATATATATAAATAAATAAATAAATAAATATATATATACACACACACACACACACACACACACACACACATATATATATATATATATATATATATATATATATATATATATATATATATATATATATATATATATAATATCGATTTCATAGAAGAATGCCAGAATGAACTATACTATATCTGTGAATTTTTAAAGTAAAATTGGGATTTCGGAACCTGCACACGATAATTTCGATCTAAATACAGGAATTATAAGAGCAAAAATTAATATCGTTTCATCTGTTGGAGAAGCGATGAGATTTTCACCAATAAGACTGCGTCATTGTTGCTTTTATTACTTCTTCGCGTAGGGTGAAAGAGGCAGTAACAATGGCCCGGGCCCTTCCGAGAATCGTGAACTGAGGATTGGACTTGGCATAGGTGGGGGAGGGGATTCGTGAGGTGCGGGAGGGATTCGCCCCCGCGATGGGGAAAGATGAAATCGGCGCATGAGATTGGTCGAGGGGAGCATCCGGCCGGTAAATCCCCCTACCCTTTGAAAATGATCCCCGTTCCTCCCCAATCGAGGAGATGACGCGGT
Source organism: Hetaerina americana (assembly GCF_022747635.1). Lineage (NCBI taxonomy): Eukaryota > Metazoa > Arthropoda > Insecta > Odonata > Calopterygidae > Hetaerina > Hetaerina americana. Next base: position 26,568,384 of record NW_027287316.1, read on the forward strand.
GTCGCCCCTCGGCTATTTTGTCCGAAAGCGGGGGAAATCGTTCGGGGGGGAGGGGGGTGTGAGTGGGTAAGGGGGTATGTGCGTGGGAGGGAGGGACTTTTACATTGGCGCGAGAGTTTGCGTGAGTGGACGGCGGCGGATTTTCGAGAGTGGGCGGGCCGGGGGAAACGACCCCTTCTCCGGGCGTTTACTCACGGATCCTCCCCCTCTCCCTCCGCCACAAAGGCCTCCGATGCGGAGGGATTCCGGGGGGGTGGAGGCGTCGCAAATGACCGGGGGCGAATCACGGTAACTGTGAGGGCGGGGTTGGGCGGCCCAGAGCTTTTAATTCAAAAAAAGGAGAGGTACGGGGGTTCCCCGTCCCTCTTTTATTCCTTCCTGCTTCGTATTTTCCGATCCACTCATTCGCCAATCACGGCAAAACCCGTGGGTTTGAGGGGAATTAGGGAGCTCAGGTTGGGAGGGTGATGCATCAAATTACGGGATTAAGTCTCAAGCTCCTCTTCTTCAAAGGGCATCAGAAAAATTATAAATGTAATTACTTTTTTCGTAGTTCCCCAGATTTCGTGATTTAAGATTCGCTTACCATTTTATGTTAGCGTAACAGACCCGATGGATTTTAAAACATATCACAGTTTGTTCACCGAAGATACTATGTAATTACTATTTATTAGGAGCATAACAATAAAGAAGATAAAAATTGACACATTTAGATTGCTGAAAGACATTCATGGTATGCCTGCAAATATTGCTATGTTATTCGGAATACCATAGGAACAAAATGCCACAAAAAGTAGTTTTTGATGAAATAGTGAGTACGGTGGCGAAGATGAAGGAAATTATAATCACTAGATCAAGTAAAAACGGGATTATTTAAACATTTATTTTCTAAGTATAATTCATACGTATCACCATATAACAGTGTGTTGTCTATAATGCCTCTAGGTCTTATCTTCCAATCCTACTTTATTCGGCCATGGTCATTTTACAGACCTCATTAGCCCGCTTCTTTTGAATTCGAATTTTTGTCTTTCAAACTGAATGCAGTCCGGTACTTAGAGTTGAATTATACAATACAATGATTAATTCCCATCGTGAAAAGAAATATACGCATAGCAATTCTATGTTTACAAGTTTCCCATCTGATATTCATATTGCGAAAAACATTAGTATCCTATTCCGTCGTCGGAAAGAAATTCAGAACCTTCGTCAAGGCAACGGTCGCTTGGAATGGAGTAGGGGGTCGTGGTTTAGGATTTTCGAAAATAGCGAGCAATCCAATTTTTTTCGCCAACGTTTCAACTTCATGCTTTTATGAGTTTTTTTTACTTTTATCTTGCTACTGGTAACTTTCCCAAGTTTTTTTCTTCCTACGTTCCCAACGTGAGCCGATCGATATATTCTTGAATCAACTTACTTTCTCTGGCACCTGAAGATAGCCCGAAATTTTATCCTACATGATTTGAGTTTTATAACCCTTTTGATTTGGGATAACCACCTGGTATGGAACGCAATCGCGTGAATTTCGTTTCTTACCTTTCAACGGCTTTATGGCCAAAACTTCGTATAATTACCAACGTTCACTCACCTGGAAAGAAAAGGATAATTACATTACTTTTTCCATAATGCCAACTCGTGATTATATATATTTACATACTTAAAACATATATATATATATATATTTTATATATATATATATGTATATTATATATATATATATATATATATATATATATATATATATATATATATATATTTATTTATTTATTGACACACAAACCCAAAATGTTCACAAAAAAGAAAAAAAGTTTAGCCTCAGGCCTGATGATTGCATAAAACACTCAAAAAAAGAAAAAACGAGGGCGATCAAGATTTTATTTTTTTTAATATTTCAAAAATATTTTGAAAATATCACCTTTTTTAACGAACGGTAGGAGAGATTTCTTCCTTGGAAAAGGTACCACCAAAATATTGCAAAAACAAAATCGTTAGTGTCCTTGTTTTGTGTTTTTTAATGTTTTATGCCATCGTCACTCCTGTGATTATTGTTATATATATTATTATTATCATCTTATAATTTTTTGTAGGCAGAATATGCACTCCTGTTTCAATAGAATGAACTACCGAAAAAAAGTAGCTTTGAGTGAAACTTTTTGAAAATTTTATATTCGTGTATACAGTGTAATAATTTACTTGGCCGCTGCTGACTCTCTAGAGTGTTCATCGAAAGGAAAAGGCATTGCAGGAAGGCGAGCGAAACGAATTTGTCAATGAAACCAAGTGAAAGTTTCACGGAGAAAGAGCCAAATTCATATTCTCAAACATCCACAGACTCGTGACGTCCATTCACGGCGAGTGACTCAGAACTGTGGACTAATCACTCGTCCACCACGAGTCGTTAGTTCACGCTTTCATTGAGAAGGGCGACTTTCAAACCATGTAAATCCGACGCAGAGGTGAATCATATGAAGTAATATTCGGAATGGACTTACTTGTATGTCTATTTTGCGTGAATTATTGAAATGAGCCAACTCATTCTATTACCAGTTCACACCCTCCGCCCAACATATCGTAGGACTCTTTTACGTATACCTTAAAAAATGCACCGTTATCGGTTGGTCTGGCTACATGACCTTTGGTCCGAGTGGATCAAATATAAAAATCGGATGAGATATTTAGGTGAGATTTTTTTTCTAAAAGGTCTTCATTTAACCGTGTTTGGCTCTATTATGTGGCCTTTAAAATATAATAAATTCTACGATCCTTAGTAGATGGAGAAACACTGAAAATAATAACAGATATTGGTTCATCAAAAGACAAGTATTACTAACGTAAAAAATTAGGAAACTTTAAAATATTTAAAGAGATATCAACAGATGAATAAATTCTACATTAAAAATATGCATACATTATAATTAAGACGTTAAAATGCGTTTCTGAAAGGCACGGAAGTTCATCAAATGCTACTAAAGTCTTCTGTTATGCTCTGAATGAATATTAGCAACTTACCTAAGTAAAGGGTTTAGACAAAAATTTTAAGGTTTACTTTATTCAAAAGATTCCAATCGAATATTTTTGCTAATTTTATTATTGTTATTATTAATATTACGGTATCCTTTTCCGTTTAAATTGAATGGGGACAAATACACTCTCGAAATGTTCCCATAGCTAGTCTCGTTTCTACGTATTCCCACCAGCACTCACATGCTTTTTCCTTAACAGGAGACAAAAATTACGCTTCCAATTCCGCACGCTACACCACGCCGAACGCGTCGGTACAAGAAAGCTTGGGGTCCGCGGGCACGGTGCCCAAATTGTCGTTAAAAGTCTCAAGGTGGAGAATAAATGAATCACATATCAGCTGTCATGTTTTCCACGGCTCTCTGTCGCTTCGTCGACAAACGTTTCTAGACATTGGCAACGCGTACACTTAAAACACACGTCTTGCCTCACATAAGAAAAGTCCTACTCGAGATACCAGTTTAATGGCTAATAAAAATACCAAAGTACTACATCCGTGACTTTATTTTGGATTGAAATAACTGATGGAAACTAAATGATGCATACCACATTGTGCTCATGCGGAAACCATGGCATAGAATTTCCTCTAATGCTGGATTTATATGTTGCTGTTAACTTTTTCCGAAATCTCAGCTCAGCTCTCGGTTGTGCGGAGAAAAGTATGTCTCACTTACGTAGATACCGTAGTGCATGCAAATATAGTTATCATAACCTGAATTATTTGAATAATTTCATTTTTATTTATTATTCTGCATTATTTAACGCATTCACTGTTCCTAATAATTAAGAAAAACTTATATTTTGATGCATCATGCCAGGAGTTTGATCACCCTCTGCCACACACCCTATCGGTGACTAGAGGGATATAATGAAGAGGTAGAAAATAACCATAAATCTGCTATAAGTAATGACTATATTAACCTGCTCAGTAATGACTATAAGTAACCTGCTCAGTAATGACTATAAGTAACCTGCTCAGCAAGTACAATATGTGACCATTCATTCGGCTTGCAGTCACGGATTCTAATCCCGCCTCAGCGTGTTGCGTGATGACAAGAGAAAGCACCCCGTGGCCCTAGGACTACCACCCGAGTTACTTGTTGGGAAATATTTTAAATTTGGACCAGCGGCGGACGAAATAGATTCAATTCTCAAACGGACGACTTTCTTTTGGCTTACCTTCGCTCTAGGCTACGTTTACTTCTGAAAAAATGAACCAAAATGTAAACTAGAGTCGGTGATTTTCAAAATTATTTTGCAGAGGATGAATCATTTGGAATGACGGTGGGTGAAGTCCGCGATGGCTGGAGGCACCGATCCTCAGAGGACGTCGACCGGGCACGTTTTCCTTATTCGTAGGTCGATTATGTGTCATAGGTTTAGCATTTACTTTCGTCTATTTTGGTTTTAGCATCACAAAAAATTTAAGTTTCATGAACCAATGATCGTGTTTTTCACCGAAGCGCACTTGCTGACCAAAATAAATATCACCTTAGTAATACTGAGGAGCCAATCAGTACCTATACGACATAGGTGGTACTGAGTTACTGCTTAGATATATATATATATATATATATATATATATATATATATATATATATATATATATATATATATATATATATATATATATATATATAGAGGGCAGTATAAGATAAGATCGCTTTGTGGCCCACGCATGTCATGAGAGACTGAAACAGCAAAAACGGGATATTTTTACACTCTAGGTACGAAAATGCCCAAAGAAAAAATGAGGAAAGGTGGAGTTTTTGCGACTAAAAGGACAAAAAATCATCTGAGCAGTGCCTTGGTTAGCATTTAAACTGTGTTTCATACCAGCGAATGAATGCCGCTTTTAAGTAATTTAAAATAATTATCGAAAAACCATATTTTTTCATCGATTCTGAAAATTTTCTGCAACACGCCAGCCTGCTCCAACTTAGTATGGAGTCGATCCAACTGAAGGACTGTTGCCGCTCCTGAAATATCCATCAGCACACAAGTTGACCTTGGTCTTGAAAGATTTGGCTCTGGAGAGGCGACTTTCATGCGGCGGAGGGAGGATCCCAGCAAACCGGAGCGGATGGCGTCCAGATCCAAAATCACCAGCTACGCCCTTCCTAGCAGACGTTGAAGCTTCAAAGGGATTAAAAACCGTGAGACGGATCTGAGGTTTGTCGCTAGGTCCTAAGCAAAAAGCCTTGAGTGAACGAACGCGAATGGGTTATGGAAAATCTTGTGCTCATATAGTTATAGTATTCATTCACGTACATACGAGATGTAGTTTTTGTCAAAAAACGGCATGACATCGATTGTCCACCCCCGCTACTAACCGGATTTAGCTCCTTGTGACTTCTTTTTGTTCCCCAGACTCAAAAGGGACATGAAAGGAAAGCGTTTTGACACTGTGGAGGAAAAATCGCTGGAAGACCTAAAGGACATCCCGATAAATGAATTTCAGAAATGTTTCCAAAAGTGGAAGCATCGTTTGGAGAAGTGTATTGTGGTCAATGGGGAATACTTTGAATAGGAACAAAATTTAATGTAAATATATTGAGAACTAAAGAATCTATAACAACATTCCTGTTATTTTTGGGTCCCCCCTCATCCGTAGGGTCTTGGTATTTGACAAGGTAGGGACGTGCGATCTTCATTTCCAAGATTCGAAAACGCCTTTTCGTATTTTGGAAAAATCTTTCGACATTTTGTTCGGCGGTCCTCTGGAGGTGGAGGGAAGTAGAAGGGTGTAAAAGGGGATGTGGGCAAGTTACCCCCTCCCACCTTCTTCCCCCCCCTCGTCGTGGATCCGCGGTTGTGAGCGACAGCCTACCGCCACGGTCGGTCCTTCTAAATCATTTCCTTTTTTTCCCAGCGTCGCGTTTTGTTTCCGTCGATCGCTACCTCGAATCCGCGTTCCCCGAAACGGTCGCCGCACTCGGGGACCCCTTCTTCCCCCGCTTCCTCCCTCTCGCCCCGCCCAGGCGGCTTCGCAGTCGTCAGCGCTCGTCACTGTCAAGGGTCGAAAGCAGGCGGGGCGTCGCGTTTTCCGGCATTCGTCCGTGATCCCGCGTTTCCCTTTTTTTGCCCTGCGCAATCGCTTCACACCGTCTTCTCCTGAATGTGAACTCTGTAAGCCAAGTGACGGTGGTGCGGCGGAGAATCGTACGCCAATGATGAAAGGGATTGGATTCGGAGAGGAGATTTTTAAAAGAAGCTACGACACATTTTTGCAGAGAAAAGGAAATACTAAATTGTATGTTCTATGATTTTCTCGTGCTCCAACCAGAAAATACCGCATAAGTTGGGATGCGTATTAATCACTGGTCCTGGGGTATCACACTGCTTCTGGCTTAAGTCAATTAAATATCTTTATGATGGAGGTTGAGGAGTAATATTGCAATTTTACATTTCAACATCTTTCCATCATGAAATGGTATACGTAAACATAAAGTGTTACGTTAACAAACGATAATCCATTACTAGTCATTATACAAAACAAGCCTAAAATATCCATGAGAAAAACATATGGAATGATTTTTTGATTAAATTATGTTACTTTGAGCAATAAAAGTTGCAAAAAATGACATACTTAAAGTATGTTAGCTGAGAGGTACATAGCTTTTAACGAGACTGAAACTTGATCTTTAAGGAAAGAGGATATGTACAGAATGGAGATATTTGTGATGCGGGTGTGGCAAAGAACGGAAGAAATCTAATCCACAGAAAGGAAAATATAAAGCACTACTTATGGTGGGGAAAGAGAGAAGGCCGTTGGTTGAAATTCAAAGAATTCCAGGAAAAGTGGACCGAAGAGATATTGGGAAGAAATGGAATGTTGAAGACTGAGAGAGAGGGTAAGGGAATGTTGAGTAGAGGAGGGAGAGAGGACGGAAAAGATTGGGAATGCTGAAAGGAATAAAGGGAGACGGAAAGTATGCGAAGCCGTGAAAAAGATTTATGTCAACGTGGGACGTTCGGGTATATATTATCGCGATAGGTGGGATATAGATTTGCTAAGACCCTGGGCCCTACAAAAATCAACCTTGAATACTATGTTACTAGTAACAACAATTTTGTTTCACTCAAATACCGGAGAACAAAGAAAATAATAAATGACGACGACGAATTGCCTTGCCGTTTTTTAGGCGGCTTTTTTTTATCAGAGGTCGCCTAGTTGGGCTTATGCTCTGTGTCTCGGTATATATTTCCTTTTTCTTTCTGGAGCACCACCAGCATCGTTGTTTTTGCCCTTTTTTATATTTATTTAATTATTTTCCGTATTATTATTGGAGTGTGACATTATTAGGTCTCTTATGTTTATCATAGGGGCCTATTTTATTTATTTTTGTGTATGTCATGGCCCTATTTGGGTTTTCTTTTAACTTGTCATAGTATGTTTTACACCTTGTTAGTAGGAGATCTGAGAGTTTTTCTATGCCTGTTTTTCGGTATACATTCTCATTTTCCTCCCAGGGGGGGAGCCCAAAAGCCAGCCTCAGGGTCTTCCGTTCTGTGCTACATAATTTGTCCATTAGGGATCTACTGAGTAGTCCCATCCACGCAGGGGCTGCGTAGGTCATTATTGGTCTTATTATTGCCGAGTATATTAGAATTTTTATTTCCTTAGGGGTGGCGTTTTGTCGGATAATCGGTGCCAATTGCGACCTTATTGCGGCCGCTTTATCTCTTATCTGTTTGATATGTATTTTAAAGGTCAGTCTGTCATCTAAGTCCACTCCTAAATATTTGATGCTTTGACTCCATTCAATCGGTTGTTGTCCAATCCTGATACATTCACAGGATGCTTCACGTGATCCTGGGTGGACGAAAAGTATTGCTTTCGTTTTTTGGGTATTTATCTGCAATTTCCATTTTTTATACCACGATGTTATCTCGTCCAATGCATCTTGTGCTCTTTCTTTTATTGAGGTCATGTTTTTCCCTTTTACCAGGATTGCGGCATCGTCAGCGTAGAGGGCAGTTATACTTCGCCAGTCATTTTTGTGCTTTGGGAAGTCGGCTGTATAAATGTTGAATAGCAGAGGGCCTAATATGGATCCTTGTGGGACACCAGCTTTGGCAGTTTTGTTGTCGCTTTTTTCTTCGCCCCATTTGACTTTAAAAGTTCTTCCGTCTAGGTAAGACTTTGTCCAATTTATCATCCATTTGGGGAATTTCCAAAACTCCATCTTTTGAATTAGGCCCCCATGCCAGACCTTGTCGAAGGCCTTAGATAGGTCAAGGAAAATACCGATGGCTTTTTCTTTTTTGTTGTAAGCGTCACTTATGAAGTCTGTGACTCTGTGAATCTGTTGTTCGGTTGAATATCCCTGGCGGAATCCGAACTGTTCTTGTGGTATGACTTCCTTTAGCTCCGCGTATCTCTTGATGTGCGGTGCTACAACCCTTTCAAGGAGCTTACCCAGGCTCGAGAGGAGGGATATTGGTCTCAAGTTTTCCTCTTTTAGCGTTTTCCCCCCCTTTTTAGGGATACATTTGATCAAGGCCTTCTTCCAATCTTTCGGGTAGTATCCGAGTGCGATTGACGCGTTAAAGATCCTTACCAGATACTGACCGGCCGCTTCCGGAAGTCTTTTTATTATTTCGTTAGAGATGTTGTCCTCTCCCGGGGATTTCCCGTTTGGGAGCTTGGCTATTTCTTCAACAACATCATCCAGTGTGATAATTAGTTGCCCCTCCGGTGACCCGGCGTCGTTTTTGTTCAATGGTTTTATTTCGGCTTTTTCGGCCCCCGGGTCGTTGGTCGTAAAAATGTTTTCATAAAATGTTGCCATATGTTTGGCCTTTTCTTGGGACGTCGTCAGGGTCTCTGTTTTTGTTTTTATACTTGGGTCACTGGTAGGGGATTTCCGTAGTTTCTTTGCTAACTTCCATACGGAGTGATTGTTTTTATTTAGTTCTGCTAGTTGCTGATTGAATTTAGCAGTCCTAGCTTCCTCAATTGAAGTCCTTATTTTTTTGTTAAGATCTTTAACCCTATTTTTAAGTTCTCGGGTGCCTAGGCGATAGTATGATCTTCTAAGAGCATTTCTTTCTTTAATGAGGGTTTTTACCTCATCGCTTAGCTTGAGGTAATCATACGGTCGTTTCTTTGCCATCGGTATCCCTTTTTTCATGCCTTCCACAATGGCATTTGTTATTTCTGCTACCATCTCGTCTATCGTCTCAGTCGTGTCTGGGCTGCGGCTCTTTTCTAAGCCGTCTACGACAGATTCCCTGAAGAGTGGCCAGTTTGCTAACCCGAGAGAGGGTCGTTTAGTCCTTTCCGGGTTTATTATCGGTTTAGTCCCGATGCTTAACAATACCGGGTAGTGGTCGCTTGTTAAGTTTTTATAGGTAATGGCTTTCGCTGGGCTCCTTACATTTTTTAATATTGCGAGATCGATGACATTTTGGCCATGTACCCTCGTCGGTTCGTTTGGGGCAATTATTTTTGCTTTGAGATCATTTGTCCATTTTCTGATAAGTTTCCCGTTTTCGTTCTTTGTCGGGCAGTCCCAGTCATAATGTTTAGCGTTAAAATCGCCACCAATAATTGTTGGTTCGTCAGAGTCTAAGAGGGCGTCAAATTCTGGTTTTACCACACTTTTTCTTGGTGGGAGGTAGCAGGAGTATATTTTTATCTTCCCTTTGTCTATTAAGATTTCCAGCCCTATGCTTTCTAAATTGTTAGAGGTTAAAATCGGCAAATCTGTGGTAGTCAGCTCTTCTCGTACTGTGATTGCTACGCCTCCTGCAGCTTTTTGTCTCTGTGTAAGGGCTCGGTCATTCCGTCTTATTTTATAACCGGGGAGTTCCCAGCTAACGTCAGTTTTTAGATGCGTCTCTGATAGAAGGCATATGTCCACCTTATTCCTTCTGAGGAAATGAAGAAGCTCGGGCGTTTTGTGCTCTAGCCCTCCGTTAACATTCCACAGGCAAATGACCAATTTTTGTTTATCTTTATGTCTATTGTCCATGATAGTTGGCGCTTGTAAGTATTATGCCGCTTATTTTGGTCATCATTTCCTGTAACATTTGCATTTGTAGTTGCATCATTTTCCCGAATTCGGACATGGTTTTTATAAGGTCGGATATTTCGGGGATATGTCCGTATGTTTTTTCGGTTTCCTGGCTCTCGGTCCTAATAGTACCTATCAAGTCCTTTCCTTCTTCCGTAGATTTCCCTCGTTCTTGTTCCTTTCTTTGCCATGGGTTGATGGCCGGTGCAGGTTTGAAGGTTCTATTTGCTCCCCTTTTCTCCGTCTCTGCGGGCGTTTTCTTTTGTTCGTACTTTTTTGCCGCTCTAATGTAATCAGGGCATGTGCGGGTGTAAGCTTCATGGTCTCCGCCACAGTTGCAGCACGACACAGGACTTGATCGGGGGCAATTCATGCCCTCATGATCTCCAGCGCATATATAGCATCGAGGGGTGGCCTGACAGTACCTTGAGCCGTGTCCGTAGCGATTGCATTTGTAGCATCTCTGGGGCTTGCTATATTTAAATGCTGATATGGTCACTGAATGTGCGCACAGGTATTTTATTTCTTCGAGTTTTTTAATATCAAAGTTATCTCCTCTATTTACAGTCGCTACGTAGATGTCTGCGTTTCTCTCGCTAATCGGCTTTACGCTCAGGCACGGGACTTTTGCCCCATTCAATTCTTCTCTTATGTACTCGACATCTATACCGCGGTCAAGGCCATGAATTACGTATCTTACGACGCCTTCCCCTTTTGCGGCCCATGTCGTAAATTGTGCTCGCTTTGTTTCGAGAAAGTTTAAAACTTTTTCGTAGTCATCCTTGGTTTTAAGCTGTATTCTATTTCCGTCAATTGTCTTTTTGATTATGAAGGTTTTGTCCTTCGCCAGTTCTCTAAGCTTTTTGATGAATTCTGTTATGTTTAGGATTTTGTACACAATGATCGCAGGTGGCCATTTACTTCTTGGATAATAATAAATGTGATCCACTACTAAGAATATATACTCTTTTTCTCCTGTCCCGGGTGCTTCCCCTATCTGTTCAGTCGGGAAAAGTTCATTTTGATACCTGGAAGAAAAACTTCCACTCACGACACGAAAGTTGTATTGCCATATAAGAACGCGGCATTGTAATTCCACTGGAATAGATTACGGGGTGGTATTAGGCATCGGAGCTCCTAAATACCCAATCGATTGTATTACAACCCATTTCGATCTCGAAACCTTTTTATAGGCCTTAAGCTTTTCATCATACCCAGAGGCAATCTTTGTCGAAATCCACGGAATATATTTTTTTTGCGGTAAAATTATTCATTCTTTCAAAGTCATCAATCCTAAGGTTGATTGGAAGTAGAATTACATTGAGAGGAAATCTACCAAGTTTCACTTTCATTGTCCTCCTTTACCCTCCTGTCTGAACTTTAAAACCGGTTACTATGGAGATACGTTACCAGTGACTTTAACAATCTTTTCATCATAAGATGGCGTTTGAATGAAGCACAACTGAAAAGAAAACATGAGAATATTTATCACATTTTTTCTGTTAAAAAAGACTCGAACAAATGGATACCGATTCCGGACGTCACTACGTATACAAAAACTTCAAGCAAGGACAAGATTATATTCAACAGATTCAGGCGAGATGTACTGGAAGTTCGTCATTATCAGGAAAACAACATTTGCACTTTTTGCAAATTATTCAAAGTGCAAATTTTTTTTCTCATAAAGACAAGATTATTGAAAGCAAGGCAATCGCGAAATGGACCCTGATACATGTATGTAATGACCTAGATCATGGATTGATCAGAAGTAGGTGAATGTAACGTATATGTAATGTCCTGAAAAAAGGCCATGGATTGAAGATTCTTCATAGCGTTTGGATTCATTGGGGACATGATGCGTAGAAACCCTCTGCGTATTTCTTCGATCCTGATACTCTGTTTGTCCACATGTGATGTAGTTAGTACGAACCTAATTTCCACAGAAATTAGATAACATTCTTGAATACTGTGTTGTCAGTGACTAAAATTTATTCTTTAGTTTAGCTTCCTTGACAAATCATAAACTTTTCAATGTAAAATGTAGATATTACAGAGTGTTTTATTTACCCATCAAGAAAAGAGGAGCCAACATTTACCGATAATTAATGAACAATGAAGAGCCAAGAGACGGTCGGGACGGGGGCGAAGTTTCATTGAGGGTAGACGGCAACGAAGTTCTTACGATACTCTTACTCGTATGGTGTGAGTCTTTTAAATATTCTTCGGAGCTCTTGTCGCAAAAGAAGCAAGGAGTGGGGAGGGTTGAATGCGGACGGCCATGAGATGAGGGAGAGAGAAGGGGAGAGAGATAATAAAAAGTCCGCTCGGAGCGAGAGAAATGGAGGAGTCTGGATGGGACGCCGGTGCCGGGGAGGGAGGGAGACGCAATGAATGCGGTGGTTGAAGCCCTGGAAGGTGTGCTTTGGGTGGGTGTTTGTGGTGTCAGCTGAGATAGACAGATGGTGCCTTTATTAGAGGCGAGATTCTTTCCACTTAACCACGGGTCGGATATTTATTTCACGTAAATGTGCGGCAAAAATATGCAGCGGCTTCGCATCATTCGAACATTTAACGTACGCGAGTTCAGATATAGGTGGGCACCTTTGATATATTTCCCAAGTTTTTATACAATGGTTTTTCAAGGATAATCGTACAACATTATACTTTATGCACGTCGCTGAGCAGGGGCTAGGTTTTGCGTTTCATGCATACGATTTACTACAAAGAGAAAGAGAGATTTAGTAAAACTATATATTGTATTGCAGTGAGCTAAATTAGCTAATGAAGAATACACCTTTAAAGGTAACTCATCAAAATTTATTTTTTTCGTAAACAATTACTGGTGCCTAAATGTAGGCCTTGTAGACTGCGTAAAGAGCTGCAAAATTGCCTACAACTCACAGGAACTATATACAGTATATATATATAATATAATATATATATATGTATATATGTATGTTGTAAGTGTATGTTTGTTGGTGAGTAAATGAAAGAAATTTTAATAAACGTTAAATCACAAATACACAAAATAATCGCGTCTATTCTTTGCATAAGACATTCGAACGAGCGGGGAAAATACTCAAGATTGTTGACTACACTATCCGTAGCAAAAAAGCAGCACACACATGGAAAACGCCCACGCGGCAAGGAGGATGGAGGGCGATTTGGGGGGAGGGTGAGTGAAAAACCAGTGAAATCTTCCGAGAGACGTATAATGATATGGGCGCAGAGGGAAGAATTCGAGAAGAATATTTTTAGGGACGTGAAAAGCGAAAGGACGAGGAGTTAGGGGGGGGGACCATTCCTTTCTTCACGACGTAGGGTGGAGTGGTGAGAGAGAGAGAGAAGAGAGGGATCGGTCGGTAACCGTGCGAAAGGCAACAAGGAGAAACGGAAGAAAAAAATTGCGAAGATTTAAAGACGGATGGCCGCAGTGGCAGGGGATGGATAAATGGGGGTGGTGGGTGGGGAGTCCTAGGGTTCGGTGGTGAGACGAGGAGTGCGGAGGGGTGTGTGCGGCTGAGTGGAGGGGGAGGGAGGCTGGGTTTGGGGAGGGTAGGTGATCGTAACATAGGGGGGAGAGGAGGGAGGTGGTGTGTGGGGGGGGCTAGTGTTAGTATCGCGGTAGGAGGGAAAAGTGGTTCTGGAATTTGGGTGTGGTCGTTTCAAAAAGCCGAGAGAGTGAGTGGTCGCATGGCGGATGGAGTCGATCGCAGCGCTCTAATTATGTCGACGGCGGAGATTTCCCGAGGTTCCCCGAGATCTCCCAGTTGAAGGGCGCCTCTCGCAAGGAACTGCAAATATGCACGTGCGAAACGTAGTTAAGAGCACGCGATGGCATGCGGATATTTCCTGTTTTTTTTGCCCAATGTCCAAAGATTAGAGTAGCAAACTCAGCTGCGTATTTCCGCCGTATTATTAGTACAAACCTCATGAAATAGTATTACCTATCCATCCAATTTTCTCTCAATCATGTTCATAGGTTCCATGCCAGAGGGTAAAATATAGCTCCGCTCCTTTAGAAAGCTATAAATAATAACTTTCGACAGGGGTTCTGGGTTTCGAGACTACGGTCAATCCCACTTTAAGGGTGATTTTTCGTCTTTAAAATATATTTTCGAACAAAGTTACTCATATGTGATTTCATTGCCCCTTGAAAAGCTCGAATTATTATAACACTTACGATTTCCTCTCGGACTTTGCTTTGATCTCGAAACGAAAAATATCCTCTTCAAACTCTGTAAGCTTGATGACAACTTGCACCATCTGGACCACAAACACAATTATTACCAATACCATAACGAGAATGACAATAGACGAAAATACATTTTTCATTAATATATCTCTCAGGCTCACTGACGTATGAATATAAATAAATAGATAAATTCCTTTGGGATTGTGAACCATGGGCGTCAGAGTTGACTTAATAAATTAATTCTCATGCTTTAGTCATACGAAGCGGTAAATGCCTAGCAACTATACCGATGGAAAATCGAACCTTGAAAAGGAGCTTTGTTTCTAATAAGCAGCGTCATATGATGATTATCATTAACAGCGAGCAGAATACCAGCCATTTTAAATCGCACGGTAAAATAAATGTCCAACTGACAATGTGAAGATTTATAACATGAAAGAGCTTGGGAAATCCAGCTAAACGAGTAGAAAATATTATATTCCCATGCGAACTCTACGAAAACATTTCTCGACATGGCATATAGTACAGAAAAGAAACAAAATCAAACTGAATGTCCATTAATCGTGTTTAAAATTACGTAGACATGCATTACAACTCTCATTACGATGTCCTTGGTCCATGATCGAGTATTTTGTGCAACTAAACTTTATCGCGTTTGGTGGGTACAACCATAAGTTCATACAATTACATAATTAAAGGCGGGCGACTGTAATCATACCGCCGCACGCCCATTTGGCGGCTCGCAGGAAATAATGCACGTAGTTGCAGGGAAAGTGAGGACATAATGTATTATGAATGGACTGAGGCAACAAAGACGAACTGATTTGATACTATTATCTCCCAGTGGAAATTCATCAGGTGGTAAGATAATAGTTTTTAAACCCCACATGGTAATCATGAGTGGTTGCGGAAGGACATTAAATCAAACTCACGAAAGCATATGTATGCATATCCTTTAAAGAATTTGTTTCACTGAACTCCCGGTAAACACCCAAAGGTCTCCTTTTCCTCCACCACTGAACTTGTCAAGAGTACATCACGCAGCTAAAGCACACGCGTTGGAAGGCTGGAGGCTGGGAATGCGATAGAAGGACATCTATCCCAACCAGCACTTTCGCCGTCAGAACTCTTGGTCACACTCATTCTATACGCTGTTGCCAGCATTTATTTTACTATATAACTCACGAATGGTGCAAAAAACGTTCATTGACTTCCAAACACTTCAGGATTCCCTTTTGACTTTCGACAAACAATCATTCCTGTTTTCGAAATCACGCACAATTAGCTCGACATAAAAAATGAAATTGAATGCTATGAGCGTTTAAAATATCGATGAATGTACGATGGTAGTTTGGAAGGTTCTCGGCAACACCACCAGATGACAGCACTAGCGTAACGGATTTCCCACGTAGTAATAGGTAATCCTTTATGAGTAAACACGTAACGCTTCAGTGCTCTGGGAAGATATCTGCGGTACGGACGCCTCTCTGTTGTTGTCCTCGTGTAGTGATTTGTGAAGTTTGTGAACAAATTGAGATTCGAGCAGTGATTAAAAACTTCGTAAAGAAGGGCATGAAAGCAAAAGGAAATTCATGCAGATTTCCAGAATGCTGGAGGACCCTGCTCCTCGTACCTTCGTATCTGTGGGCGTCTTAGGCGTCATTTATATCAATCCTATTTTTCGGATCACCTTGAGCTAGATGTGTTACTGTGTCCACTCCTAATTTTGGAAAATGGAATGGAGATTTTTTTTCTGCCACAGAGTTACATTTGGATTTATAGTTTTTCGATATTCTGTTTTGAAACGACTGCGGTCATATTACGCCACAAGACTACCGACATGAGTGAAAAAAATAAATTTACTACACCCACGGTGGTTTTCAAAGCCTGCCACGAGTCTAGCAGGAAAATCAATGCCCACCTAAATAAAAGGATGAGCTTATAATTTGCATTTTAATCGAGTGCTGAAATTGATCACAACTCGCCTAACCAGAGTCAAATTTTTGATGCGATTGTGTTTCCAAAGTTCCCATTACTCGAGCCACTGCGTGTACGGATTACGTAGGCAGGGTAATCGAGGCTCGGCCAGATCTTCACGCACTCTTCTTCTCAAGGCGTTTCCATGAAGGGAGATCGACTCCTCTTAAGTATTTAAAACGAGTTTCAGAGCGAAGGGTTTTCAGATACGCCTTACGTAACATTTATTCGAAGTACAGAGACATCGAGTAGCTTCGGTTAAAATGTTATTACCATCCATAACCCAGTGAAAATTACCTTCCAAAAGACCGTATGGTGCGCAGGAGTCATATCATTGGCATTTGGACGAAGGATCAAAATGCGAAGAGTAAATCAAATGAAAATGTACCGCAAAGTATAAAGTGTCATAAACAAAATTTAGTATTCATTATTCTTTTTTACATTTTCATTATTGACACAAAAGCTCTCTGTTGATTTAATTGATGTGATTTATATTTTAATGAAATAATAAACTATGCGCTTGAGCTGACTTCCAATAGAATTGACATGATGGGTGACTTTGAAGAAAATTAATGAATGGTACTTGATGAAATAAGGTAGGATAACTAATTATTAACCTTTTCCCAGCGATTTAATTCCAGATGGAGCCTATCTTGAGGGGCCTCTGAAACTCTTTGTCACACTGGCTGGGATGGTTGGAAAATTCGGTGAAATTTGTAAGAATACACATTAGCTATTCCACAATTTCGAGCATTTTGGAATTAGGGACGTGTTAGGGATGCTAGAAGGCAAATGGTGAAGGCTGACTAGAAAAGCTTGGATGAATGTCGTGGCACTCTCAAAGAGATGACCAGGTAGACATTCAGATGGATTAGGAGCATGCAGGTTTAATTTTGACGCAAGAGTTATGGAAGCTCTATATTTTATCGGAATTATCACACCTACCGCATGAAATGAAAGAGAAGATACCGCCAGAAGTGATAGATTTCGTAAACAATTTTTCCTCGCATAAACAAATAATAGCTTTATCGACATGCACAACAGACTCGAGTGTGATTATGGCTAGAGAATAAAAACCAATACTTTGACGTTCCCTTTTACTCAATTTTGGCTCGCGATCTGATGGAGAGCTCCACCGTTGGCTAAGGCACGAATTACATACACCACAGCGCCGTCCCGGATCCACCACTTTCAATGCAACATGCAATTACTCAGGGTGGGAATGACGCCGTTGGAATTCTGAATGCGAAAAGTATTACGCAAATCAAACCCCGCGCTTCAAGACGAACAACAAACCGCTTGGAGCAATGAGTGCGTAACGGTTTAATTTTGAAAACTAACCTGCCCCGAAGAGAGTTTCTGACGCGATCCTTAAATATCTTGGGAGGGGCTAAGGTGAGCAGTCAGCTTAATGAAAAAGGTCAATTTTGAAGTGAAGGACGCAGAGGAGGAATGTGGGTGAGTGTTTTGTATGCCAACGATACCGCCACTCCGATCTCATTCGTCTCTTTTGATTAATCATTAAAATTTGATTCGCCTGAGGGAATGAGTGAATATAGACTTTGAAAATCGGGCATTATAATGGAAACTATTAAAATCGTATAATTTATCTTTAATTTAAAATAATATCTCAGAGAGCTTCAAGAGTTTTTCACGCAACTTGTGAGAAATCGTTTGACCTGAAATACGACTTATCATTTAATTTTAACACAAGAGCTATCAATGTTCAAAATTATATCGGAAAATTACAACACCTGGATAAAATAAAAAATTAAATACCACTATAGATTACAGAGTTTGAAAATCATTTTACCTCGCATAGTTGATCATATCAATACGCTGAAGATGTAAATTGTTTTTTTATTCTGACAGGTTAAATTAAGATATTTTAAATAAATTGTAACACTTATTGCAAATATATGGACAAGTCAAATTTGATTCGGGCGTGTTCTTCTATCAGAACTTTCTGGCACGGTTTTTCTTTGTTTCTTTTTACATGTGGGGTGAATAGGACATTGAATTTATTTTAAACTAAAAGTGCTTATACATGTATTATTTATGTTGCAAGAACTACAGGAAACATCACGAAGCGTTACATGAATGGAAAACGGTAGATGACTTGTATCACTTCAGTGAAAATAAGCAAAAAATAGCATAAAATGTTACAAAAATGTTAACATTAGGATGGAATGTCGTCAGATGTATTTGGCCAATTTTAATACAATTAAGGGAAATGGAACTTTTGCTTAAAGCTCAGCTGTACTCATTGTGTACACCTACGATATAATTAGATTAACTTCATTTTCTCTTCGTTCAAAAAGAACTTATGAGTCTCGTATTTTGATGAATTAAATTATTTCATTCTTTGCAAAAATTCTGTGAATCCAAAGATTAAGATTAACAAACGTTTTTCTCCGTTTACAAAGTGAGGGAAGTATTAATCTATTTTATCTCTCCTCTTCAATAAATGTTTCCTCCCTCATATGTACGAGGGTCATCCGGAAAGTAGTACCCGTTCGTGCCGCATGAAGTGCTGACGACGCGAGTAGCCGCTGGACGAGGTCAGATAGCTTCAGTGGCTTGTCTGCCTTCTCTGAGCCAAGTTGCGTGACGCTAGCATTGCCTGTGTTGTTTCTGTGATTGTTTACAATGTTTAAAAAAATTGAGAACGCCGCCAGTTGTGAAGTGAGGGCAGTGATTAAATTCCTCAATGCAAGAAACGTTCGCCCATGTGATATTCATCGCCAATTAAAGGAGGTGTATGGAGACAATGTAATGGACGAGTCGTCTGTTCGGCGGTGGTGTCGCAACTTCAACATGGGGAGGGGGAACACACACGACGATGAGCGTTCGGAGAGACCGTCTGTCATTACAGACCAACTGGTGAGCTCAGTTGACGAATTCGTGAGGAACGATCGGCGCGTCACAATTGATGACATCTGTGAGCATTTTCCCAATGTTTCTCGAACAATTGTTCATGAAATTGTTAAACACCATCTGCATTATGCAAAAATTTGTGCAAGATGGGTCCCTCGCGTATCTCAATGAGCTGGCGGCGAAGGACTATGCAGCAGGAATACAGAAACTTGTCACACGTTATGACAAATGCCTTAATTTGCTTGGAGATTATGTTGAGAAGTAGTTTAAAGTATCCTCTTTCAAATAAAATTTTTTATGTTTGTTAATATTTACTTTTGTGTCTTTATTTCACGAACGGGTACTACTTTCCGGATGACCCTCGTATTTTACGCATTACCTATACAGGAAACTAGTAGTTCCCTATGCCTATTTTCATTTCCATACTGATAAAACATTTTAATTTTCATGCCATTCCATATAATCTCATTATTTCCGTATGCTAAACGTTCATTATTCCATTAAATACTCGCTATCAGGCACTGACGTCGCAATATTTAGAGACTTCAATGGCTGATAATGGCGTCTTTCTCCCTCTCTGCACACGGAGACTTTAACGCTGGATTATTTCGATTCCTGGATCATTCTTTATTGCCCAGGAACTTAGCGGGCGCGAAAATGGCCACTCTTTTCGATCGCTTCTTCTCAGCAAGCATAGAAGAACCATAAGGGAAGAAAGGCCAAGCTTGGGAGAAGGATCCAGCTGGGAACTTGTTCACGAGGTGGCCCCCACGGTTATCCACGGCACAAAAGCGTTACCAAAGTACTTTAACTCGAGGTCAAAAGACTGCAGATAGGATTCCGCAAGGCAAATTGGATGATTGAGAGGAGGATTTAACCCTAAGAAAACTCAATAGCTATGAAATGAACTTCGTTCCTTTAAATTATGATCACTCTTGATGGACAAACCAAAAACGGATATAAACATCATGCGTCCGATACAATATAGATTGAAGAAGTTGAAGGGCTTTTGATAAATTCAAGGATTTCAGTGAATGACACTCACTTCAAGGTATAAGGACAGTACCACTACGTTCTTTCCGCATTCTCTGGTAATTGTCGGAATGAAATTTTATTGCTCGCATTATTTTCTCCTATTTGAATGATAGTTTTTAATATCAGAAAAACGTTTTCTTACTAAAATATTTACGCATCTCATACTCTTAAACAAGCGTTGAGGAAACTCAAGTGCAATATGTGCAGTGCGAATGCACAATTTTATTTATGAAGTGCATAATCCTCATTCCGGCACAAGGAACAAAGGGAAAAGATGTGAGGCAGACGTGCGAATTGACTGGTTGTCACAGGTGTTTTCCATTTTCCTTAACTCCGCAGCGTCATAGAAAAACTACATTTACATATAGAGGAATAAAATTTTTAATGCTATTCAGGAAAAAAGTTCTTTCATAGTTATTTAAAGGAAAACCCGGTCCCTTCTACTGACGAAAGTTGTAATATTTATAATATATATATAAGATATAACAAGTATTATCCTATGACTACTTTGTCTGGTACTGAATACTTACAAAAAGTCTCACAGATAATAGTAAAAACAATTATCTTAATCAGAGATAACAATTTTACTCTATATATTTAGTCCTTGTAAGTAGTCTCAAGGACAGAAAACATGATTTTTTAGGGGAAGAACGAAATACGCATTAGATCGTTTCAAAATGGCAAAGGGCCTTCCTAAAAACGAGATATTTACCACCCTTCATGGTGAAAGAGGATGTATGTGACACCTCTAGAAACAACAAAAGAAAAATAGTTTAATTCCATTAGTTCCAAATATAATTTTTATTATTGTTATTTGCGCTGTTTGACTTCAAGTAACTCCGAAGGTGAAGTTCCGTACTGTAACCTAATTTTAATGTTGGATAGTAAAATACTTAATATTGAAATTGTTTAATAATTATCTAAAATATTCATATCATAAAACAGTGCCCATTAGCGTATGAGCTTTGATAACGACCAAGAAAATAAATAACCCTTTTACTTGGCTTCTTGGAGCTACGTATTTACCATACAGCGTAGCGTTTGTTACCCAATTTGATTTGTACATGAATTTTGGGTCTCTCTTAGAACTGACTAATTTGTTACACTACGATTTTTATTACTAATCACTTACGTTGAAAAGCGACTCGTAAAATTATAAATTAAAATATGGGCACCACATGAGGGTCGCACCGAATTGTTGGAAGAGGGGCAAACATTCCGTTGAAAATATGTAGAGAAGATTTGGCTTCTTTCGTTGGCATTGGACATGGTTAGAGATGGTTTTTATTACTATTTCATCAGTTTTTTTAGTTTTCCTCAACAATTTCCATCATAGGAGTTTTCTCTGCGCTTTAAATGCTAAGTCCTACATCTGGAGGAAAAGATTGTAAAATTGGTGAACCTCAAAAAAATTACTATATTTTTCACAAAGTGAGTAAGTGCTAAGTCGTTAATGTAGGAGAAAATGACTAAGTAAACAATTTTTTTCTTTTAGAATGATAAAGGTAGCCATCTAAGGCCACCTGAAAACGATGGAAAATGTAAGTTTTTCTTTCAAAGGATTATTCATTCTCCTCTGACTGCGAAAAGCGGATATATATGTTTAGAAGCTGTTTTATGCCGTCGCTATCTTCATGACTGGATCAAAAAGCGCCATCATTAGAGCCATAAACCAAGGTACACCGAGAAAGAGACCTCTCCACTCTTGCCACTTAACTCTGAAACGAATGGTTTTTGTGTGTAATATACGAGTCTTGTATAAGTCAAAGAAGCCTCAGAAGTACTCAGAATTAGACTAAACGGCATTTATGATATGATATATCATTCATTTTTAATTTTAAAATTTTGCAATTTAATATGCTCTGAATTATGACGATGCCATTTGCAACTTGGCAATAAATATTTTTTAGTTCTCAACAAGTTTAAATTTAATGTGTGAGGATACTGCGTCCAGGTCACAGCTAGATGTGCATATCCATCCATATCAATTAAGGGCGATGGGAATGCGAGCGCTCAACGAGTAGCATTTACCTTCAACTTCGGAAATGACTACGAGCACAGAACCACGAAAGCAGGCGGCGCAATCCACAATTAGTTCGCCTCCCAGCTACGGTAATAACACGTATGGCCGCTTGAAATACGGACGAACCGCGCAACAATGAACGAAAAAAAAGCCGCGGAGAGCGGAGGTTTATGGGAATCCTCGCGGAGTAACGTATCCTTGTCGCAAGATCCCAGGCGAGAGAGAAGAAAAGGAGTCATCGACACCCAATTCCCACCCCCACCTATCCTCACCCCATCGCAGGATGAATAAGGGAATTGAAAAAAAATAAACCTTGTGGGTGGTGAAGTTATTTTCTGGCCGAGGCATATATGCTCCGCTAGGGCGTGATTGGAGGGGAGTTTGAGGGAGGAGGATGGAGCGAATGAGATTGGTAGCGGAAGATAACTGCAGAGGGAGAAGAAGGAAGGGTGGTGGAGATTGAGCAGGGAGGGAGAAAGTGAGGGAAGGGGAGGGAAGATGACGCGACGAAGCGTATGGGCAAGCACTTGGATAAGCGAGGAGAATTACATTGTCGTGGGCTAGCTCCGTGGAGACCTATGATGTCTTTACTTGCACTTGACACACGCTGGGGGATAAATAACATTTGAAAAAAGAATGGGAAGTGCCCACTCTTCTGCTCTGCCCACCGAGCACGCAAGGGGATGATTCGAACTAAGGGGACAGAACCAAGCTATTTAAAGGATGCCACTGGGCTAATACTACCCTCACCTGTAAGACGATTGAATCCGAAGAATCGAGGTAAGAAAACCGTGCAACAGACTTGATCATGCATTATTTTTAATCAGTTGTGACAATTTTACTCTTAATTTCACTATTAAATTACTTTAGCGCGGCTGGTTTGAAGACACGGGAATACCATGGGCAGTAACTATAATTAAGGGCAATCTAATTTAAGTTTGGACCTGAGCACAAGGGTGAGAAACTTCGCACTGCAAAATGTTTTCAACTATTAATCAATTAAGCAAATAGATGAATTTAGTTCGATCTAGTTCCACCTATATCTATCCAGGAGAATGACTGTCCCATATGAAACTTCTTGTTTATAGCAGAATGCTAAATATTAAGGGCGGAAAGGTTAAAGAATCAACAAAGTTAATATTATACCTTGAAGTTCGACTTAGAAATGAAATCCTGATTGTGGTTTAGTCATTTACGTTAAGAGAGCGTTGCGGGATCGCTTTCAGGAAGCACAAGAGGCAAGATGGGAAGCGAAGGCGTGAGAGAAAGATAGATTAGGGAAAGCACGGCGTTAGGCGGAGGAATGCAATAGAACGTGATGTATGAGAGAGGGCTGCGGCTGTGCTCTTTGCTCATGGGGCAGTTTGTTCAGAGAGCAAGAGCGGCTGACTCTCCTCTACCGATCCATATCAAAGGCCTTAAAGAGGCGTACGTACGAATGGAGACCTCGTTTGCTTATCGCAATTTATTTTACAGCACTGAAAAGAAGACATCGTTACTTTAAACTTCGATTTTTCTTCATGAAGTATATCACAACTCAAATCTAGATTTTTACAGTAAAGAGTTAATTCTTGGAATAAAAACAGATAGGTGGAAGATACTAAGTCATCTAAACTCAAAGACCTTAGGCAACAGGAAGTAAGTGGTTTTTCTTTAAGGCCTCCAGCTACTTATAAAACTTTCCAACTGGACATGGCATCAGTGATTAACAGTCAACCTTGCCAAAGGCGAAACTTATACTGGAAATTCATTGGCTCGTAGGGTTCCATTTGTTGTACGGCTGCTTTGTACGAAGTCATACCTACGAGTAAAATGTCTGTGAAGATCATCTGCGACTTCACAGTCTAATTATCCATTGAAAAAAACTGCATCCCAACAGGAAAAATAGTCTATAAACATTAATGAAATTTAATGAACATAGGATATAAGGCTCTGATAAAATGTAGATTTTTAACATGGTTGAACCTGGAAACAGGGAATGCTTTTGTACATAGAACATCTTTGTACTTATTGTAGTCGCCTCCCATCTTTGGCTATGATCAGAGCGCAATTCGGTATTTAACGCTAGTTATAGAAGGAAACTTTGAAACAAATAACTACTATCTTAACAAATGGCTGCTGTTAATTTAAACCGTAATCCAAATATTTCACACGCGCATGCGCGAAGTCAAAATGAGAAGTTCAGTCGGGTGGCTTCAATCCCACGGTGTCGACGGAACGCCATAAAATATAATGAGGGGTACATGGAACAAATGATGGTAATTATTAACTAATAAAATTAACAATTTAATTAATTAAATCTTGATGATAGACCAAGTTAATTGAATCTTTTTTGTCTTAGAGAGAGCAAAGTAAAGCGAACTCTCACGGAATATAAACGTAGGAAATGAGGACGAAAGTCTAATATGATTATTTTGAACCGTACATTCGATGTACATGTGAGTCAGCTAGTTCTCGGAAGTTTATTTAGAGGCAACACCTAGAGAAACTTAGATAGGGACTCGATTACTTTAGTCACGAAGTTGACAAGCAATAACGATAGTTTAACTTACGTGAAATATGACGGCACTTACCTATTTATTTACCATCGAAGGAGATTTTACAAAGTGACAGGTATTGATTCGATCAGTTTCATGACCTATCGAAAAACCCACGACTCATGATGCGACGTCAGTTTTAACACTTCTTCTCCTTAACAACTGAAATTTTTGACTCCAGTTATTACACAAACTTCGACTTGGTCAGAGATACCGCTCCCAAACGGCCAAGTCTATCGCGATTCGTTCTTCAATGACTCCATGCTCCCATTTCCATCAGAAAGACATTAAAGAAAGGGGGCAAATTAAACTCAGGGTCGTTATTGCTGGTTGGGAGGGCAAGTAACAACTTTAAGAGGTCGCGGCGGGGGATGGGGGGAGCCGACCGAGATGGGTTGGGGAGATTCGGTCCTCGGGAGAGCTTTGAATGGGTTGGGGGAGACGGCGGGGGCGGAGGGCGGTGGGGATGGGGGGGCGAAGGGGGAGGGAGAGTCGATCGCGTGGGGAGGGGGGCGGTGGGGAATCGAGTGCCCTTATGCACCGTCCGGGGGTTGGCGGTGCTGCGGAGGCGAGAGATGAACGTCCTTGCTACCCTCGACGAGACCAAGTACAGCGACCTGAGGAACCCCCCCATTGCACGCCATGATATCACGCGAACTTATACCCGGGGAAAATAATACTACCATCCCCTTTGCTTCTACGACCCGCCTTCTCTCTTTTTCTCCCCTTTTTTGATCCCATTCCATTTTACTCTTTTTCCAGATCGGCGCACGTATTCATCCGGTATAACTAGATTGGGAATGTGTGAGAAATGACAGAGCAAAAAAGAAAAACCTTACTGTAGCTGAGAACGACCAAAGAAGATTGAGTATTTGTTAGGGAAAAGAATGAACCCGTTGATGGCTAGAGTTCAAGGAAAGAGAGGTAGGGCAGCGGAATATTTCAATGAAAGAGAACGTGAGTGAGAAAAGTGAATGTTGGGAATGAAAACTTCACCTATTATTAGAAGAATATATTTCAAAAATTGCTGATATTTAATAAATCAGAAGTGTCATGAATGAATTAGCTATTAAAAAATCGATCGTAATTTGAAAATTCGATAAATCAGAGAAAATTTCAGATCTCTTCAGAAATTTTCTGGAGATCGTACCATAACAATGCTGCCAAAGAACAATATAATATTATCTCGCAAGTATTAATTGATGGCCTATTTTAATGGATGCGTATTATTATCAAGGCATGACAAAAATATCATTTTATTTATAATACAATGAAGTTTGCACAAGTGTACTTTAAACTAAGGCTAGATTAATCGATAGGTTTAAATGCGATTCTATGAAATTGTGTAGAAAAATAAATAACTTCGTCATTTGATATAAGATCTTTGCCTAGTAATAAATGATGACGAAAAATATGCCATGTGCAGGAGGATTTGCAAATGTGACCCTTTCCTCCTGGAAAGCAGCTCTATTCCAAACTATATCATTAGCCGGAGATGGCATGGCGGCGGGCTCTTTGGAAAAGTAAAATAAATATTAAATATATATGCACTATTGACGCATTTCCACTTTTTTCTTATACTCTTTTCATTGATTACTTTCTATATTCCCAAAAACAAGTGATTTTTACACTCTTGCTGCCATGGGTAACATGTTTCAATAAGCAAACAACAAGTAGTTACAGTATGGGGTCAAATTATTAAGTTTTCTTTCAATTATTTCAAACTTTTTGCAAAAATTATCTGCAGATATAGTTCCGTTCCAAATATTTTTTAATTTGATCATTTACTAATGTCATAGATAAAAATGATTAATTTTATCCTACTGAAACAAAGTTGAATGGATGAGACAATTAACTAAAAGTAAAATATAATAACCCTTGAATCTAGGCATATGCGATTTCCAGTAGAATCATATGTTCTTGATATAAATAAATTATTGAATAAAGCATCATAAAAAGTTCAACAAAAATGATGAATGTGCCCTAGAAAAAAGTATTTGGAACTGAATGTATTACTGCAGTGTTGGGTGTCAAGTTGCGTCATTTATGCAGAGGCTTAGTAGTATAGCAGTGGTCACTGTATCCATCCAAAATCTACTTTTACGTGTGAGCTATCATTAACAACAACGTTGAAAATAAAAAATGGGCCCACAAAATTTATTAAATTATGACGGAATTGACGGAAAACTTCCGGGGACCACTTTCTCACGGTTTTCGGTCAGTACACTCTAGGAATTATTGTTCTTTTTTTCTGACTTTCAGTCAATTTTCGCGAAAGTCTTTTCGGGTCATTTTCCTGAAATGGATGCGTCCCGCGAACCTTAAAGGATTCGGAAGGAGATTGATGGCACAATGTGGCCAATCCGTCCGCTTGACTCCACTCTTCCGAACGATGCTTCACCGTTCCAACTTCACCCCTCGACTCGCACTCTGGCCTACCTTTACTCATCCGGCCGCTCGTGAAAGGATAAGAAAAAAAAATAAAGGAGCAACGACGAAGCGACGAGGTGGTGGGAAACGAACCCCTTTTTGACATCCACGTTTTCGCATCGCGGAACACACGGCCGGGTCGCGAGGGTTCGAGGCCCGGCGGTAACCCTCTCCGGTTCGGCGACCTCCGTCCCTCGGGGGAAATGAGAAAGGGAGGGAGTGCGTTGGGAGATGAGAGTGGGGGGGGGAGAGAGAGGAATAGGGTAAGGGGTGGGTTGGAGATCTTTGACTTTTGAACCTTCTTCCTTTAACTCTTCCTCCTCCCCCCCCCCTAAACTTCCCCACCGTCGTTCCGCGGTGGTCGTGTTTCATTTCACGTGACACGTGAGGAAGAGAAGAGGGATAGAGAGTACTCGTGCAGGGAGTGAATGCATCCAATCGCAAGCGGAGCCTCACATTGTCCACCAACACCACCACTCCTATCCTTCACCCTCCTACCCCCCCTCCCACACTCAACCCCATCCTCTCCCCCATCCGTTTCATGGAAGAAAAAAAAGATGCAGATAGACGTTAGGGCACCGTCATACCTTCCCTTCCACTCGGGGGAGCAATTACGCTCCCCTAACCATCGTCTCCCCCTCCCATCTCCACCCCCCCAGGGTCCAAGGTATGGAGACACTCCCATAGGGACGCCTCAAATACGCGCGGATGCTTTCATAAATCACACGCACTCCGAACGCACGGCCCGTTGCGTACATGCGCTGACGGTCACGACAGCAACTACCATAAACTCAAAATTAAAAATTTCAAAGCGAAGCAATATTATTATTTGATTGACGTGATTTTTTTCCTCATCGACCTTCGAATTCCTATTGGAAACGATCTCACAACGGTAGAAATTGGATTTGCAAAATGAGTTTTGCAAGGGATGAAAGCTTGGAGTATATACGACATATTTCAGCGCGCAATGACAAATGGAAATCCAACCAAGTATTTCTCAGCAAAGAAACGTTTTTCTATTATTTGATTGATACATTTTCATCTCTTCATCGGCCTTCTTATTCCCAATAAGGATGGTCTCAAATTGGCAGCGATGGAGAGCAGAAAATAGGTTTTCAAGTCGATGAAAGTTCAAGTAAATATAATATATAATAGCGCAAGATATGAGTTATTTTCTAATTTGAGTTGAACTATTGTTTTCTTAGCACTATAAATTATAGGTAACGTTAGAATTTAAAGAATACATTAAGAACTAGTCATGTAATTAATCTATATATAACAGGAGGATATAATTTGAAAATATTCAATTTATACATCTCACTTATCAGGCATGGGAGAGCTCAATATATACATCTAAGCACCATATACATGCGATGGGTTGCCGATTTCTCAGATGTATGTAGATTATTGGCAACCTACTGATAAAAATAATTACAGCTTTGAGTTTATAAGCTAGATCTTCATTAGATTAATTTATTCCATTATATTTTATTCCTCAGTCTCGCCATATTCGTTCTATCTCTTTTGCATGACAAAATTATTTCTACAGAAAACCAATGAATTTATTGAACAACCGTTACATTTTGAGCCGATTCCTTTCACACGAAAGTGCATAAAATATTAAAATGGGAAGACAATAATGATAGAAGTAGGTAACTTTGTCTTCAAAATATCGTAAAAATTCATAATTTCATGTTGTATAATCTCATCCTGTTAATTCATCTTGGCCTTGGAAATTAAACACCCAACGACTTTAATTTTCGCACGTAGGTTTTAGTTTTTCCGTGAATTGCATTCGAGTTTGACAAGGTCTATTAGGTTACGTAAAGTCAGGGGTGGTTACAAACATGGGCCCCCACCCGTGGGATGGAGCAAAGGAACTGGGAGACATTCCAGATTCCGTCAGTACACGTGAGAGGACTTAATTTCATACAACTACAGTTGATTATCATTCATGTTGGCAGTGCTAGGTATCACAGGCCACAGCGGCGTAATCACTTTCCCGTCATTTCTTTACTTGGCTGCTTTTACTGGACGAATGCGGATTTGACTCATTACTTGAAATATTTGAACATGTGCCAGAGAAACGTTTAAAAAAAAAGTTCAAACGAATGACGTTGCATCACGGTTGAATATTCCCTGCCCATCGCTCAAAATGGCATATCGAAAGGGAAATGCCTATTCTGAACGGGTGTGCGGTTAAAGCCGGAGGGGAATCAAATGGTGTTCTTGTATTTTAGCGATGAGTTCCTGTAGCCTGGATTTCCACCGCTCATGGGTGAGATTTTGCTCTCAAAGTCAAATTATTGTGACTCGGAAAAAACCACAGTAAGCCAAAAATAAAAGTGGGATCCGAAAAGTGATGTTAGAGTTTGCGTCCAAAAGAGTACATGTATCTACATAGGACTCCGTAAGCCGCCACAAGGGCGTGTGGCGGGGGGTGTTAGATCACCAGAGTAGGTTGAACAGAGCTGATGATAATATTGCTTAATATGAAGTAGACAAGACAAGATGGTCGAATTATTCGAAACATGAAGCAGAAGTGAGGGAAACTACCTCTTTCTTCTCTACCTCTCTCTTTGAGACAAAAAAGCAAGATTTTTTTGGGGTAGAATTGTGGAAAAGGATGAAGGAAAGTAACTTTGGCGTGGAGAAATACTATAGAAGAGCTATGAAACACAGTGGGGAAATGAACAAATATATCGAAGTGAAGTTCGAAATTGTTGAAACAAATGAATGATGGAGAAATTGAGACGAAATTGGATAGAGGAGACCATGCAGGGGCGGGAAACGTCGAGGAATTGGGGAAGAAAATAAAGTTTTTGGACGAAATAAACGTATTTAAAATGTTTGAGGCACCAAAGAAGAAAGTAACGTGGAGTAAAAGAGTAGAGTTTGAGGGAGGATTCAAATATGCTTTAGTTGTTACTGATAGTCGAAAAACTACCTTTAATGAAAGAAAGCCAACCTAAGATGTTTCCCTTGACCTAGAGTAATTCTGCCAGAATTATATCTATTTCCACAGCCTTGTTTCATTTACTTCATTTCAATGCCTTCTTCATCTCACTATCAAGTATGCAGGGACCTAAGCTGAGCATCGGCTTTATATTATCTTTCCATGTCCAAACATACTATCCGATTATCTTTTATTATGTTGTGATAATGAGAGAAATCCCTTCATGGGTAGGCACTTCAAATTATAATATTTTTAATAAATATAATCATACGAGAAATTCCATCCAACAAATATAAATATTTATTTTTTTCCCAAACGCTAGTTTACATATAATGAATTCAACACTCTCCATCGTTTCATTAAACAATGTTTCAAAAATAAACGAAATTGCATGGGTGATCATGCAAGCAATTATGTTTATTTCAACAACAACAACATGAACGAGTATTTGTTCCGAAATTCACAATATATTTTAGAGAACCAATTGAAGAGCACCTCTTACTACGCATAGGTAATTTTGGCTGACAACCGCCGTGCTCAAAGATGCACGAGGGGTATAATAGAAATGTCAACCCTACATTATGTTTTCTTTGAGTACACTGACTGTAAATTTACCCTCGCCGTAACTATGAAACATAAAATGCAACACCATGTGGTGTTTTGTTACCTTATTCTCATGCGATAGTTTCCGAAGACCGAAGAAGACCGCAGAATACGCTCTTTGGAGAAGTTATTTAGTGCGAAACACTCCGGCGCCTTTTTTCACCGCATACCCCGAAAGGAATTATTACTCATAAAGAGCGCAACTAATCTCAACAAGCCCCAAAGCAACCGATTGAGGGTTTTCTGTGTCCATATGAAAGGACTGCCAGACTGTCACCATGGTCTCATGAGGGTAAGGCGTCAAAGGGCAATGAAGGGAGCTTTGACATTTTACGGAATAGAGAACGGACATATTTCAATGGTTTAGAGGGATGGGTTGCATACACTAACAAAAAGGAAAATATTTAGATTGATTTAAATTTTTAAATGAAGACGTGCGTCAAAAGTCGAGATGACCGAAAGCTATAAATAATTACTCAGGCACATCATACACTTAATTGTTCTTAGATTCGGGTTAGATTTCCTGAAAAAGTTAAAAATTTAAGAGAATACTCTTGTTTGACTTGATAATTACCTGCCCCCGAATGTGGTTTATCAGTTAATATTTCGAGAGATAATTATATTAAATTAATTCTTCTCATTATCACAATGTACAAACCTTCGCAGTAAGAATACAATATCTTGCGACTGATAATGAGTATTTCTGATATATAAATCAGAATGTGTAAAAATTAATTTGTATTTTTTTATTTTTCCAAACCAGATCTACAAATCTGTGCTCTTTGAATCGGAAAATGAGTTCGTATATTTAGAAGCTATGGGAGAAGCGTAGCATAGAAGCGCAATGCGAACGCGGCTATTCCATGGCTTCCGCTTGACTACTCAATGACCAGAAGTAACGGTGCATTCCTACTCTTCTCTCACCGGAAAACTTTACGGGAGTCTGGACAATAATAGACTTGAGGTCTAGGGAATTGGAGGTAGACTAACGAACAGACAGGAGCTTTATCCGAAAGGTATAATGAAAGCCAATGTTGACGCTCATCCAATGGAGTTGGAGATGAAAGGGAAGCGCCATTAATTATGTGAAACGTTTTCAAAGGATAGAGACCCGGAAATCGGACAAATGGATATCTGTGGAGGGCAATTTTAAAGGGATATGAACAGGTATGTTCAGGGATATCTAAGCGAGCGGTGGGAAAGTGTGGACGTGGGAACCCTGAGTTCTATCACAGAGATCGTCGGAATTCAAATGCAAAGTCACGGGGGGAGGGGACAGGTGGAGTGAGGGATTGATTAAACGAGATCGACGTCTCCTTCAAGAGGGTTACGAGGAAGATGCTGCGAATGGATCTCCAGAGAGAAGTGAGAATACGATTACCGGATGCCGTAAGTGACATTGGAGAGGGTGGAATGACCGTCCGAAAACGGACCCTTTACTCATCTTAAACTTACCAAACGGTCAACGTTAAAGAATTCGGAATGCAATCTAATCCAAGACGTCGGCTGTTGAGAGAGAGCGGGCCCATGAAAGACACAATCGTCTCCATTATTAAACCGACCATTCTGCGTAAGAAATACTCTTCTCGAAGTGAGGAAAACCATTTCCACGTTCAGAACTATTCGTAGAGGAACATCTGCTTGCCTAAAATTGCAGTAGACCGTTATTGCGGGGCCAAAACGACCCGAAGGAGGGTATATGCCAGCCGATAGAAATACTCAAGCATAGCTGTTATCGCTAGGTGTTTTAATCACTGTTTACTCAGTTTTACTTATCTGTACCGATCCTTACTCTAAAAAGTATTATTTATGGTTCCTCCCGCATTTGAAAAAGTTTGAAAACCCTAATTCATAGCAAAATGAAGCAAAACCTCTAGAGAAAGTGCCATTAATCATTCACAGATAACATTCGCAACCTCTGGATATGAAACACGCGAACAAAACTCTATGTACTTCGACTATACTCTAACTTTCATGATCTACTTTCGGCCTGGCAGCTATGGGTTATGTAGCTTTCGCTGGCAGATATCGAGAAATAAAGTTTTTATCTGTGTATCTAAATGAGTTATCTGGATGCAAGAATGTGTTGGCTCTTTTGGGGCCCCCTAATTTAGTGAACGGGTCAACACCATCACTTCGAAATATAATAATTTTTGTTTTATTTTTTTTAATTCACGAACGTTGAAGATTACAATTTACTTTTTGTTCCACTTAGTTAAGTTTTTCATTGAAATTGGACACAAGGGTGAGGCAAAAAAATCGAATTTTAACCGCATGGCATTCGGCATATGGAATGGCACTCTCGTCATCATTTCAGATTTTTTCCATAACGAATAATTTTTTGATCTTCCGCCGGTGCAACAAGAATCAATGTTTAGCTAAGTTCAGGCTGAATCAAGATAGAAGTAGCAGTGAGGACAAAGATATTTCAAGTGCAAAATGCCTCTCAGGAGTGAAAAATGCCAGAGTCCATCCACGTAATTGTGGTTAAATATTACCTATACTATTCAAAATATCTACTCCCCGCGGCTCTTCATGTCGGCGTCTACTATTCGGAGTATAGTCTCAACCAGAGGATCAATCGAAAATAGCCAGAAGCTCATTTCTCGTGCACCCGATATTGCGTCGTGTGGCCGCAGCTGCGTGCGACGTCGACCTACCCAGTTTGCGTGCCCGGGGGAACGACAGGAGGAAAAGGAAGACGAAGATAGCAGGTGCACTGTTGGGTCTTGATGGACGATTAACGTATGCCAACCGTAGAGCGTCGGTTTTACCTCACCGCCGCAACTGCGGCGACGCAGCCTGCGGTGAAAATTATAGAGATTGGCAGCTCACGAGACATCACAGCCTGCGTTGGCGACCGGATTTGTTGCGCTGTCTGAGCCGACGTGGAATTGAACGAAAAAAAAACAGCTTGATATGCGTGGAATCTTTAGATTTTTTGACAATGAAAAAAATCACATTTATTTCCGATGAAATGACCGGACGACACATTCCCGAAAAGGCGTCCGTATCTATTTACCATCTATCTGATTCGAAAATGAATGGTCGGTGGTAGAAGCGTACCTTGAAGGCAAAAGAGTTTGCGGAGTGGGAAGGGAGGGCATGGGAGTTGGTTGGTACCCCATTCGGAGCGGCAGATATGAGTGACTGGAGAGAAGAGCACATGTTGAGCACGCGGGAGATGATGTAGATATGGTTGTGGGACGGACGGAGTGGGAGGGGCAATGCGGGGGTCGTAGCGGGAGAGGGCGAAGGAGAACCTAAGGAATGACTCCCCCTCCGAAGATGGAGGGACAAAAGGGAAACCGAGGGAAATACCCTTTCCAGTGACGCCTTGTATTCGTCGTTCCCGCCGTATTGCCGCATTCACCATACGGTCAGAGACCCTCCATCATTTAGTTATTTATTCAAAACAATTCACGTGCGACAGACGTCAGTTCTGGTTGAATCGGTGAAATAATAGATATGAGCAAATAGAAATGATATAGGTACTGGAAATGCATTATGCAGAGCTCGTGGACAATGAGTAAATAGGCAGAGATGTTTGGAGACCTATATCATAAGAACAAAAGAGAAGAATATAGGTGCGCTAGAAACCCATTTTGTTTGGTGAAATATGTTTCGAGAGGATAGAGGAAACGAAATGTATTGGTATGGCAGGTTGTAAATCAAGAAGTAATAGAAACGGACGTTAGGAAACGAAAAAAAGGGATACAACAGATGCCGCGTGAAGCAACTCTCACCTCTTGTACCTTCGACGCGTTGAATTTTGACCTAACATCTTGCTAAAGAAACTACAGACACCCATGGGATCAATTTACAAACTTATAAAAGAAAAGTTATATGCATTTAACAATTGATTTTAAATGGTGCTATAGGACATGTATTATACAAATGTAAATACATTGGTACACATTTCGACAGAAATTCGACAGATTTAAAAAAATTAGGATCATATTTATTCAATTGATGAATTCCGTGCCTCTCCTTACACTATATGGAGTTTTACCATCTTTTCTCAGCAGAACAGATAATATTTTCTTGGAACAGATCTACAGTTTGATCTTGATATGTTACATTTGACGTGAGGTAAATTGGAGACTTCTTCTGCATCTCCTATCAAATAAAATACATGAACGTATTCTCGGGATTAGATTCATTTTATAAGTACTCGATGTTTCGCTATCTTTCTCTAAGCATCATCAGGAGAGTTTCTACTGACGATGCCCCGATTAAGAGTAACGACACGTCGAGTAGATTAAATATTGCAGCAAATCTGAAAAATGAGTAATGTTTTAAATTTCTCGATACTTATAAGGCTCCGCATTATGTTTTCTCCGTAATATTTGAACCATATTCCTAGGATTTCATGCCACACAAATTTTCTTGATGCCCTTGTGGGAATTACAGGCGATGCTTCGGCCCATGCCATTTTAATTGATTTATTCCACCAGACTTAATGTATTGCACGATGGAGAAAACTCAGCAAATTAAAAAGATAAAGATGTTAGTTTTTAAAATATTAGTAATTTTTTCCAGAATTCAGATAAATCAAGGGCACTGTTGTCACACGAATCAACTGACAGTAGATAGATCGTAGTCTAGTGCTACAATTTTCAATCATGGTCACGTGAAAGGCCTTGTAAATCATTTGTGCATAACCTTAAACTGCGCCCGTCTTAAAAACATCTTAACTGCGGCATGCACATTGAAATTATGGTACGAAGATTTTCCGCGGAGCATAAACATGATAAGTACACTTCACTCAACTAATCGGAAAAATGTCATGCGTGCAAATAAAAAGTCAAGCCTTGCAGCAAACGAGGACTATTTTGACTTTGAAACCGAATGCAAATACCCCGGAGATCACTCTAACATTGAAACCTGAGGAAGTTGGTAGGGAAATGGGGTTTAGACGAGGGGCGTACAAGACAACGGCGCAGCCAAGAGGGAGACCGGCAGTGAAGCGAATGACAGATCGTATCGCCCGCACTTTGTTCTCCATCGCTGCCTGCTATTCATTTCTTTTCCTACCTCTCTCTCTCTCTCCTTCGCTTTCCCCTTCGCCCTGTCTCCATAATGCATATCCAGCGTGGACGGACGAGCCTTATTAGGGATATCGTTTGAGGCCATGAACCCCTCCTAGGGATCTCTTTTTGTTTCAAAATTGTCTCTTAGTTTCTAAAGAGTCAAGAGCAGTATAGTACTGCACTGCAGGAATGGGATGCTGGGAGATAAATGGCAAACGGACTCCCGCATGTGATGCATGCTTGGCGTCTGGCCAATGTCCAAGGGGAGCTCCATTACCATTGGTGTCCCTCAAAAGTGTAAATTACGGATGAAAGCTCAGCAGGGTGGAGGGAGGGCAGTCTGTTACAGAAGGATCGGAGTTAACAATTGAAAGAAATGCATCTGAGAAATAAAAACACCAACAAACGAATGTATTTCCCTGGAAAATGAAATAACAATATGCAAAAGTAAATATTACAGGACTATTCACAATCATTACTTAGCGCATTGAAGAATCAGTTTGGTAAAAGTTGAGTAATAATCATAAAAAATGAAAGAAATGAGATGAGGAAAGCAAAGGCGGTAACGAGGAAAAAAAACTACGTATAACAGTAAAATTAGGGTACAGTAAATAAAACAGGCAAAAAAGTGGATCTATCCGGGAATTTTTTTGGATGAGAGGGAACAGCGAGGTGGGACATTTAAATAATAATTGATTTAGGTGAAGAGAAGTTTACGTAGCTGATGGCAGGTACCTTAAGTAGGGATGCAAAGAAGGGACCAGTGAAAACTTAAATATTGAGTATAGTTTTGCATGTCTCAGAAACGCGGTTATTGGGGGAGGAGGATAAGTAAAAATTGGAAGGCTTCGGAGATGCGGAGGAGAATAAAAACAATAAAATGTAAGGAAAAAAACTGATAATTGGGTTCTAGGCATGTTAAAAAAAGAGGTTATGATGTCGGGAAAAATTTGAAGAACGCAGGACAAGGGTTTATATAGTGTTACATTTACGCTTAGGTATTTTGATGTTTCCACCAATGCTTCTTAGTTCTAAATAAATACGAAAAAAATATACTGATTTTAAGAGCAAATCCTGACATATACATGTATCAACCAATCATACATAATTTTGCTTTTGTCCCTTTATAACTAATAAATATTATATCCTTCCCAAAGACTGAAATACATCTTTATTATCGATGGCTCAAGTCAACATCAATGCGATAATTTTAAAATTTTCATGATTTGATAAATTTTATGCCCATTTTCCAAAACGTAACTAACTTTTGAAATTTAAATAACTTAGCTTTATCCGTGTCAACTGAGCGCATTAAATCTGAATGGTCCTTAAGGTCATCCCTTTAATAATGAATAAATTCATTTTTTCCTCATGCTTGGATTTCATAAACATTACATTTTTTAATACATACTAATACTTTAATCAGGTAACTATAATTGTTGGCAGTATATGTTCTACGCTGATCATAACAAATCAACTCTAAAGAGCTATGGACAAAATTGTCAAAGTAGTAGGGACGTAAGGAGAAGAATTGCGTAAGGCAAATAAGCTTTCACAAGGAGTAAGTTGATGACAAAGACGTTTAGTGAGGATGTTTAGAAACGGTTCGTTGGGACTTTGATATGGAGCGCAGTTATATGCGGCGCAGAAACGTGGCCATTGAAGTAGGATGATGATAGGCAGAGATTGGAGGTTTTTGAAATATGGGTATGGAGAAGGATGAAAAAGGTTATGTGGACAGATAAGAAAAAAATGAGGTGGTGCTAGGTATGGTGGGGCAAAAGAGGGGAATGTTGGAAGAAATCCTAAAGACACAAAAAAATGGATGCGAAACATATTGATTGGCAGTGGGAAGTTGAAGACTGTAATATAGGGGAGAGAGAGAGAAGAATATTAGGAAAACTAGGAAGAGGCAAAAATAGGACAGAGCTGTTGGAAGGAATGAAGAGAGGAAGAAGGTATATGGAGATGAAGATAGGCTTGTTGTAGAGTAAGATGCTGGGTTTTTTTTGGTATGAGAGACGAGATATTTATTCTGTAGATTAGTCTATCCAAAACCTATCTTATCTAGTACTACCTACAATAATATGGTCTAAACACTGATTTAAATACAGCCTATATTCATTACACTACATGGATAGTATTGTTTTGTGAAGCTAGTTGTTCACGGCCTGAAATAATTCCATTTGTGTGAGGCACCAGTCTAAAGGAAAGATGTATCTAAACTATCACTATTATTTTAGTTAAAAAAGGAAAGTTAGAGGTCATGCCTTTTCCTCTAAATGGTTTATTTTCAGCAAAAAGAGAAAATTGAATTTGGCTATCATAAATAATCCCTCAAAAATATTAACAATACTGATCATTAAAATTTTAAAGACATGGTTGTAACTTATAGAAATAATGAATCAAATACACTTTACGCCAATAATCAGATACACTTTAAGTCAATGAAAAAGTGCATTGTATCCCGAGAGCTTCAGGTATTCAGGTTCAAAGAATCTTAAGTCGTTGATGGTATCTGAGAAAGTACAATTTTGGACGCTATACACCTTGACTTCAAAAATTTGGTGAACTCTAAAGTGTTGAAACTTATAGTAATTGCCGCCGATAATGGTCGCAGAGGATCGTGCCTACGGGATATGGGGTTTTGTCACTTCCAGAAAATTCTTGAGAGAGAGAGAAACTTGGACCAATTCGACCAAATAAAGCCGAGGACACAGCTACAGAAATTCAAGCATGAGTGCAATGGTGGGTAAAACTAGTTGGCTATGTAATTTACCTTCCGACTATTGGGGCTCTTTGATGACATTACTTGAGTGATTACCCTCAATGACTGCGACATATACATTGTGTGCTAAAAGTGAATACCACACCCACCCTTTAACTTAAATGGGGTCTTTATGATTTAATTTTATTTCGTTTGATCCGTCATACCAAAACAATAGCAACCTGGTGACTGCGTACGTTCCAAAATTGAATTATTATCATATTTAAATTTTATTTGCTTTATACATCATTGTATGCACATTGAGGACAAAAGAAGTTCGTTGATCATCCAAATTTCTTTTTTTATCACATGAGAACAGCCTCTTGAGATTAATTTAGGAATCCTTTACTGGAAATAGCTCATAAATACCGTACACTCCTTAAGGAAAGGCCGAAGCTTTTGCCTCGGTGTTAGCGCGAGGGCGCTATTTGGGCTCGATTGAGGTCACATAACAAAAATGCATATCCATGAAAGACGTTTACCTTCGCATAAAAGAGAAACTGGAATTCTGTAACGTTGGGATTCGAAGAGCAGTCGGCATCAATGTCGCTGATATACCAATTCCATTCCAATGGAAATTTCCACAAATAGAATACAAAGAGTTGGCCGAAACCAGTACCTCGTCGTCTTTTAATAATCTTGGATAAAAAAATGAAAGTCCTGGGTTGTCCGCGGTGGAGTCCGAGGTGTAAAATTATTCTCGAGGTGATTGCTTGATTCTTGAAACGGATGCATAAGGTGGTGAAGGACGTGAGCAGTTGATTCCGTGTCATCTGGTGCGTTGGTAAAATCGTATTAGGAGAAAAATGAATTTACGCTTATGGAAAACAAATATTATTTATAAAGTTCTCTGTTAAAATTACCCTAAGGAGTAACATTACTTATTTATTCGTAAATAAATAATGTACTTGACAGTTTCGGCCATACTATGAATGAGGCATTGAACAAACTGAAATACCGATGAAGCTAACACAGGAGCCGTTGTTTATAGGTGCCACTTATAAAAACACAATCCCTTTTGGTTCAAAATATTTGTTTCATCTCTGATTTAAAAAAAATTGAATTAAATATTATTTTCAGCTTACATCTAAATAATACCCTTCCAGTCACCGGCATGGTATGTGGCAGGGGGTGCGTCAACAGTAAGCATGCACAGTCCCCGAAGAGTTGCGGTCACGGACTTAGCATGGAGGACTAGTTGCTTGAAAAAAATTCTGCCATATTCGGGAATGAAAAATTACGAGTGTCAAATACGTGGAGAAGAGAGCATAACCATTACTAGAGAAATAATGAAAGCAAAGAAGCTAACTCGATATTTCTTACTTTTTATATAATATTGTCGATACACACCCAAAACGTAGGTGGGTAGCCGGTTCACTGAACATTTCTGCATTTAAATCGATTACTGTGATGGCAAAGGAAAATTACCTGAGCGAATATAAACGAAGAGAAAAATAGACTTCTAACACTTCACTGGTTTTGAAGCTGTGACTTCGCTTTTACTTTGCCATTGGATTAAGAATTACTCTCAGAAGCTCTTAGGCAGATCTTAGATAGACTCCCTAAGTCATTTACCATTGTAATGTATGCGTACTCTGGGAGATTATGGACTTTCTAGGAGCATAAAAGAAGGGGACTAGCAGCAAAAATCCTGGATAGGAGACCAAAAGAAAACGGCTGAGGAAAAAAGATGTATAGAACCTGTAAATGAAGATGCTATAGGTAGAGAGTTTTAAGGGAGACCTATAAAGACGTATAAGGGAGTAAATATTAGGGAACAAATATTTGAGAGGGCTGTAACAAACCAACTTACGAAATGAAATACTAATGATAATCACAATTAGTCACACTAGCTTTAATTTCTTTTGGAGTATGACACTAAAAATTCAATGTTTTTCTATGGTGTGACAATGATTCTGACGTGAAGCATTGAATTTTGGTGGAGCCTGTCTAATACGCATGTCGCCGGCTTGAATGTGGCTAAGGGCTTCAAACTTTACAGACTCTCATCAACACGTGTTCAATTTAATCTCCGGTGAACAGCTCCAGATAATTTATGGGAGTCGAAACGGCTGCTCCCGCTGCTGAAAAGCGATGCGTCCCCAAAGGGAGAAACCTATCCTCGGGTGGATAGTAGTATCTCACGCCATCACGGCGATTTAAGATCAGCCGGGTTGCTTCGTTTGGAAACTGCGCCCTGGGGCAAAACCTCTGCAGAGTAGCGTGCGCATCGTTATTGCGTAACCTGACCGGCTTTTCTCTTAGAAACAGGTGGAAAAATAAAACCCAAATCTTAAATTTTAACATAAATACAGCGGGATACAGGTAATTCGGAGAAAGAAGGAAGGAAAAAAAATTAACCGCGAGACGGCGCTATCCAAGAAAAATATAAACATTTTACCAAAGTGAATGCTCTTATGAGAAAAATGAAATTAAATAGGATTTTATTTTAGTTATTAAAATTACTTTTGGCAAAGGAAAAAATGACTACCGAAGGTGCAAATTTAGTGGAAACAAAAACAGCACTCTAGCCTGAACCCATAGTCAGAAAACATAAGGGGTGTGCCTCCACTTGTTGGAAGAAATAAAATTCAACATGAAGACTGATCAAGTCAGAAAAAATTACTGTTTAGACTGGAGTAGTAGGAGAAAAAATATACCGGTGGAAATGCGCAAGTTGGAGGAAAAACTGCAACGTTTTTGCTATGGTGCGGGCAAGAAAGTACTCATCAAAGGAAACAAATAATGGAGGAATTGAAGTAGTCTCATAAAAAATAAGTAAGCCCAGCGTTGTACTAGTCAGAGATATTTAGTTTTATTTAGATTTCAACTATTATCATGGTGTCTGAATTATTTAGAGTTATCATTTCACTCGCACAAAAGTATCAGAAGAAATCACTGACAGATATGATAGGGAAGTAGAAACGCAACCAAAAATATTTCCCTATGTCTTTTAAGTCGCCTTAAACAAACCATTCATTCATAATACAATTTTAAAACAGTGATTTTTATTTTGTTTAGAACTAGAATAATTTCCCAAATCATCACCAGCGCGATTCAATGCTCCATAAAAGAAAATAGAGTGCATAAAATAAAACTAAACTAAAAAAAATAAAAACTAAATACCTTCACATGGTTTACAAGCTCGGCCAGTAGCGTATATAACCATATCTTTCCATATCTCACTACTCTGAGTAGGCCATTATTTTAAAAGAAAAAGGAAATATCGAGGTGGAATTTTAATCGAAGGTCTTTACATTAGCTAGCCAGAATCTTGGTCACTGCGTTGCTCTATTTTGGCAATTCCAAAAAATATGAATGCGAATATTTTTAGAGAGCTGATATTTGAATACAAATGAATACTGTTTAAAGCATAAGAATGATTTGACCGTAACCGTCCTAGCAAATAAAAATAAAGACAATTTCTCATTTACTGTTGGCCGTTCATAAGATCTAATTTGACCGGGTTGAATTTTCACAAAACATATATATATATATATATATATATATATATATATATAACGATTGTCCGGAAAAACTCATACGAGCGGCACAATAATGGGCTGACACAACATAACACAAATAGAAAAGAATAGACACATATAAAAGAACACTTACACGGTAAATTGTTCGAGCTTTCGGCCCTCTCAGGGGCCTTCTTCAAGAGAGAGTCTCTCTTGAAGAAGGCCCCTGAGAGGGCCGAAAGCTCGAACAATTTACCGTGTAAGTGTTCTTTTATATGTGTCTATTCTTTTCTATTTGTGTTATGTTGTGTCAGCCCATTATATATATATATATATATATATATATATATACATATATACATATATACATATATACATATATTTTAACACAAAACTATTTTTCTCATGCAAGGCTGGCGCAATCAAAATTCGCAGATGCTTGCTGTTTAGAAACTGTACCTGTATGCAGCGAGTGTGTCATATGGATTGTAATTAAACAGAAATTGTGTACACACACAAATGCTTTTCTACGGTTTGGTGAGGTGAATCTTTCTCTTTTTCTCATACATTTGTCTCCTTTGCATCCTGCCTTACATCCTTAAAAGTACAATACCAAACGTCAGACAAGATTAATTTCTATATAAATAGGAAACAGATTTTTAGTGAATTTTAATATGGCTGCCAGTTTTCATAAAAGATTGAATCTAAACCGGTTCTCAACGCTTTGATAACTATTAAATTGATAAAAGGAAGGACAGCAATTTAGAGGCAGACAAAGAAACCAATCGCTTCCTCGGTTTTCAAAACGGTGGATTCGATATACTCTACCATCTCAAAAGGCTTAATGAAGAACTACCGACAGTTGACTCATAGTTTTCCACGATTTTTAGGTCACGTGATTGCTGAGAAATCAAACCCCAAAGCAGGTTAAAGAATCATATTTCACCTCTGTATTTAAAGCAGATTAGTTAGAATATACGAGGGTCATCCGGAAAGTAGTACCCGTTCGTGAAATAAAGACACAAAAGTAAATATTAACAAACATAAAAAATTTTATTTGAAAGAGGATACTTTAAACTACTTCTCAACATAATCTCCAAGCAAATTAAGGCATTTGTCATAACGTGTGACAAGTTTCTGTATTCCTGCTGCATAGTCCTTCGCCGCCAGCTCATTGAGATACGCGAGGGACCCATCTTGCACAAATTTTTGCATAATGCAGATGGTGTTTAACAATTTCATGAACAATTGTTCGAGAAACATTGGGAAAATGCTCACAGATGTCATCAATTGTGACGCGCCGATCGTTCCTCACGAATTCGTCAACTGAGCTCACCAGTTGGTCTGTAATGACAGACGGTCTCTCCGAACGCTCATCGTCGTGTGTGTTCCCCCTCCCCATGTTGAAGTTGCGACACCACCGCCGAACAGACGACTCGTCCATTACATTGTCTCCATACACCTCCTTTAATTGGCGATGAATATCACATGGGCGAACGTTTCTTGCATTGAGGAATTTAATCACTGCCCTCACTTCACAACTGGCGGCGTTCTCAATTTTTTTAAACATTGTAAACAATCACAGAAACAACACAGGCAATGCTAGCGTCACGCAACTT
This sequence comes from Hetaerina americana, assembly GCF_022747635.1. Taxonomy (NCBI): domain Eukaryota; kingdom Metazoa; phylum Arthropoda; class Insecta; order Odonata; family Calopterygidae; genus Hetaerina; species Hetaerina americana. Next base: position 26,611,943 of record NW_027287316.1, read on the forward strand.
GGCTCAGAGAAGGCAGACAAGCCACTGAAGCTATCTGACCTCGTCCAGCGGCTACTCGCGTCGTCAGCACTTCATGCGGCACGAACGGGTACTACTTTCCGGATGACCCTCGTAGATTACATGTAGATGCAATGCATACATGCGCTGCTACTGAGACAAATACAGATATAAAAAAATGCTTTACATGTTCAGTTATTTTATTATTTTTTAAATTGGTTTGAATTAACACATAGCATTCTTTTTTATATTTTTGTGACTCATAAATGAGTATATTCATTCATGTGGAAATAAATTCTTCGCGGTGTGACATCCAACACTTTCGTCGCTGCAAATACTGCGGTGGAAGGATAGGTATGTACTTATAAAGGAATACCAATAGAGTAGACTCATGTGAGTACGAACGGTTTGCAATCAAACTCCACCGGAAATTAGCAAACAGCTCGTCACGTCTCCGTTCAGTCCCGGGGAAGGAGATTCCAACGCCTGCCGACGGACTGTTGGACAATCGCTTCGCCGGCACGTCGTCTCACGTGTGGGGTTCTCCGCAGCCAGGAAGACCGCGGAGAGTCTCTTTTGAGAACATCCCTGGTTTGGACGATTACCAGTTGCGACAGCGAGGTGTACAGGAAACACCGGAGGGCGAGGGGGGAGGAGAAGATGAGGAAAATGGAAAGACAGGAATGCGAGTGACCGCCTTTAGAAGTGGAGGAAGAAGAGGATGAGATTCGAGTGTGTTGTGTGTGAGTGGGGGATGGGGTGAGGTCGGGAAGGAGGAGCGCTCTGCCTTAGTCCCTGACGGGAGATGGCGAGAGATGGAGGGCGAGAGAGAGGGAGAGAGAGATAGAGAGAGAGTTCGCGCGCTTTTAGACATGCGAGCCCCGAAGATCCCGCGGCATAATTTCAGTCATTTCACCCTTTCGAAATTCTCACGTCCTTTCGCTTTTCGACGATGGAAATTGTGAAAAAAAATTACAAAATCGAAGCCGCAGGAAGGTGTGTACTTAACGATCCCGGGCCCGTGAGTCATCGAACCCACACCCAGAAGCGAGCGTAAGTAGGTAGGTAACACTTACCTCCCGTGAAGTCATAACTATAGGTGTGGCGCTCAATTCGAAGCACGCGATGTGTTGGCTGTTGCCGGCATTTTAACCACGAGGGTTTTGCTAAATACACACCGCGAAGGGTTTGAGCACAATTTTTAAGCAGTGGCCTCCATGAGCAGGATTTAGGGTCAGGAGTATTCACATAAATATCAAAAGTATTGAATTACCATCATTTCCGAAACATTAATTTTTGATTGACTTTGGCGAATTCTAGAGACGACTGGTGAGAATTTATCGAGGCCACTCAAGGAATTCATAATTATTAGAAGAAAGGGAGAAAATAAGGTGCGTGGCCCAAATCAAGACCGCCGCGAGACAAATAAAAATTCAAATATCTAAATGGAGATGGAAAAATGGATGATCGGATGCCTGACACACCCAATATTATGAATCAAACAGATAATTATTTACAACATATCTTTACAGATGCAATCTTAAAACAAAATATTTGCCATGTAATTTATTTCAAAACCTCTGTACAGCTAAGAGAGACCAGACCATTGACAGGGTTGTAACTTTTATAAATATGAACTCCGTAGTGAAATCTATATAACAGTCACCAAAAACCCGCGTTGGCTAGGCATTTCGAAGATTTCATTATTTTTAACGATATAATCTATGCTGTTATCATTTAAAGGGTACCTAATATTACATATGACTACATGTAACGATATATAATGCGCAACCAAATATAATTTTATATTTTCTGCGTAAATTTAAAATATTATCATTATTCAATCTGTTCTGTACTCTAATTATAGAGAACTTTGGTAATATTTCTCCAAATTTATAAGGGGGATTTTGCATGCATATAGTTAATCAATACCTTTTCAATATTTGCGAGATCGAGAAAAAGTAAGAGGTGACGACGTATTAAAGAGAAAAGGTAAATATACCACGATTTTTGGATGATGCAATACCTTTAGAGAAGAAATAATACCTTGCAAGGATACTAGCCAGTATTGAGAAGGAGTGAAAATGTATAACCGCGAGATAAACAAGATCAGATCGTAGTGAAGGTAAGGAAGACACAATTTAAGCAACTTTAGGTAAAGAAACACTGTGAAAAGTGGAAGAGTTTTGTTATTAAGGCAGCAGGATCAATGGTAGAAGCAAGAGGGAAATAAGCGGAATGAGACTGGCGAAGAAGACTTTCTGTGAGGAGAAACTATCCAATGGCAGATAGTACTAGCATAGAAGACATAAGGATATAATTCAGTAAAAATTACGTATAGAGGATAACGTTCTAAAAATGTCAGACTTGGTGTTAAGGAGCAGCAGAGAAAAGATGATTGGGTGCGAAGGAAATGTGGAGGTACAGAGGAATGCTGAAATTAAAACCGAGTAACAAATGAAGATGTATTCGAAAAGTGGATGAAGAAAGAGGCTTTTGAGGGAGACTTACGAGATCAAAGGGAGTGAGTGATAGGGCATATTATGAGGCACAATAATTTTCTGAAAATCATGATCGAAGGAAACACGGAGGAGAAGAATGACAGAGGAAGGCCTAGGATGAACTACGAGAAGCGAGTGATGGAAAATGTCGATGAAATGGGTTATGAAGGAATGAAGAGAATGGCTGGGAAAAGAGCATGGGCTGTTACAAATCAATCCTAGGATTGATAAAACATTTTAATGATTGCCAACAATGCGCTCAAACTATTTCTACGAGTAAAATGCATTCATCACTTCCGACACTAATTATTTTTTTATTACGAAAGCTTTAAAAATTACATCCGATCTATTTTTCGAATACGTCTTTTCTCTCCTCCTTTAATCTTTAGTGCTTTCTTAAAAGCCCAGTTAGTCCTTGGTTAGGCATAATCACGGGTGATGAGTCAGCGGGACCGATCACGGCCGAGAGAAGAAGGAAGGGGGAGGGGGATGGGAGAGAAAAACATACGACTATCACGCCCAAGATGGCGACCGGGCGGCGAAGAGGAGATGAGACCTGGCGAGAGGGGGCTGGGGAGGGAACCATTGTCGCGTTAAGAGATGGGACATTAACAATGGCGGAACGTGGTTGAAGGGGAAATGGGGAGAGGATATGGAAAAAAAATACATTCGGAAGGGGGGGGGAGGAAGTGTTAAGGGGACTGGGAAGCAATCATGCGGACGAGTGGCACACAGTATTACAGGAGGCGAGGTGACGACGAAAGTACATATATACCAACGAGCCGGGATCATGAAGTAGATAGCTGGGCACAGTGGCGGTATATTCAGGGGCGTCATCCTGCTCGACTCCGTAAGGAACAACCGTGAATTGGAATATTGTATATTTAACGTTGAATGATTTAAAGCGCAAATAAATAGCGAAAAAATATAGGTATTTCATTGATGAATTGAAATTAGATAAGAGATAGTTGGAAACAGATAATAATAATTAAAAAGAGTTAAAGAGAGTTAAGGAGATTTTCCGAATAATGAAGGAATCATGAAGTGACGGTAATCAGAGCTATCCCATGAATTCAAGTTCAGAAAGGAGTTCAGGATACGAGTATATTCAGTATACCTACCCACCCATACTTACGTAGGAAAGGTTAAGCAGGGAAGCCAATAAACTTTAGAATTAAGCTGAATACAATAGCACTCGTAGTTAAGTAATGGGGATTTCCAATCGTTAAATGTTTGTTCAATTTTAATAGGCACTATGCCTTTTATCTCGACTTAGGATGGATGTCTTAGCATCAATAACAGATGTACGAACGGTAACAGATTTCCGAGGTTTTGAAACCAAAAGTAAATGGATGGCATAAAGTCTCGCATACGAACTGATCCGGGGGGTCATCACTCTTTTGTAAACTAAAAATTTGATGCCATCATTAAAGAAATACCCATCGGAAAGTATTTTTTTTTCAATTCCGACGAATTGATCATTGTATTTTGAGAATACTTAATTCCCAAACACTTCCATTATCCTTTAAATCCTGTATTTCTAATCTTTTCATCTGTACTTAAGGGTAAGCATTAAATTGATAACATTTTGAATTACGAGTATCTTCTACAACGGCAACCTTCACTCGTTAAGCGACGACCGAGTGTTTCCTTATGTTGGATCCGCCCCAGCTCAACGGGACACAGTGCGGTGATCTGGAGGCCAGGGCAATGGGTGAGGAAGGTATTTTAAGGGAGGAAGGAAGGACCGAGGAAGTGAATGATATATAAAAGTATGAGGGTAGGGATTCCCGATGAATCCCCATGCGAGGGAGGAAAGAATGCGACCTTGTACCCAAATGGAAAGAGAAAGAAAGAGTGAATGAATTCGCCAGAGAGGCGTTTTTTCCCTTTCCAAACATGACGGTGTCACTTTGGTTTACGCACGCATCCTGCTTGCTCCCATGCAAGGCGTTGATTTAGAAATGTCATGATATGCTTATGAGGGACGACATTCCGAAGAGGCGGGGCGGGCCGAAATTTCAACGCTCTCGATGATTCATGAGATGTTTCTGCTTAAGCAACCAAAGGATTATATTTTTACTTTAAGATAACGCTGCAGTTGGAGACAGTAATTGAAAACTAATGGAATATGATCGAACATTCCTGAAAATTTCTTGATAATTTGAAATCAATTATAAATCACGAACAATTTCAATACATCAGGAAATCAATCATTTATATCACCTTGTGATAGGTGTGATTGCACGTTTCTGTTCTTTTTATGGTGAAATTTACCTTAAAATTTCCTCCCGTTTTTTTAAATGCCACTTTATTTTATCTGCACAGTTTATTCAACATGCATTCTCATATTCCGAATTAATATATCATATAATCAAGCCTTTCTTGCCTTTAACTAATTAACAGCTTTCGTCTGTGCATTTTTTAGGAAATCTGTAGAAATACGAGTAAAAAATCCAAATTGATGGCCGTAAGGTTGGTGGTGAAGGACATTTAGTACATGTTTTTCTGGCCATTTTTCTTCATTTTACAATGACTCATTGGCCGAAAAAAGTTGCTGTGTGAATAACGTCACGACATTTTCCCATTACCTAGATGTAACCTCTGCTGAGTATTTATGTGGTTTGCGTGGGTAGACCGCCGTCCTAATCGCGCAGCCTCCATTGTTCACGCGGAAGAGTGGAAAGAATGCCTGTCGGCGCCGAAATGGCCGGCTCTCCACGGTTAGCGAGGATAAAGGCAGCATCACAGTGCATTATCCGGACATGGTTTTTCCATACGAATCCAGATGGTGGCTTCCAATAGAGACAAAATAAATCTGAGAATCGTACTTGCAACCGATAAGTAACCGGCGATACGCGTAGGAGTAAACTTACGCATTTATTGTCACCGATTATAATGCTATGAAAAAGGGTAAGTAAAAGGATCGGTGATTAATGCCTTGAGTCCTGAAATGTCCAACTCTTCTACAGAATGACATTGTCTTTTCTATCATGTTCATTTGAAATGTTCTGAGTGTTTCCATTTTTCCGCAACTCTTTTCGAAGTTCTCATATCAATATTATGTTGAGATGAAAAATTATAATCCCTTAGAGCCTCAAAAAAGTTGCAAAACTTTGCTATAACATCTACAGCTAGGTTAAACAAAACCAACCAGCTTGGAACATCGGTTGCAATTAAAATATCTAAGCTAAAGTGTACTCATTAATTTGACCGTAAAAACCATAACTTCGTGAAATTTCATTTTATCTGTACAGAAATGAAAATGCCGAGTAAGAATTTTACATTTTAACTGTGAAATGTTTACTCAGTATTCTTATTTTTCTACATAACGACTGATGATGATTATATTATTAGAATAATAATGATTAGATCTATTCATTATATTATTTATTCTATCAATACAGACGAGGGAATGGTAATACGGATTTTATTGCATTTAAATAATACCCAATGTGTCTTAAGTTGTATTTCGTATTTTTGGAAAAAATATCAAGTAAAAATTTAGTTACGATTACTCAATTTGCTACTGGAAATTTTATTAATATACTTTCAAGCCTGACGAAAATAATGCTATCGGAATTAGCTAACCAGAATATTTCTCCATTCTGTCTCGATCTTCTGGTAGCACCATATATAGGCTATAAATACGCGAAAGATATTTGGAGAGCATGACAAGATAAGCAGAAATAGTTTGGAAAGATAAATAAAACCAGGCGGTCGAAGATATTAAATGTCGTGCTTGTCAATTTATTGTCCCATTTGGAAACCTTCGTGTTTCCAGCCATCTAGAACGAGTTATTTCCTCCCGAAGATAAATAACTCTTCGGATTAAATCATAAAAGGTTCACTTGTGTTTGGTTTAAAATTTTCGACTCCTTTCCCTCTCCTAGAAACCACTAATGTCTCCGATGACCTAACGCAAAAGATTTATAAGGCCACAATGGCCATGGAAACGAGAGTGGGCGTCTGTATGTTGGAGGGAAGAGAGAAATAGAGAGAGAGAGGAAGCGTTCGGGGGAAAGGTTAAGGGGGGGACGAAAGGGAGGAGGAGGGACGCGGACGGGGGAAGCGGAGAGGAGAAAGCAAAAGGGAGGAGTCGGGAGGAGGAGTAACAGGGGTGAAGGAGAGAGAGGATGGTCGACTACTTCCGCTCTCCCGCCCCTCCAACACCCCTGCAGACAAGCAACTCGCGTGAACTTCAAAGAAAAGGGTTAAACGACCCCGCTCCCTTCCTCTACTCCCAACTCTGCCGCCTTACCCACACCCACTCCACGCGAAGCGCATCTCTCCCTTACTCGCAACATCTTCGCCTTTTTTTCCCTCTCTATCTTGCAACCTCTCCCCTCCCACCCAGACTCCTTATAGACTTCCATTCTCCCCTCAAAAATTTTTTTTACCGCCTCCTCGCCTTCCTATTCTTTGAGAAAACCCACGCAAAACAAGAGAGCAGGCATGATTGAACCGTTAAGTCATCGGGAGGAGAGGGAGGTCGGGGGGAGAGAGAGAGAAAGAGGAAGGGATTGGAGAAGAAATGTTTATGAGTAACCATTTTATTTACGTTTTATTAGCGCAATCCGCTGCCGTACATTCGAGGGCTTTATAACTAATACGCGGAAAGCGTTGTCGTTAAAATAAAAGTGTACTCGGGTTCCGTGGAGTGTTAGATCGAATTAAATTATTTTAAATTGAGCACCATAAAAATTGTTTGAAAGCTCGAGGGAAGGATTTGCCAAACGGCCTTGGTAACCTTTAGATATCCTTTGGAAAAATGTTCCATTGTGCGTAACCCGGAGGTTGCCAAAGAATGGGTTTCAGAATGCCGCTCGCAAACAGTAAAAACCACTAAGCATTCAGGATACGTATTCAAAACAATCCTTGCGAAAAAGACTCCCCCCTGATGACCGTACATAATAATTACGAATAAGAATTGGAGTAAAAATTAACAGGCATTAACTCCGATAAGATTTAGGCATTGCGTAGTTACATTCTAATTTCATCGCTGAAGTGATTAGTGTTTAACTGATCTTTTTATGCGTCAGCATTTAAGTATCACTTCAAAATTATCACACTGATCCTTTGAATTTTTCATCTATTTCCATGTAAATACATTAGTTATAGAGTTCAAAAGGCCTAATTCACAATCGCTTGTGATAAGAAACAGCTTTAATCGAAGCATTACCGTTAAGTTTTAATTGAAAATCAAGCCTAAAATATCGATCGTTGAAGTCTCCGAAGGAGTAATCTTCTTTTAATTTTGCTCGTAGAAGCTTGCCCGTGTAAAATTTGAGTAATTAGATAGCGATGATTTATTGCGAAAAATTATATCAGATTACATTTATAGGTAATATTAAATTGTAGTTGGCCAGGAATATTTAAAAAATTGCAGTTTGAAAGGTGAAAACTAAATATCGTAATTTATATATATATATATATATATATATATATATATATATATATATATATATATATACCACATGTAAATACATAATTTAATTTTTTTATGTTATTTGTTTCACTGATGTAACTTGGGAAAGAGCAAAATGAACTGTTAAATAATTCAGTTGGCTAACATTATGAAACCATTTGATTTAAATGATATAGTCTAATCTATACATGATCCTGTAGATCCATTAAGAGCGGAAGATCCACTGAGTTCCGAAGCGAGCCCGAGTGCTCCTTGATTCTGCTAAAAGATATTGCCTGGTTTCCTCTCCAATGATGAAGATTATTCCTTTTTCGTTCCACTAATACTAGTATGCCACCGGTGGTTACTTTCTGATCATATTTTATGGTAAATCTAAGGTACTTTCATTGAAAATCAACCGAACCGAATTGAATAATTATAAATTCAAAAGATACGTCATTTCAAGGCTGTTTTTTGAACGTTCCATAGAGAGAGAAACTTCGTAAAAAGAAGTCGAACGAATTCATCTGTCGCAAGAGAAAGAGGCAGTCCTTGCTCCCGCATGCGCGAAAGGGCTGAGCGGTGAAGGGAAATAGGAACGACCAGTATTATGTATGAGCCGCAAGTCCCAGAAAAGAAGAACAGAGACGGCTTCCGAAAGCAACATCCTGGGAATTGCACCCATTCACCACGTGAGCGTAAGCACATGCGCGGGAGGCCTTCGAGGGTGGAGCGGTGGGTACGTGAGAAGTGTTCGCAACTCTCGGATGACCGTTGCGTGTTGCACGCCGCTGCTTCGGAAGCCAACCGTTGCCCAACCAAGCCGCCTTCCGCCCTCTCACCACCCAGCCGTACCCCAAGCGCCCTCCCTCATGTAAATCGATATATAAAACAGAAGGTCTGTCTCTTTTTAACTCTTAACTTTCCTAGTAGATTATTTCACCAATTCACGAACAGTACACGATTTTTAAAAGCATTGACTTGGGTCGTAAGAATATCGCAATTTCAAGAACGATTTTTTTAGCAAAAACCAACATGAATATTAAAACTACAAAGTCGAAGAACAGGTCATCATTGGAAACCATTCCACTGTGTGATTAGTGTTAAAACACTAGACCCGAAAAGGAATCAATGCAGAAGAATCGTCTATAGTCAAATTATCTTGGGCAGTACTTCTCCTTTAATCTCTTCCCCGGTCAATCCGTTTCACACAAACCTGTCCATGGTCACCGGTAACAAACGAAATATTCATATCCTAATTTCAATCTTTCTGTTGGTTTTTAGATTTAGATATTCCTAAAAATGAATTTTAGAAATTTCTAGTCACAATCCTTCTAGAAAAGTAACCAAGTGAGATAATTTAGAAATTGGCGAGGTCATTTAGAAGCATCTGAAAAATGTTACAATGTAGGTATGAGTCATGAAAAAATTTTAAAACAAATTCCTATAGCAACTAAAGACCTCAGCATTTAGCAGTTGACGTGACACTGTTAAATTCTAAACCGAATAAAACCCAGCAGAAAAAATTGATCCTCTTTTAAATAATACAAGATCGAGTAATGGTAATAAAATACTTTAAATAATGTAGACCATATTAACTTTATGTACATGCACTAAGGTATCTAAGCAAGATACACTTCATTCCCTATGCATTCGAGGAGCTGTTAGTAACAAGAGCAGTAAGTAAGGCTAGATGAGATTAGTAGAAATACCCTAGGCTACTTAGAATGAATAAAGAAAAATACTCTTCCTCCTTGCGCGGTCGGATACAGTTATCCTTATCCCTTATCGTTTGTGGGAAAAATGACATCAAACATTTACCTGCTCTGCACTTGATCTCCCTAATTTTATTGACATGATATCTCCTACTGTCATACGAAAAGGCTAATAATAAATTTTTAATTTAACTGTTCTAGAGAACCTATTTCCAATATATTTCACCAATTAAAACATGAATCACGCAGCTTTATACATGGAAATGTAGCTATTTCTAGGAATCAGAAGAGTGAGATTTTCTATTCATCATGCTTATTAATTTCGTCATGCTTCCCCTTTATTCAGAGTCAGATGACGAGATGATATTGATTTACATTTCACCACAAATTATGTTCATATATTCACGGCTCATTTTTATTCCCACGCATCAGCAGCATGGGTTAAATTCATGGAGGCTGAATAACCTTGATTTTGAAACCTACTCAAAGATTGTGGACTGGGATGCATTGGTCCAGTACTCACCAACCGATACGATCTTGGTTAAATAATTAAAAAAATGACCTCAGCTACTGAATAAGGCATGGAAAAACAAGAATATTATCCATATGAATTTAACAGCAGCTGCTTACGCTTCTTTGCAAGTGTATAGAAAAACTCAAAAGGCTGGAGACAAAAAGTTAAATGAATATTAAGTATTCCTTGCTATCGTACCTACTGAGATCTAGACCATTGGAAATTCGATGAATATTTAATGCCATAGCGAAATCTATTTAGCATCTAAACTCTAGTTGGCTCTCTGGTATCCATAACAAATTACCATGGCCACCCACTGCAAAATTCCCGAAAAACACTCATTTCTCCCAATATTAAAATAACGGGGTAAATGTTTAATGTCATGTTGTCACAACACTAATTTGGAATTCTTTATAGCACTTTTTTTGGAAGTAAGAATTTCGTGGTATCCCTAAAATTAAACTGTATTCACATTCTATTAGGAAGTGCCAGAAATCATCCCATTGAAAATATTAACTCAACCTCGCTCGTTAAAAGCCGGATAGCAAGACAAAAATAAACCAAGTGGAGGGAGAAAGACCGATTTTTTCGCGAGGATTCATGCCCAAGGACTTCTGTGATCGAAATTTCCACGGATGTTTGCGATATCAATGAGCAAAAAATCGCCTCAACACCCACCCAAATCTCGGAAAGAAAAACCCCTGTTCCCAGCGCAGACGGACACCAACGCCGTAAATGGGCCCTTCGCTACGATCCCTACCTCCTCACCCCTCTCCCCGTTCACCTTCCGCCCACCGTTCCGGGACTTCTCGGGAAGGGCGTCAGGAAAGGTGGAAGGAAGACTGACGCCGAAGTGCATTCTGGGAAGGTTGGAGGAATCGCCGAATGCCCTCCCTCTCCCCTCCCGTTTGCCAACACCTTTCCGGGACCTTTTCAATGGAATTGGCAAACGTTTGTGAGCACGCTTGAATTGTCGGCGGAAGGGATGAAATATATCCCTCTCTGCATATTCCGCCGTCTCCGTAGGCGTGTTGGCCAACAGTTTTCCCGTTGTGCACTCAGCGCCGGACGACCTTCCGATGAATCCAGTCCACATCTCTCCTCCGCGCACCTGTGGTGGCAAGCGATTACTTTCATCTGCGTTCTACCCCGCGAGTTTCCACAAGGGATTGGTGCAGCAGGTGAGATGAGGCTGCCCGAGGAGAAGGGGTGAGGAGGGAAAGGAAAGGACGGCGAGCATGCGGATGCAATTGAACACGACGAAGGAATAATGGACAGAAGACTGTCTAATACTTCAAGTTACCATCGCCTGTCATCACTTCACAGCTGAGAGCGTTTGCGAATAAATTATCTCAGCAATTGCGGAGATGAAAACTTTTTGGGGAGTAATTTCCCTCGAGGAGATGAATTCCTTTGCAGTAACTTCAGCAACTTTTCGGGTCACGCTTGAAAAAAAAGATAAGCGCCGCAGATTCTCTATTATTCATTATAAATAAATACGAGCGAAGGAAAAATTCAAGATCTAATAAATGTCCTCGTCTACTGCCGCCTCTGAATTTCAACCAGTTAATCGTGTAAATCCACTAAATATTTGAGATTTCTCTGAGCTGTCCGAGATAAAACACGACAAAAAATTGGATCCAAGAAGCAGAAAGGAAAAGAGCATAAGAATAAGAAAGAAATAGCATAAAAGTAGAAGAGGCGACAGAAAGAAAGGCTTTTAAATAAAAAGTGATGAAATTGGAGGGAATCCTAGGCAGAAGAGACGGAAAAGCACAGACCCAGAGTGGTCCCAAGAAAGAAAAAAAATACCATTCCGAAAAGTTGAAAGACTTCTGAAGGAAAACAGTATGGGAGAAAGGGCTGAAATTGGCACGCGATCCCTAAATGACCCTAAATCGAAGAAAATATTATAAAAAGAATTCCTTAAGATTTTAACTCTCCATTGCCTAAGCTGTTGTAAACCTTAATCAGCATTTTTACACCAAGAAACTCCAATATGTGAATAGGTCAAAGCTACGTATTAGTGTCTTCCATGAAAGGTTGCACTTATATAACGATTTTGTCTCCACTTATAACTTAATAATTATTTTATATAAATCCCAGTTCAATTGCAACAGTATTCCATTCTATGTTTCCTTAAAAGTTATTATGACTAAACGAATTTCAGCTAAATGAATGATGCTACCTTTAAATAAAACAATGACAGTATTTAAGTGCATGATGCTCACCAATAATAAGATTTGAATCCACATACCAAGAAGTACAATAAATAGGACAATATGCAGATGAAATATCTTGCCAAAATTTAAAGACATATTTGGGTTCAATCCTTTTGATTATTAATTTGGTGGTTTAATAAGATAATAATAAAAATAAGTCTGATAAAATTTCATTCGTACACAAAATGTTAAATTGAATAAATTATGCTTTTGTGCTTTTTATGCAAAACAGCGGGTTCTATGGTTTCTCTCTTCATTGTTTACTTTGAAATTCGACGATATTCTTAAATGTATGGCATTTAATTTAACACTAAAAACATATGTTTTACAGGGTCTCAAATGAATGGAGAAGAACATTCTCATCCAAGATTCTACGGATTTGACTCGAAGTATTGAGGGGTCTGGGTGAATGAACCCTGCGACGCAAGTTGGATACGGGGCAACAAAAAACGGAACATTCGGATGGGATAAAAGGGTTTGTGAGCACGAAGAGGGAAAAAAATAAACACCATCATTAAACCCCCTCCCTCCCACACGCTCCCTCGTAACGTCCACCCAACTATGGTTTCATACCCCCTCCCACATGCTCTCCAATACCCTTCTGATGGTGGCTGGCCATCGACCTGTCGACCCATGACGAATGCCCCCCGCTCTGCCATCACACAAAAGGACCCCCGTGCAACGGTGGATATTTCCTCCCGTCCGTCCCAGCATCCTCCCGGCGTTCCCTCACGTCCGGGCGCCCCTCGAAACTCTCCCTCCCATCTACTCACTTCGCCCCCTCGGATGCGCGCCGTCCACGGGTCGACACCCCCGTCTCCGCCGCAACTCCAACCTCGCCCGCCCCCGCGGTCTCCCGAAACAGGTGTGATGGACCACGGTTCGTGGTCTCTCGCCAGACTCACGACAGCCCTCGCACTTTATTTTGATCACACGGCCGCAAGGGTATAAACTACATTCGACAAGGTTTCACCCACGGGGTGCGTTTCATGAAGCGGGAGCAACGGGTGATTAGAGGCCACACCTGAACTGTTATGTCCGCGAGGGAAGAGCAACAAGCCTGCATCCTTACTTACGAGTAAGATGTAATTTATTCCGAGGATTAATAACCAGGCAAGTATATATTATGACAAATAGCAGTTGGCACGTTCCTAAATGAAATCCCGCGTACCCATAGCAGAAATATTACATTCCATGCAGTAAGATCATTAAAACGTTATATACATGTATTTCCGTCCACCTTACTTACTAAAATTTGATAGCTACTTCCATTTACTAGAATCACCAAATACTTCTAGTAATATTTAGTAGATTACTTAACTAATTTAACTGTACGAAGCTCGTGTTTTGCTATTATTCTCTTCATAGAGGAGATCTGTGATTTCTTGTAACCCAAAAAATGTCTGTTGAGGCAGGTGGATTAACGGACGAGAAATTATATCATTAATGGTTAAGCTAAAATTATCTTCAAGGATAATCAATTGAATAATCAAAAATCATTTTAAAATAAGTTTAAATCCAAATTTATAAATAGAAAATTATTATAAACTATTTAACTATGCCACTAATTCTCCTCTATCAATGCAATTCCGTACTTCATCAACTCTGCGCAACCTTAGGCACCCTTATCTTAACCTTAGGCAACTACGCATGCCTAAGGATACTACTGATCGGTATAATATAACTCGAAATAATAGTCAAGCAACATTTTAATTATTTTCTCCTTATTTATTATGGTACCCTATAACTGTACCATAATAACTTTTTCGTCGCTTGAGAAGTACTTGAACTGTATTCCGTTTCGGGAGAGTATGAAAATTTAATCGCAACTCGTCGAAATAATGTGTCCTAGAAATCGATGTTCATTGTACTTCACAATTGTGCGGCCGATTTTGGTGTTCTGGTAACAACATATTTAATGTTGAATTATGATCCACTCCTTATTTCTGAAAGGAATTCTATGAGACTCCATCTCACAAATGTTGACTCTGGCGCCTGACTGTGTTACGCTGCCAGTTTCCTCGTAGATACTAACCTTCAATTTATAATTTCATTCAAAAGAGGGTCTGACTTGTAGATGACAAACTTCGATATGTTGAAGATCGTTAACATCGGAGAGGGGAAAAAATATTTTCGTAGAATTTTAGACGCAAAGGACGAATAAGAAACACAGTACTCGCATTCGCAGAATATCCGCGAATCAACATGGTTTCCTTTAAGATATCCCACTATGTGACCGAAACCTTACCCTTTTCTACCCACTAGAATGGCACGTAGAACTAGGGTTAGAGTCTATCATTTACTCCGCTCAATCGTTTATTTCAAATGGCAGTTATTTTAGAATCTTGAATTTTTTTATCAATTCCATTTACGTAAAATGTAAATTTTGAAAAATACATAAAATATGAATTTAAAATTTCCCACCAGAATCCAATGGATTTGCAACTAGAAAAATACCATAAAATAACTGTTTTGATTCAATGGAAGAATTTTAAAGGCCTGAGTGCCGCACCAAGAAAATTGAGTGGACAGGAATTGGCAAGAAATTCACGCAAATTCCTTACATGGCATCTTTCCAGGTATCGGCGTTTAAATGCCAGGGCGAATAAAAATATTCTTGGAATGAATATATGAGATTCGCAAATCTTTTTCCCACCGTCAGGTTACTTTTAATATATAGTATTCCAGCGCTGGTGATAGCTATCGTCTCTGGTTACTCTTACTCTTAGAAATTTTTTGATTTCATTTATTTCTAAATTAGTACCTCAATCGAGTTGGTTTGGCCATTTGAGATGGAGTACCTTAAAGACATCGTAACACTACAATTTGCATAGTTGAATTAACGTATTAATCCGGATACATTTTGTACGGAAATAATTGTAATTAGAATATAATCAGGAAAAATGCAATAAAAACGTTTTTGCCGACCGAGTGGAGGTTTTATTTTTTGGGTGCTGTGTCGAATAATGCACGCGGTTCGTCGGCGAATATCCTCTCTTTACTACGAAAAGGCAGTAAAATATTCCAAATCCCAATTCTCATATTTCTACGCAAATACGACTTCGAATAAAACTTCTTTTTAAACCGCCGTAATCGTCATACTGGGTGGGCCACATAAGAAGAGTATCTCCGGGTCTTTTTTTCTTTAGAAAGACAAGACCAAGCTATTACGTAATGGACCAAATGAACTTGAGGCAACGCGAGGACGATGCAAAGTCAGGGTAGGGGGGAAGCCATCAAGTTCGGAGAGGAAGGGTATTTTTTATCCTCGAAGCATCCCCTTTCCGGCGAACCTGACCGAAAAACAAATCCCACGGACTACGGCAACGTAATGACACGGGCAGGAAGCCGAAACCACCGGCGCGGCGCGCTCTTCTACCGACGACTCACGTCTCTTATTAATGATGATCGACCACCGAGATGGACGTCGCACTGAAGTGAAGGGCTGATTTATTTTATTTTTGAAAACTTGCGTTTAAGATTTAGGAAAAATCTTCTCCAGCGGAAACACTTTTCCCTAAGCACTTTTCGGCTTCATTTACGATAAATTTTACTGTTGAGCAGGAAGAAGAATTACAGACAAGTTCTAAGACATATTTTCATTCGGAAAGGAAGATTCATATAATTTTTTCCGTTTTTTAAAGGAATATTCCCAAAAACTGAATATATATATAGACTAGATTTTAAATTTTGTTCAATATTTACAATGAAACTAAATAAAAATGATTAACTAAACGTTCTTTGGTCGTATTAAAGCCAAAACCAAGTTTTGAAAGGTACATGTACACCTGTTATAAAAAATAAAAAAAATTTTTTGAAACCTCTTTAGATAGTTTGGTGCACGAAATGATTTTGAGATGCTTGAAAAATAAATATAGAAAAACAAAGGAGCATATGTTCTACATTTTGCCGTTATAAAATATACATGTTATGCATGAAGGACAGGAAACTTAAAAATGTTAGTGAAAAATTCAATATATAACATTTTTTATCGGGAAACTCTAATTTACTCTAGTTCTTAAGGAACACTAGTTTTATACGGGAAGTGACTTTAAAAACAGTAATATAAGTGGTACAGGTGCGTAAATTAATAATAGAGAAGGTTTTATTTTCTTACTTTCCCATATTTTTTACTCTCAAGCCTCTTCTTTCACAACCCACCCAAAGGGATTATTAAAGGTGGCAAGATTTTTTTCAAAATAACAAATCGTTCCGTATTATTGCTTTGAGAATCCATATCCATTTAAAGCAGATGGAACGATGAACTCGAGCCATGATGGTTTAGATTAGATGAATGGCCAAGTATCATTTTTCAGCTATTATGTCTTCATCTTCTGTGAGTATTGATAAAATTGACGGATACGGTGTAACTATCATGGCTAAGAAAGCTCAAAGTAGCATATCACAGGAAATTTAAGTTTCAATATGTTATCAAGATGATAGAAGTAAGTTGATTTTCAGTATTAATTCAATTTAATGGCAAAGCTTTATAAACTTCTGAAATTTAGAAGCGTCGTAGTCGAAGTTAGTGGGAGAGTGTTCGGCTTCTCATCGGTGAATCTCATTCTGAGTCACGGATGATGTGTTGGGAATATAGTATGGGAAATGTCTGGTAACTAGAATTTCGTGGAAAAACGAATGGCGGCAAAAGGAAATTTACTAAGCTAACCCTTCACCCTTAATTCATTCATCTAAATCAACCCTTGGAATTACTACTTTGAATGGATAGAAAGTTTTCATTTCCAAAACCAGAGAATTAGGACAAAGGAGATTATCAACAATTCACATTTGAAATACGCTTAATGGATGTGACGACCGAATGGATGAGGTTGCATCTTCCTTTAATTTGCGTCTTTTACGTTTCAACTGGGGTAACTAGACTCTGACTCTGGGTCGAGTCACCCTAAACTTCAAGCGTCCTGTTACAATTTATAGCTATGATAAAATATACGCATGCCCATAATATAGCTATCGTTACCTTCTCTTCCTCAGTTCCCCTTTCCCCCACCCATCACCGCCAATCAATGTTAAACTTCAATGGTTCTGGGCTGATTGGTTCTAATACATGAATGCATGTCAAAGGTTAAAAATGAGATGCATTGAAAGATATTTTTATGTGATTTAAATAATGATTCCGAGAAAAATATTAATTGACCTGTTGTTTTCTGAAAATTTCAAACATAATACTATGAGATAGCAGTATCAAATTACGACACAAAACAATTTTAATCATAAAGTTGAACAGTTGCATGCATGTCAAAGGTTAAAAATGAGATGCATTGAAAGATATTTTTATGTGATTTAAATAATGATTCCGAGAAAAATATTAATTGACCTGTTGTTTTCTGAAAATTTCAAACATAATACTATGAGATAGCAGTATCAAATTACGACACAAAACAATTTTAATCATAAAGTTGAACAGTTATGAAATTTTGAGACTCGAATTCATGAATACCCTTAACATTTTACTGACCTATTTCATCTTCTTGAGTTTCCTTACGTTGTAAATGAGTTATCATTTGGACAAGTGATTTAAATATTCACAAGACAACGTGTACCACTGGACTGTATAGCTGAAAGAATAATAATTCTCGATTCAATTCATTTCAACCCATTATTTGCAAAGGATTTTTTCCACATTTACTCATTATATTACCTCATGTTTCATATCCAATTAAAGAATATGATTTCTTCTGTGTACCTGTATATTCTCTCTTCTTCATCCCCTTGAAAACTCAAAATAACCAGAATCTTTCGAAAATTCTCTCAGAAAAAATTCAAGTTACCTTACCAGCACCTTCTGGCATACTACATTGATCAAAAAGTTCCCGGAATAACCACCGTGTGGCGCTCCCATCGTTCCGATTTGAGTTCTGTTTTTTTGTTAAATTGGTACATCTGTTGTTGATATTCCCTTTAAATCTTAGTGTCATAACTTGACATTTGCAAAAGTTACGTAGCCAAGAGTACATCTATCTCTGTGTGTGTTGGCGATTTTTTACAATATCAGAAATGGATTTAAATTTGCAACAACGAACTTGTATTAAATTTTGCGTAAAAAACGGATTTAGTGGCGCACGGACGTTGGAAATGTTGGAAAAGTGTTTCGGCAACGATTCTCTAAAAAAAACGGTCGTTTACCAGTGGCACGAGCGGTTCAGAAGTGGTCGTGAGTCAATCGAAGATGATGAACGCAGTGGCAGACCATCGACATCGAAAGTCGGTGAAAAAATTGATAAAGTAAAAGAAATGTTGGTCAATAACCGCAAATTAACCATCAGAGAAATAGCGGAGGACTTGAACATTGCCTATGGATCCGCCCAAGACATTGTGGTTAATGATTTGGGTTTCCGTCGTGTAGCATGCCAAAAGACCTCAATTTCATGCAAAAAAGAGACCGTGTTGACGTCGCAAAAGACATGATTTGCGAGGCTGAATCCGATCCCACATTCATCAAAAGGATCATTACTGGAGACGAGACGTGGGTTTATGAGTACGACACGCAATCCAGACATCAGGCAAGTGAATGGCGTTCACCAAATGAGCCGAGACCAAAAAAACCACGTCGTTTTCAGTCAAAAAAGAAGGCAATGCTGACGGTTTTCATGGATTACAACGGTGTAGTGCATCATGAATTTTTGCCAGAAGGCCAGACAGTAAACAAAGAGTATTATTTGGGCGTTATGAGACGTTTGCGTGAAGCAATTCGCCGAAAGAGACCAGAAATGTGGGCAGAAAACTCGTGGATTTTGCACCATGATAACGCACCGTCGCACAGTGCTATCATTATTCGTAATTTTTTGACGAAAAATGCAACAAATACCATCCAACAGCCACCGAATTCACCTGATTTGGCTCCCTGTGACTTCTTTCTGTTCAATCGAGTTAAAAAACCATTACGGGGAACGCGTTTTAGCAGCCGAGAGGAAGTAATGGAAAAATCGCAGGAAGCACTGATGGACATACCGAAAACCGACCGTAACTTTTGCAAATGTCAAGTTATGACACTAAGATTTAAAGGGAATATCAACAACAGATGTACCAATTTAACAAAAAAAAACAGAACTCAAATCGGAACGATGGGAGCGCCACACGGTGGTTATTCCGGGAACTTTTTGATCAAGGTAGTATTCTCCTAGGACGAGTCAGTAAGAACTCGTTTATCCATTTTGTACGGATTTCATATCTTTAAAGAATATCCTAGCGTTAACTTTGCGTTAACTTCCAGTGCTGTATCATTTAAAGACAGTATATTGTACAATACGATTAAATATATAATACCCTTCCTTCCACAGCACATATATATTTTCTTCCATCAGCTGAAGTGCACTTCCTAAAATCGCTAACCCCAATTTTGATCATTCAGGCGAATAAACACAAAAAATGGAGTTTCAAATTTCATGGGATGAAGTAGAAGTTCTGTTAATGGTGCACAGAATTAACGACAGAAGAGGAAATAAAGAGTATTTGAATGGACCAATCAAATGAGGCATTCTGCCGAAAGAAAATTCTTCTTAAAATTCTAGATCAGAAGCTTGGAAGTAAGGTAGCACCAGACAGGTACACCTGTATATAATGCATCTATTAGCGTTCTGATTCTTCTTGCTATTGAGACATTAACAAGAAGAGCGGTATATTAGGCGGAATGTCGGAAACTTTATAAATGAAGATAACCGGTGAAAGAGAATGATGAATGGCGTAGAGGAGACCACTGAAGATAAAATGGGCGGATTTTTAACTGAAGAACACTTTACCAAGTATAGAAGGAAAAGAAATAAATGACATTTTCGATAAGGAGAAGGGATATTCTAATTGGACATATTTAGAGACACGAGAACCAGTCTTTTTGGAAAGTGCTCGAGGGGAGGGGGGATATTAGAATAACGAACAAAGACTACGTAATGTATAGAGGGAGTAATGAGAGTCGTCAGAGTGAAGAAATATTTATACGCAAGTGGTAAGTCAAATTACGAGTAACAGTTGTGGGGAGAGGCGTATCAAACCATTCGAAGGACCGATGACCAGTGGTGTCATTTTAAGAATATCCTGAAAGAAGATTTTTTAGCCAAAAAAAATAGTTTTCTCTCTAAATAATATCTACTTAGCTGAAGTTGGATGAGCCGTGTAGGTGATAGTTTTCTTTTAACTCCTCGCTCGACTTTGATTGCATTGGAAAAAGATCCAGAATAAGTGGTTGTATTACGGTTGCCACGACCACGTGCACCAATACGCAAATGGTGTTATGAGAGAAATAGAAAAAGAGAATTCGTTTCCAATAATTTTTGGTCCCAACCGAAAGACAAGAAGAAAGTGACAGAGGGACAGAAAATTCGGAAGGGAGGGATCCTAGAAGAATGTCACGTGACTTTAAATATCCATTTCCAAAGACAGGGAACGTGAATGCTCTGCTTCACGTTACGAACAATGAAGATTTGACTCCCAAATAAAGTCAGAATACAAAAAGGTAGACTTCATTCTATTCCTATAATCAACTAATTCACCTCCACAGGAAACATGGTTACGTATTAATATATCTATAACACTTGGCTATTACTCGTATCTGTTAAAAAGTCACCCAATGATTTTTACAGAAATTTGAGTCATGCATTCAAAAATTAATGTGAAATCAGGAAATATTGCTATAATTTCTTCTAGCAACATTTTGAATGAGTTAGGGAAAACGAAAATATTAAATACTCCAGGATTTATTCTGTTACAATGACCTACGCGGATTTATCTCAGGCTTTAAATAGAGAAACTTACATGTTTTGGCCATTACTTCAAGATTTAATTAACGGAAACACAGGATTTAAAGAGGAAAGGAAGTTACAGATGCAGAGGAACGAGGCAGCGAAAAAATTTGTCCGATTCATCCTCGGAAGTGTATCGCGCGCGAATTTGGGCCACGAACATCCGGACCATCCTCAATCCTCTCCCCTGCATTCCCATGAGCATTTGCCCGCCTTCTTCTCTTCTTTCTCTCCCATCTAGGGCCGACGTTTTTCAATGTAGGCCACGGGCGGGGGCGCCTTGGGACCGGCACGGCGCGTGCTTCCGACGGCTGGGGAGGAGGCGCCTCATGCTCAGGCGGAACATGAAAAACGGAATCGCTTTCCATTCCTGGCCTAAAAGCTCGCCAAAATGCATGCGGAAGAGGAATAAGAAGACACCTATCGTTTTTTCTCTTTTAAAACGATCCATCAATAAGATCCTATACGCTTTCGTTCCATTTAAACTGAATTTTGAATTTCTGTTGAAATGGAACGTATGAAACACTTCGATCTTCACCGAAACGTGAGTGGATGACATAACATTTCTCATCGTATTGGATACTGTAACATTCCAATCACATCGCACGGCTCCACTGAACTAAAACATCGCATGGATATCGCAATACCACCTTTCATTTGCAATGTAAGGCAATTACAGTGTTCTGCATTAATATCAATAAGTCGTTAACCAACGTGAACGGGTTCACAGTTTTCTTGGAAGTGGCTAAGAACTTCTAGCCCCCATATTTGCTCCTGTTAAACAATTTATTTCTCTTAAAATAAAACCTACCCTCGATTATTAGGAACCAGAAAAACTCACCCCGAACTCCTAAGGTCTCAGAAGTCATATTTTCATAAAAAATTACTTCAGTAGTGACAGTAATATATGCACTTATAGTTGGTATAATATTTTCCAAATTCCATATTTTGTGATAAAAATCGGGAGGAAATTCATGTCACTTTTAAGGATACCTTAGAAGTGTAAACAGCCTTCAGCTCGGCTATTATTCTGAAACTTTCCATCCTAAATAAAAATGTTACCTCAGCTGAAAATTCATTAACTAACCAACATAAGAGCAACAGAGAGTAAGTACGGAAAACTTTCAAGCATTTCACAAGTAGATGACGAAGTAAAATTTAAGTGAAGTAGAATTTACTCCACAAATTACCCCTGCACAAAACATTTTATTTCAATGCCAAATTTCACTAATCTACTTCGTTTAAAATCCCTCACCGTGAAATAATATCATGAATGATGTGCTAGTTAATATTTTATCCAACCGTCCTCCTTAGGATCAATGATAAATGGTTTACAATATAAGAGTAAATTTGTGGAAACTGACCAGGGCTAGCTAAAATTATTAAAGGCATCTTTACCTATTAATGCCTCGTAATCTGGCGAGAATCTTAACTTTGGAAAATAAAATCGCAAAATGAGGTCATAAATTTTGTTCAATGCAATACCATTCAATCTGAAGGTTAACCACAAGAAAAAACTAATGAGATTCTTAAGAAGTAGGAAGGTTAAACTAAAAATTTAAAATCGGCAGCGAAAGAAGTTTTTGCAGAGGCATGATGACAGTTACTCTGATTTCATAAGCTAATAAAAAATGAATAGATACATTTGTACATGGCGTAGTGCTCGTCAACCCGTAACCTGACCTCGTGATAATAGGGTATGCGTAGATTATAGAATAAATAGATTTGGATACGGCGAAGAGTTAAGAACATCAGTTGGATAGAGAGTAATAACTGAAATCTTAATTTAGATGGGAGGAGAGATGAGGTTATTAGGTGAATTCAAAGAGAACAAAAGCAGTGGTGAGTGGTGTTACTGTCAGTTAGTGGTATACTATAGGTTGTGACAGAAGGATTTCTACAAGTATGGGAGAGGAAGAAAGAAAGGTCTAATGGGACGCAAGGAAAAAGGTACAACGTGTGAAAAATTATGGGAGAAAATAATATAGGGCAATAAAGAGGTGGTTTACCTGAAGTATAACAGTTGATAATTGTTGGAATTCGATCTTTACTGGGTAAACTAATAATCAAATGAATGTATATTAGAGTTTGTCGGAAGAGGGAGGAAATACGAGGGTACGAAAAATCAATTCTTATCACTCCTAAATCAATGTACAACTTACGATGATTTGTTACAGCTGAATACTTACCAACGTCGTTCATATTTCGATACTTCGTTTTACTCGATATTTACCTATATGTTGGAAAAATATGAGCTTAAACTGCAGATATTTGCTTATTAACTTACGCAAGAATAAGAAATCCAACCTTCAATCGTTGAAATTGCTCTTAAAGGTGATTTATTTTTTCCATAGAAATGCATCGTTTCCTCTTGTTTTCCTTCGGAAATTTAATGAGGTACGTGACTTACGCTATGATGACCTTAATACCCGAGAATAATTAAATCATTGCTTTATCTCTGCGGATAATTCGATCCCAGGTGTAGGATTGGTGCAGAGTTTGATTGGGGCAGGGCATCGGTGACGAAAACATACAGGAAATTGGATCAAGTACGCGTGAAACATTGCCATTAGGTCTTAAAAAGCTCATTATTTTATTCGCAGATTGTTCAAAGCTTTTACGTAACCTTTTTCATTATATTTGAAGAAAAAAATCAGTTAATCATATATGTCAGCATGTCATTCGATAGCTAAAGGTAACTGCATGTGTATTACATATTTTGTGTTAAATTAATCATATGTTTATTTCTTATGAAATACTTGCCTGTTAACCTTTTTCAAATTTTCAGAAAATCTCAATTTTGTATTTATCAATTGTTTCTTCGATAACGATAGGTAGTTTAATTTCTCTTATGAGTGTCGTTTTTGACATTCTCAGCTGAAATAAATACACTTGCCATTAAAAGGAAATTATCTTCGCTATTTCGCTACGGTGACATTCACGCCCAGTCCATTACATGTATTTCGTAGAACCATTATTTGACAACTGACGACAAAGACCAGTCTTTTGCTCGCCTTGATGACGGCATACCTCGAGACTTTAAGTACTAATTACGGGTAATTTTCAAATTGGAGTGTTTCAAATCCCGAGGAGGAGAGCGTATTTAATGTCGGCCATCGGGTTCTTCGACGCATGCCTATAGAGTTCTCGCCTCGAGCGAAATTGAAAGTTTTCCAGAGAGAGGGAGAGGGAGATAGAGGTATTGTTTTTTGTGCGCTCGGTGGCCTTGTCGCCCGCTGCACGCATGGAACCCCGCGCGGAATTTCCCGCTGGGAAGAGGAGAATGGTTTTTCTTTTGGCGCGACGACGCTCTTTAATGAGTGGAAGAGGGAACATTTATTAAAGGGATGCCGTGAAAGGATTTTAATAGTGATGACGCCTATACAAAAAGGCAATCGCTTTGCAATAGGTGTGCGAAGGGAAAGCTTAATTAAGAGCAGGGAACGGCATACCGAGACATGCGTTCCAGGACATGACTCGAGACCAGCGGCATGAACTCAACCCATACAAACATCTACATTTTGAATTGCCTTTATCATATATGTTTTCGAACCTTATGGCTGTAGTAAAATGATTATGCTCAGAATTTTCTTCCTTGACATGACTAGTGCATATGCATGTGTGTTGCATTTAAAAAAATATTTAAAACTGAATTAAAACTATCATTAAGGTAAATATAACACAGTAAACTATTTCTATAGTACTTGGTTTTGAGCAAGAATTCGTTCTTTTCGTGAAAACTGCCTCATCTTGATTTCATTTTTGAAATGAATAACTAATTCGCATAGCACAAACTCGTGTGTGGGAGTAATCATGTCTTCTTCATTAAGATTATTTATTTTTTTTATATGCTTGCTGGGTCAATGCCGCTGGAGTAATTACAGGTTAACTCTTTGAGTGTGTGTGCTTGTTAGTGGGACACACGAGGGTCACCGTCCAGCACAAATCCTCGAGGAAGAGTAATTATTTCTTATTTTCACGTGGGCCCCATTTGTAACTCTTCGACCCGTCGATGCAAATACCGAAGATGTAGATTTTCTTTCCCTTTACAAGAATATATCTTTAGGGATGTATATACAAGGTTGTAGCTAATCTTGATTTCAATTTTTTTACGGAGAACTGTTTGAGAATTAGACATATGTTGGCTATTTAATATATTTCAGATAGATACAATAATTATATGTGGATTCCCTGCAATGGAATAACGTCAAAATGTTCGAATTTCAAAAATTTCAAAGTGTAGAAATTATTTGCCTATACTGTGAGACACGGATCCCTCGATATCGTGATATCCATGGTTCGATTCCAGGTCAAGGCAAATGAATTTCGCTCAGTAAAATGCCTGCATTTTTGTGCGATTCAACCGATGACTCCAATAAATTAACTGT
Organism: Hetaerina americana; assembly: GCF_022747635.1. Lineage (NCBI taxonomy): Eukaryota > Metazoa > Arthropoda > Insecta > Odonata > Calopterygidae > Hetaerina > Hetaerina americana. The sequence continues at coordinate 26,637,440 of NW_027287316.1, forward strand.
CGAGAAATCTCCCGAACTTCTCCGAATTGGTAACAGTATTGAATAATTTAAAATAAGCGACCCAGAAGATGTAGATTTTTCCAGAAAAGGGAATTTAGGTGATGTGATATCAACATTCATATCATAAAACCGAGAACATTTAACACTAATGTGTGAAAGAATATTTGGATCTGGAACCTCTAAAGTGGCCAGGAGCTTATGCGTTTTTCCCATCAAAGCCAATACGAGCGCGAAGCGTCACATGCTGTACAAAGGAAAATCACGGACACAAGATGTTTCCACATGTTGTACGGCGATTTACTCTGATATTTTTAGCACAGTCCGGAATTCATTCCATTTCCGCAAAGCAAATGCATTTAAGTTATCTCTCAAAACGTTACCAATCGTGGTGGAAGAGAGTTGGAACGTCGGAATTGACTTAAAAGCAAGGACTATGGGAGTCGTTTGAGGCGGTTCCGTGGATTTTCGGCAGGCGAGGCGAGCGTCACAAATATTTGTCTTCCCAATTTCGCATACCGGTGGGAACTGCAAGAATGAAAATAGCCTCTGGCGAGGAAGATGTTGACTCCTTTCCAGAAACGGGCTTCTCCCAAGCGGGGAAAGCGGAATCCGGTGAGACGGAGACATTAAAATTTGGGTTTGAGGAGAGAAAGAGGGAGGAGGAGAAGGAGCAGAGCAGAGGGTTAGTAAGATTGTGGGGGGGGGGGTAGGCAGGTATTCGGGCCTCTTTTTTCGTATTCACTTTTCTAACCGCTGCTCCTTCCTGGCTTCAGGGCTGCCAGACGTCCCGATTTTGTTGGGGCCGCTTCCGATTGGATAGTTTAATTCACGTTGGGCTCTTCTACCGTCCCGCATGTATGAGTCGGGTTTTTCTCGCTTGCATAAATTGGCAGTAGGAATATGTCCTGATAATGGTGTAATTTACCGAGATATAAACTACCAAAAATAACTCCAAATGGTTTTTAAATAATATTTGCTTCATGCGAATACCGTGGTCTCCAACTATTTCTGTAAAATGAAGCAATAATACACCTCTGAGTTAGGAAATCTCGTCACTCACCTTCGTTCCTAAGAACATTATATATATATATATATATATATATATATATATATATATATATATATATGTATAAAATATCTTCGAAATGGAACGCTCTTCGGCGACGCACAAATATGTAAAAACACAGATTTAGATTTTTAGAATATAGAAACACAAAGAAAGGACACTCACAATTTGTTATTTGACGTTTCGACAGCACGGCTGTCGTCTTCAGAATCTTCTGAAGACGACAGCCGTGCTGTCGAAACGTCAAATAACAAATTGTGTGTCCTTTCTTTGTGTTTCTATATTCTAAAAATCTAAATCTGTGTTTTTACATATATATATATATATATATACATGATTTCGTCGACGTAACACGGAAGTGCCGAATAATAAATTGGAAAGCAACAAACAATATAGAAACACATAAAAAGATCACTCACACGTTATTTCTTGATTATTTCAACGGAATTCTGCTCCGTCTTCATCGGAAGATAGAGAAGTAATTACTCTAAATACTACTACTAAATAGTACTACATGTATATATATGTATATATATATGCATATATATGTATATATATATATGTATACAGGTATATATGTATATGTATATATATATATATATATATATGTATACAGGTATATATGTATATGTATATATATGCATATATATATATATATATATATATATATATATATATATATATATATATATACATATATGTATATGTAGTAGTATTTTGTAGTAGTATTTAGGGGAGACGACCGACAGCTGAGGTCATTTGCGCCATAGGGGATGGACAGGAAAAGATGAAGGGTGGAGAGAAACCCGACGTCGGCATTAGCCTAATCTTTACGAAAGGCGCCAAGGGGTCCGCAGCTTAACGTCCAATCCGACGGACGGCGTACTCACTCAAAGTGCCCTCCACAAAGCACCTCAAGTAGGGATCGAGATACCTCTGAAAAATATTCAACACCGCCGGGATTTGAACCTGGGCCCTTCAGGTGGGAAGCCAGTACGTTAGCCCCCGCACCATCTTGATCCCCATATATATATATATATATATATATATATATATATATATATATATATATATATAAATACATATATATTTATTTATTTATTTATAATAGCATAGCAGACCAGTCCATACACTTAGGCGTCACCTTGAAATAAGAATTATCATATGGAGCATATGGTATTGCCCGCGGCATAGCCGGAGAAAATGTGAATAAGTATGAAAAAGCAATTTCACGATAATGAGACCTCAACTTAAATGCGTCTCGAGAATCTGGGACTTGACGCGGAAAAATTTGACTTCTAAGCAAAATACAAAGGAAAGTCGCTCGATTCCTTGACAATTGTTATGAAGAGAAAGCGTCACGCGATTATGAGAAACCCCAAGTTGGGAGCCACTGAAAGTACTAAGAAAATCAAAATCCTGGAACTTATATAATTCGCAATTAATTAGTTCCATCACGAAGGTAATAATCGCAACCGGGCATTATATCGATTGACAAGACCAGAGTGGTTGATGATCGTGTAAAATCATTCTATAATGAAATATCGGTGTCATAATGACCCCCGTCGCATTTTCCCTCGTACGAGAGGCAAACAGAACCCGTACGAATTCTGACGGCGTGATTCTTAAAATCATAATCAGAAACCACATCCAATTACCTTGGAACCATCGATGAAGATTTGAGGGAAATAATCAACAGAATTGTGAATTCACAGTCTAATACACAAGTTATGATAGACTGAAACATTTAAAATGGTGGTTGTATATTAAGTATATCATTCAAGTTTAAATATTATCTTTATGTTTGACGGTTTATTTTCAGTTTAGATTATACATTTTCTTAGAACGAACATACGAGTATGCATGCTGAAAAATAAAGAGATCAACATTTTCGCCACATGAAGATAATATTGTCTTGCATGTTTTCCATGCCTTAGGCTATGGAAGAGGAAATAAGCCGTATATCAACAAGTTATATGGGATAGTGTGTGTCGTGTCCCTTTAGTTTGATGAGTTTACATATGGCTATGCCCGATGTGTGTATCAAGTGTTAGGAAGGGAAGAAAAATTTTTCAATTTCAAATTGACTACAATAATTTTTTAAGCACGATTCAAATTACAAGGGGGTCGGAATGGTGCGGTGGTTTACGTACAGGCTTCCCACCTCAGAGGTTCCGGATTCGAACACCGGCGGCGGTGGATATTTTTCAATGGTATCCCGATCCCTACTTGAGGTGTTTGTGGAGGGCACTTTGAGTAAGTACGTCGTCCGTCGGAGAGGACGTTAAACTACGGGCCCCTTGGCGCATTTAGTTAAAAGTAGGCTAATGCCGACGCCGGGTTTCTCTCCACGCTCTTACCCATCCTTAATGGCGCAAGTTACCTCAGCTGTCGGTCTGCTCCCCTATGAACTAATACTTTAAATTACAACCGAGATGAAATCTTACAAACGGAGTATTATTAATAAATCATTAAGAATAATTTTTGAGTCATAGGAAAATTAATAAACTCTTAACAAAATTGATAAAAAAGGTTAAATTTAAAAGCAAAATTTTATTAATTACTATGAGAGACCATATGCCATTGATAACGTTAATTATTGAAAGATTATAGGTCGGAAGCGGGAGGCTCCTTCAGCACTCTGCATTGTACTAATAGTCCAGCAACAAACAACCTATTTCATGTATTTGATTTCAAAAATTAGCAACCTAGTGTCTGGAATAATTTTCGCTCAGTTTTGCTAGCGGATAAGCGGAAGACCCCGAATCAATTGCGATATTAGTGGACTCCCGCGGCACGTCAACGTCTTCGTATTTTCATAAAATTTTCGAATACGGAACCAATTTTCTTATCCGAAAAACCGGACATCCCCGTTTGGGATCCCCCATCTTCACTCTGAGCTCGGGTCAGAATTTCTTCCCTTCCCTACCTCTCCGGTGTCTCGACGAAGCGAGCGCGATAGAAGGGAGAGGGTTGACCTCCAAACCCGTAGCGCACATCTCCCCCTTCGCCTTGCGCCGTATCGTGTGACCCCAATCTCCTCATTAGCGAGAGTTCCTCCCTCTCCCACTCTCACACCACCTTCCCCCCTCAACCCATCGACCCTCTTCCGAAACTCATTCCTCCCCCACCATTTCACTCGCGCGAGCCGACCTTTTCCTTCCGAAAAAAAGGCCGAAAGCACACGGAGGGCGCACAGACACTCACACAACAGCCCAGGGAAGAAGAAGACTCTCTCTCTCTCCCCTTTTCCTTCCGCTTCAATCACCAAACGCCATCATCACCGCCGCGAGTGAACAAACAATTCCTAGCTCGCTTTTTCCCACGCACCATCCCTCCCAATTTCTTCGTCCGCCGTCACTCTCCTCATTCCTTCCTAGGTCCTCACGTAAGGCCTATCTACGTACCACCCAACGAGGTGTGGTGCAGAGGCTGCTGGATAAGGGATACTGGGTTCAAACCCGGCTGACCCTGGGCAACATCCGCAACACTCAAATTCGGTTCGAGGATCAGATTTCCTAGGTGACACATGAAAAGTAACCAGTCACCCCACCCTACAAAATGTATGAATTTCACCCGCCGTGGGGCTTAGTGAGAGGTTATCTCTGCCAACACCACATGGAAAAGGTCTTGATTCTACTACCCCCTCACCTTTCAAATTAACTTTCGGCTTGAATACCGTGGCTTTTATTATCACAAAATCATTAAATTAATTCGAACCTTTGGTTATCACGAAAAATTCATCATCATCTCTTCATCATGCCTATTCCGCAATAAAATTGAGCATTTGGCCAAGATTAATGTACGGGCGATACTTATGGTCTCTCCTTTTCAGTGTCAAATTTTGTGAATCACTGGGCACAAGAAATTCCTGGGGAACAGCAGGTGGCAGGAACTTCACTTCTCCTTTTCTCTTACCCTGGATTGGAAATGCACCCTCCACTGGACTTAGTGCCAAGCATACTCCATCACCCATAAAGTCTACATTCGAGTTGGATACTGTTGTTTGGTAAAAATTAAGATGAACAAGCCGTCGAGTGAAGTCAGTTATATATTCACACAACTTCTGGAAAAAAATCTAACAACTCTATCTTAATCTTCGTCTATCCGAATACAATGTTTTTCGTTTTTTTGGGTAAAGAGTTAAGTATATTATAAAAATAAGATGGTATATCGTTTCCTTTAACTCACGTAAGGTTCACGCCGCTCACAAAGCGTAAAAATTTAGCACAAGGTTTCGCCCATGCAATGAAAGTACGATTTTTTCACATTTAACCCTCATGTTGCCATACAAAACGCACGTTTCATTTTTTTAATATCATCAGGAGGTACTTAAAAACATCGTGAGGTTTAATATTTGAAGTATTTCAAATACATGCACCATTTTATGACTTACCACATGAGTCAATTCTGGATTCCGAGACAATATTCCGTACTATGTATCAAAATAAATCATAAATTATTTTCCTTTCCTATATTAAAGCAGCGGTAAGAAACCATTGAAATCAGTAGAGTCGAGCTTTGTTTGTAGGAAGAGAAAAAATTCGGAGGCACACCATTTAGCAGTTAGTTCGTATCCGCGTAGAATAGCAGGTGTAAACAGGAATACCAGTGACAACATTGTACCTCATCGCACATCAATTTAAGAGAAACGAAATGAAATATAAAAAATCTCGAGTCCAGAATCGCATTTGAGTATATCTTAAATTTAGCTACGGAAAATGTAACGTGCAATCAGATTAGAAAATCTCGAAAACTCTGAATTTTAGTGTTTGGCTCTGATTTCAATACCTACTGATAAAGGCACTATTGCCCTGGCAAAAAGGTCTTACTGTCTGCCGATACTTATTCCTCGTCGTTTGCCCTTGGCCTTCCGATGTCATGTATCTCATTCTTAGGTCCTCACCACTGTGACCTTCAGGTAACGACAGTTCGTTAGAATTTATGCCCGATTAGTTTACCTCTGTTTCTTACGAGGAACCTCCATAGATTTCCCTCTTTAAACCACTCTTGGAAGGAGCTATTTGGTCTGTCGATTTGACTGACCTTCATCATCATTCTGTCGTCTCAAACTTAAATCGCTTCTATATATTTTTTCCCTCGCCCTCCCATAAAGGGAATCGATCGCTTGCCACGGATATGTGAAAGGAAAGCATAAGAGCGCAAGACCCGATATAGAGACGTTTCATTTGGACACATACAACTCGCAACCAATAAAAAGCTCCGCTGGAAAATCCAGCACCGCAGGAATTGAAAGAATTCCCACAAGAGAAGAACGCATAAAATAATATTTACGCACGGGAGAACTGTTCTCTCACAGCAGCAGCAAACTTCTTTACTTGGTCGCCTGGTGACTTGATGGCCTACGGGAGCACAACACCTATTCTGTGACTTTGAAAGGATGCTTTCTTCAATCTCGAGGATATGTTAATTGACAACCCTGTACCGATTGCAACGTCTCAAATCTTGCATTGAAAGGGACAACAAAAAGAGCCTGTAAGTGGATTTCGAAACTTCCAGTTGAATGTGGTTTTAGGGAAGGGAATGAAATCCGCGATGCGAGAAAGGCATTGGTCCAGTTATCAGCCCTTATGGTCAAGAATTCAAAAAACATTTACGACCTAGAGTCGGCCATTATAGCTTGCACTAACGTGTACATGATGCCGGATAAAGGCATATCTGGAAGAAAATAGAAACAGTATCTACTCAGGGGAATGCTATGTTCTCAAAATTTTCTGCGGAGAAATGACAGTAATCGCTTTTGCACTGCGGTGCACAATTAATTGCCAACATTCAAAATAACTATATTGTCTTAATCAAACATTTTTAGCTAATTTAATGTCTTGCACCTGTCGACTATCCGCTTACAGCCCTGCGGTAAATGTCTCGCCTGCTCAATCCCAGCAGTGCGTTAAAAAATCCTGTGCACCGGAAAAGACACATTTTCGCCCAAATGTATAACATTTCGTTTGGGGTAGTCAAGTCATTTCCGGAAAGGGAACGGAAATTGAGTTTTGAGCGTGAACGTACCTTGGTCACTTCGCCATAAATGGCAGTAAAAGAACAGATGTGTCAGCAGAATATTGCACGAGAAAAACGTTCCATCCGCTCAAAAGCACAACGTGTCCGCAACGCTTCAATAAGATACTTGGAACATTATGACATTATTTTTTTTATTTCCTTACGATTTTTTGCTAGTTTCTGAAAATAATACTTCAATGATCAATGCAGTTTCGTATAACGTTAGGCGGAGGTGTTCATTCTGAATCATTACAATGGAAGATGTTGAGTTTCAATATTATGTATTTCTTTATTGGGTTTGCGTATAAAGATGTACATTACATCCATCTGATAACATTTCCAGGCATATTAGAAGACTACTTAACAACAAATCAAATGCCAAATTTCACATAAACTTGAAAAAGGGAAAAATTATTTTTTAAACTATTGTTCACCTGAGAAATGAAATGATCACTAATCCACTACCTCCATGAAATAATTCATGCCACAAATTACAAAAAAATTTACCTTTGTCGACAAAATTTAAATTTTTCATGCAATAATATTCGTTACCGACAACATAATGAATGTAAAACTGAAATACCGTGCATAAAGTTTATGAAAATTTCATTCGTGAATTCAATTTATTTGTTTATTATTTAGTGTTCTCAAATAATCTATAAAAAATATATAATTTATATAAGAAATTCTGCATAAACTTATCCATGAGTTCCATTATGACGAATGGGAGGTTTCCTTTGTTATTTTCCACAATCTTGTTCTTTACTCTTCCTTTCAATAGGATTATGCTTAGAAGAATTTGTGTAACAGGTATTATATTCCTTGTGAAGGGAACTATCACGTTTCAAATCTTCTTGATGTGCCATAATAGTGAGATTAGGGAGAGGTTACATCGGGTATTGATCCGATTACGATGCGACCCCAAACCTAACGCGTTCTCCATTTCGAGTAAACCGTGAAAGAGATTGTGGCGAAGGCAACGTAAAACGAGGTATATATATACGAGATAATATCCGAAAAGATAAAGAGATACCATCGACCAAAACGAGCGTAGGTTTTCAAAAAGGAAGATTTTATAGGAGGCATATTTCGGTCAACGCGGAGAAATAAAATCTCAAAGATGGGTTTCATGATGTAGGTTTTCGTCACAAGCCCCACATTTTCAACCCCTTGACGGTTAGCTGAGAGGCCACACCGAGAGATACTCAGATCCAATCAAGGAAGGCACTAATGCATGGGGTTAACGGAAGGATGGGACGCTTGGAACATCGGTTATGGACTGTAAAAACACTTTGCAAGAACCCATTATACACCATAATGTACATTATATACTCCACCTTTGGCAGAAAATGGTAGAACCGTGAAGAACCGTTTATTTTGTTCGAAAATTCAATATAGTCTGAGAAAAGCACGAAATTGGAAAAAACAAGTACGGCGCAATTACTGTGAATATCACTTCATCTATCACCTTAACAATGAAGTTTAATGAAAAAACGAACGGTAAAATGATCAGAATTCAAGATAACATCAGCCCGGGGTCGTGATGCGTACATAAAAAAGTATTCATGTCCCATATTAAAATTTTAGCGTTCATATTTTCTAGGGAGAAGCATTTTTGCCTTTATAATAATATTCGACAACTTCGAATGGAACAAGATGTTCAAGATACTAGAAGCGCTTGGATTACATTACAACGACAGAAGAATTATCCATAACCTCTAAAAAAATCAGGTTGCAATAATGCAAACGAAAAGTGGAAGAAAAATAGAAGCCAAAATAAACAAAGGAGTAAGACAGGGATGTAACCTCTCGCCAGCAATATTCAACACATACCTGGAAGAGGCAATAAAAGAAACACAAGAATTGGATTTCAAAGGAGTCAAGGTAAATGGAGAAGAAATCAACATGCTCCGTTTTGCAGATGACATCGCAGTAGTGGCGGAAACGCGAGAGGACCTGCAAGTGACTCTAAGTGCTATGGACCTATGCTAGTTCTATGCTATGGACCTATGCTAGTGCTATGGCTAAGTGCTAAGTACAGGGGGAATATAATATGAACATCAACAAGAAGAAAACTAAATTACTTGAGTGTGGAAGAGAGAAGCTGAATGCAGATATCACCGTTCGAGGGGTGAAAATAGAGCAAGTGGATTCCTTCAACTACCTGGGCAGCAGCATAACATGGGATGGAAGAAGTTCGACCAACATCAAGCGAAGAATAGCCCAAGTTAAGAACGCATTCATGAAGAAGAGGCAATTACTCTGTTCAAAGAACCTAAGTCTAAAAAAAAGGAAGCAATTCGTCTTGACTTTCGTGTGGAGCATGGCGCTCTATGGTTCTGAGACTTGGCACATTGAAAAAGTGGACCAGCGAAGAATAAAAGCCTTTGAAACACGATACTGGAGGAGAATGAGAAGATTAAATTGACAGGAAAATTAAGGAACGAGGAAGTATATAGAAGAGCAGAAGAGAATAGGGCCATATTAGGAACTCTACGGCAAAGAAGAAATAGATGGATTGGACACACATTGAGGCACAATGGATTGATTATAAATATAATAGAAGGGAAAATAGAAGGAAATATTCCACGAGGAAGACCAAGAGAAATGTTCTTAGGACAAATGAAGAAGGACGTGACATAGAGAAGCTATCAGGGATTGAGGGAATTGACATTAAATAGAGTAGAATGGAGGGCTGCAGCAAACCAACCCTAGGATTGAAATAATAATGATGATGGATAATATTTTAACAGTTATTTACTACATTAGGTATATGAAAAATATACTATTTTATGATTTAGATTACTTACGCCCGGGTTCTTTGTACGCAAGTTACAATGGTGCATGTTTGTTTACTATGAAAACATGAATTAAATCTGTTGCTAATTGAACTATTGTGCGTAAAAATTAAACTACTCGTGTAACAGCTTCTGTAATTACTAATTAAATTAGTCCAAGGCGTTTCCAAAACGAAATAACTGAAATTCGTTCGTGGGATCAAGCGTAATAGACTTCCCATCAACAAATCTACTTTTGTTGAATGAACGCGCGGAAACACAATTACCTGTCGGAGGACTCAACCACCATTTCTTATCCGTTTTGGCAGTGAGCGCTGAAAAACTGAGGACAACTCCACCATGCTCATAAACAATTAAGTGCATCTAATGTGGCAAGAACAAGATCAACGAAGAATAAAAACATAAGCCAACTATACATTTTACTGTGTTAAATTGCCTAATTGGCTAAATATGCTGTTTGTAGTAAAAGAAGATGCTGATATGCTCACCAAGTCGCCATTTTAAATGAAACATTGGCAAACGGGGGCTAATTGATTATTTCCGCAGGAGAAGCGGTCAACGAATATTATATGAAATGCACTTAAATAATAAATATCGGATGAATATTTATTAAAGAGTTGATTGCATCTTTCAACCGAAGTCCTAGAGAAATTAGAACTTTATCAAGACCGAGATCATAAGTTATATACGCAGTAATGAAAGGGAAAACGAATTTTCAGAATGATTCGTGTATGTACGGATCGTATCTAGGAAGTTTAACGACATGGCATCAGCATAAGGCGCTCGTTCTCTTCAGTGTTCTAAAAGGGCCATGATCGTCGTGATCTTTCCCACGCAGTCTGAGCCTTCAAGGACAGCCAAGAAAACAAAGCAATTAGAAAGAAAGGTTTGAAGCGTCTTCCAATGCGAAGCGAACTCGATAGCCCGATGGAGGCTTCATAATAAGTCTGAGAATCATAAATTAAAGCGAAGCTTAAAATAACTAAATTAATTATTAAAGACTATTATTACCCTCGAGTCGAAATACCCTATAAGGAATGGGATTTCGAAGATTTAAAAAAGCAGAACGGAAGGTCGTACTCCGTGGATTAGCATTTCTCAGGCCTAAGACCTAACTATCATCAAATCTCCATGACCACAGGGTGGAAATTCTCACAAGGGACCTTGAAAAGCCAAAAAGAGGCGATCATACAACACTGCAATCTGATGTACAGATATACTATATTTTCGAGTTTGGTAGGTCAAGAATTTTAGGACATGACTCCCAGAGAGGAAATTTATGAAGTGTACCCTGCTATATAAATACTCAACAACAACGCAGTTATGTGCGTGGTTCGATCAATACATCAACAGTGTCATAAGAATCCCCAAAAATATTTATCCACACTTTTCCGAACACACTGAAAGAAAATGCACAGAAAATATCCGCGAAATAAATCAGCAGGAAGGGTCAGGAGAGAAGAAGGCTTATGAGAGGACGATATTTGAAGAAGGATATGTTGAAGAGTACATTAAAATGTTCCTCACTTCGTAGCTTATTTCGAGTATGATTGGTGGAGAACTCTTGTTAAAAGCTTTCCAACAAATTTGTCATTCTCGCACATAAAATAAAATGTTGACATGGTTAATCTGGTGAGAACGAACTTGGCGACTTAACCAAATAATATTACTGCGGGGTCGAATCTAACCTCGGTCATGGGGGTCACGCTGCCTCGCAATGAGCTTGTGGTGAAAACACCAAAATTATACCTTCTGTGCTTAAAGCCATACATCATATTGTCTCCTCAAATTCAGTACATGCCCGACTCATAATTAAATGACCCCCACCTGACCCGTCAAAGTTGTCTCGAGTAAACATTTCTCATGTCAGCTTGCATGATGCCATCAAGCTACGAATGCGAATTAAAGAAAATTTTACCTTCATCTTATACTCTATACATAGTGTCCATTTAATCTGCTCTTTGGTTGGCCTTTGACCTTTAGAGTCATCCTGCATACATATACACCCTCACACGTATGCATGCGTTATCACTAAAAATAGAACCCAATGCGAAATACTGCGAGTGAATAAATATCTTCATTTTTATATCCGCGAGATGGGTGAGTTTTCGAGTTTCGTATCTCGCAACCGATCGTGATTCATCCTTAGAAATTCTTACAGCATTCGTCTTTGAGTAAAACGGAGCGTCTGGTAATGTCCCAAGGTCGTATTTACGTTAGATGGGTTTCCACTGTTGCGTGAGGTTTGTTGAACCGGACGTTCCGGGGGCCGCTTGTCTCCGGGGCACCCCCTAGCGCACTCCCCCCAAAGGAGACCGTATCCTCCCCGCGGAGCCGTGACGATCGCCCCTTCCATCGAAACCGGGGTCATCTATCCGAGGGGTGATACCGAAATCCCCCCTCGCTTCGGTTTCCGCGTCACTTCCTCCGCCGTGGGAGTTCCCAAGAGCCATCCGCGGTGCAGGCGAAGTAAGTGGGAGCGATCTTCGCTGGATGGGAAGTTCTTTGATTTTGGAATCAAGAATCACGAAGGCCTTGCTTAATTTCGGCGCCCATACGAAGCGATTGGGATCGGTTTTTTTGTGTCATTGTCGCCGGTGGGTGAGAGTGTGTATCCTATTCCTTGACGGCCTGCTTTCCATTGACCTTCGGAGGCGGAAACTATCTCAGTTGGCGGATTAGTCACCTTTTGCGTTTTGTTCGCCTGCCAGAACCATGCATCTGTTTCTCCCGAAGAGGTGATTCGATTTCCTCTGCCACAATCGTTTTGAAACTAGAAAGTGTGTTCTTGAAAAAGTAAGTGCTAATGGGCATTCATCATTCCTAAGTCTGCCAACACCGACTGTTTCACGCTGCCTACGATGTTACGCATCATCCAAGAATAGCATTGGCATGATGAGGGTTCGAGTGTTTCGCGATATATTTAAGGATAATATAAAGGATAAGGACAAAGGGGAACAAACCAATTATTTAATTTTTCGCACAACACCGTATTAAAATGCAAAATTTAAGTAAAGTTTAAATGTTGGATAGTGTAACTGAGTGGAACTCCTTCATGATGCGTTGGGAAGAAAAACACTCGGCTATTCCGCAAAAATTCGCTATGCAGCAGTAAAGTTATATTTTTGTGGAATAGCGAAATCTTCTCCTTTGCTAGAAAGCATAATTTAAGATCACGAAAACACAATAATCAAGCAGAAGGTTGATTTGATAGTTGAGGGCACAGCTAATATCTGACTAATAACAATTTGATGGGCTAAATGCATACATCAGGGTAGGGGGGCCAGTTCCTTTCCGTACGCCACCTGTGTTTTCCCACTAAGATTTGGTACCCGAAAAATCACAGCTTGGGTAAAGGGAAAGGTGCCCAGAGGCGTCACCGGGAATCGAACCGGTGAACTCCGGTCAGTAGCCCAGAGCTATTGGCAATGGACTACAATACCTACCGCGTTTGGGAATACAGGCATTATGTATAAAATTGACAATTTTTGTTACTTTTCCACTAAGCATATGGGAAACAGAGTGTACGCTATTTGAATCTACTGGACAATATACTCAAGGCTAATATCACGGAAACGCATTCGTTTCGCATTGAATGATGATAGAACTCAGCCAGAAAGATCCAAAAAATATGCAAAACAGTCCCTATAAGTATAAACTGACAAACATTCGGAAATTCTCCGAACTGTCATGAGATCTAAATAGCAAAAATTGACCCTAATTAATGTATTGAAATATATAATATTGAACTACAATAGAGTGAGTGAAGTCAATTTCATTTACAGACGATGCAAAGCTCACAAGTTTAGTAAAATACGTATCAAGTACTTTGAGAGTATCGCATTTAATCATCAAGTGATATTGGGTCGTTGACCATAGAAACAAAGGGAAATTATCTTTATTAATAAATACGCAATACTCATGCATGAATGTTACAGCCAATGGAGGTGAGTATGTATAGCGTCTATATATACGTCTATTGGAATCACATAGCGCCCTATGTGATTCCAAAAGACGTATAAGTAAACAAAAAATTAATAATTTGACACAAGAAATTAACCAAAAATTTAACATGCTGGCGAAAATTAGCCTGGTTAATAAAAAAAATATGACTTAAGCAAAAATCCTTGCATCGCTGTAGCTACAATTGATATCCAATCGAATGTTTACAATTTTGCATTTAATTTCATGCAATATTTAAGTTCTTTCCTCATATATTTATTCTAAACCCATGACCTATTTCGTGATGGTGGCTCTTGTTTTGCAAACTAGCAGTCGCTCAAAAATATTTCAGAGAAATTACCCAATTTTTTATTTGTTGCGCTAAACCTGAACCTGTCCTTGTCAACTGCAGATATATTTGCATAATATTATCAAAACATGAGCAAATTATTACGTTTTTGCACTATCAAATTGTTCCTAAGATTAATTTCCAAGCGCTTCCCTGTTGGTAGCAACTTCGGTATTCCTGGAACCAATCTGTCGCTACTCTCGCGTTAAATTCTGTGTCACCCTCTAAAGCCACGCTTGAAATTTCTCAACACCCATTTTTCTTCATTATTTTTTTCGCATCCAACTAATCTTCATCTCAGTCATGATGTAGCATCTCTCCCATGACTCCTCCGTTCACCTGTCATTCAGTCACTGACGTTAACGCGGCAGTTGCCGTAAAGGGAACCCAAAAAAGAATTTCGATTTTGTCCCCTTTTTCTGTCCATTGAATCAACCTTTTTGCGGACGGCATCTTTGATTTACTCCTCCCTGCGTCGCATCACCGCTCTTTGGCAAGCAGCTGTTTGATCATTGTCACGGATTCGCGCCGATGGGTAATTGACGGTGACCCTCGCCCCCCCCCCCCCCCCCCCCCCGCCTGGGGTCGTTGGCGTCTTCGGTGATCCCGCCGTGAAACCAGCAAAATGGAAAATTCCCTCCCGATTCAATTTTAGTCACAATGCACTCGAGCTTAACGTCCGCTCTGGGGGGTGGTAGTTAGGACTTAGTATCGGAAGTGGCGCAAATCGAATGAGGCGAAAAAGTTTCCGCTCGAATGAAAATAGCAAAAATCCTACAGATTTCATGAAAAATACGAGCTTTTTCACTACCGAAAATGTTTCCCCCAGGCGCCTACAATATATTCTCGTACTTAATTATACTAAGCAAATAATTAAACCGGAGAAGGATATGAAGTATTTTAAAATCTCAGAAAGAGATTGGTGGAAGAAGTTTTGTTGGCTTTTTATTCTTTCATATTTGCTTCAGAAAGGACAGTATATTTTTAAGTAAGTGAAAATATAGAGAGACAAGCATTCACTTAAAGATTCCATTAGTTCAATTTTCCCATTCTCGTATTCATACTGCATTATAATATACAAATTTAACTAGGATTGGGTTGCAGTAGGACTAAGGCCTTCCCGAATAAGCTTAATTTAATAATTTCAAAGAATTTCTTAAAATAGCGTATTCATGGTTTTCAACGCACGTCTTAATAATAAGTTTTTTCTTTCAGAGTTTATATTACAATATTAATCAGGCTGCTAAGATAGCACGCATAATGAGTTTGGCAATCCATCATGCAATTAATATACCTAAGTTTTCTCGTCTCAAAAACCTCAACTGGATCATTGTCATTATTTACTTCGGTTTCCCTTTTGTTCATCTAACAACAACTCAGTCTCTGTTAAATCCATCTTTCTATCCTGTCAAATTCTCACTTTTTGGGTTTAAAAACCAGAATGCCAATTCCTATTAAGGTACTCTTATATATTTATGCGTCCTTTTATGGTATTCAGCCACCTAATAAGTAAATGGGAGAGCCAATGCTGCTCATAAATTTTTAGAGGTGTTTTTGGACCCGCGAATATGGGAAAGTGCATCAATATTTCAAGAAAAACTCAAAATTGAGTTTAAAAAAGGCGAGAGTGGGCCGGATACAACACGCTGCTAACCTTGGGTTAGTAAAGAAATAATGTTCAAAGTCAAACTGCTATCACCGAAAGGGTCGTTCAGAAAAAAATCAAGTGTTTTGGGAAAAGTGCGACGAATGACTTTTGGTAAAAAACATTTCTTCTAAAATATGTCGTTCACTATAATAACGAAACTACCGCAGATCTATCGATGAATTGTCCATTAAAATATTGGCATCCTGGCAGAAATTATGTCTAGAAGCATCTCAAATGCTGAGAAAGAGTCAAGAGAGGATAGTTAATCTATTTTGCCTTGCTCTAATGACAAGACTCAGTGCCACGACGCACATTGAAAGAGTCTAGGGAAATAATTAGACTAGAATACTTAAAATACGAAGGGAGGGTGTCTCAAAGAAACACGAAGGACGTGTACGTCGCAAATAGAGGAGAAAACGACTTTTTTCATTAAATGAAATTTGAAAAAAAGATATTCAGCTGAAAATTCTCTTAACATGCCGAACCGATTGAAACAGAGGAGAGTGTTAAGTTTTGTAAGTGGATGAAGGTGAGGAATATACCTGTAAAATCCATTGGTTTAATTTTCAGCTCTATATTAGATGGATAGGTAAGTTAATACTCATTGCTTATGCTCTCAAAGAAAGAACATGAAACAAGTATACATACATACATATGGGTTTTAAAGGGATTCATGAGAGACTGAATCATTCTTGAGTGCAATCACATAGAAGAGTACAAATGAACATAAAATGTAAATGAATAAAATATTCTCCTAACATGGCAAAGACAATTATTTTAGAATGGATAAATTACAAGCACCTGGAAACGAGAAAAGTAAGGATCTTATTATTTACCTCAACAATATCTCTGAACTGTTGAAAGGAAAAAAATCCATAGCTTAATGTTTTTAAGTTGATGAATAATACACTTGGATACCCTCTTATCTGGGGCAATTTATTTTAAAATTTGGATCCAACATGTTAAAAGTACCCTTTAAGTATTTTTAATTTATCTCTAATTTTTTACCGGCAATCTCATACGGCCGCCTCAAATCAACGGTTTTCATGAAAAGGCATACTTTTTGCCACTCCTCAAAAAAGAACGTTCGTAGAACGTGGTAAATGTACTAATGCCCAATTACGCAATTAGCGACTCGTGCCAAAAGACGTGTCTTTTAGAAGACTGCACAGTAACATTCAACATCAATTTGGGCGACTTTACAATATGTATGCCACTATAAAATTGGTGCCACAAAATTACGAGCAGGAGGCACGAACATATTTCGGAAAATAACGGCGACAGACTACATTTTATTAGGTGTTCGGCCTAATTTATGCCCCATTATTTTCTCTTTAACCATCATCGTCACCAACTCTCTTTCAACCTACGGAAAAAGTGGCTTCAAAAACATAAATGGCAAAGCGAAATTCTAGGCCTTTAGATTTCCCAAGTTGTAAGGATCGAGAAAGTCGGTTGTATGTGGCGGAGGTAGAAACGCCGAACGAACTTCGTTTTTAGTCGTCTGAATCTCTGAGACGGCCTTACCTGTAGAACGTGGTACGAGCCAATTTCCCCGGGGATGTTCGACTTCTGTTTTTTTCCTCACTGAAAGGGAAAGCTTCAAAATTTGGACACGCCAGGGAATTGATTGATCGATACAGAAAGATATTGGCAGAGGAATCCGGCGGGAGAAAATATAACTAGAGCAAACATCTATGCCATTTCCAGAACATTCGATTCTCTGTCAGCGTCCGAAAAATGGCCAAAGTGTCGGAGTTTCAATCCAACGGTTGGTAATGAAATAATGTCTCTCTCTCACCCCAGTGGGTTCGTTAACTACCCAAGCAAAAGCCACCGTTTCGAATCTTGGTCCGGTGAAAATGTTTCGAAACTCAGTAAAATGTTTTCACCGATTGCAAGAAGAAGTAGGATACGGACTAGGCATGGTGACAATGAATGTGAAAAACTAAACAGCTCTAATAGACTATGAATGCTTTCGAGAACCACGATTGGACGTAAGTGGCGCAGTTTTGCAATCGTTTAACTGATGTTCCGTAATCATTGAAAACGTTCATATGACGAAAGAAGAGGCGTTTAAGTGGACGGAGGCGTGGAGGGAAAATAATTTACCTGCTCTTTCACACAAATATTGCAATGCTTGTTTTTTTTATTTTACTTTTGCAATACAGCCCGTGATGAGGCGTCTAAAATTTTTTTTGTGCAGCAAACAATGATGACCCACGACATTAATTAGGCGTGGACGAGGATAGTGTACCCTGAAGTCCATCACGAGTACCGGAAAATATAAAAATTTGAGGTTTTCTGTTCATTCAGGCAATAAACATTTTGATATCCGCCACAGAAGTCACTACATTTCTTTGTCGTGTCCGTGGAATGATTTTTTCCTCTTTGATGATAAAATGCACAAAGGAATACTACAGTAAAAATACCGCAATTATAATTTAAGCCACAAAATGGCAAAGAAAAAAGTATACCTCTTTAATCGACCCAAATTCGGCTATTCGTGTATTATTTATGATCGGATATCTAGAAAAAAGCGAGTTACTAATAATATTATATTTGTAAATCGCAAGATATTACGCATAACTCGTATTTCAACGTAAAAATAGCAGGGCAATAATAAAAAATGTAAGGACTGGTATGCTTTATTTAAAAAAATTGTGTTTTATATTGGCTGAGTTTCTCTTCTGACCGCATGTTCTATTATCAAATTTCTAGTTTTTTTTCAAGTACTCAAGGTGAATAAAAAAATACTGTCAGGACTTTCTTGCACCCAGTTCCCAATTCTTAAATTTTTTAAATCATAAAACTGAATTACTTCCATTTTTAGAGAACATTTTGCCAGATTCCAGGTCACATCAATATTTGCCTTGAATTTTCAAGGACTAAAGTAAGCAACTAGAAAAACATAATAAAACACCAGGACACTTGAATTGCTTTTTTAATGATATATTGTCGAGCACTTCATACGATACCTTATTTAAGCTGAAACTGCTAGTTAGCTTCCATGTCAAATTTGACTCGTGCCTTTTGGTCTCACTGATCAAAGTTTTGAGACTGTCAATCCATATTGTGTTGCATAGTCTGGTGGGAATAAGTCACAAGCCTTGTTAGAAGGTTAATAATGAGAATTTAATGACCCAGGTGGCCGCATAAAAACCATCAAGTAGGCGTTCTGATTTTAGGTTGCTTGCTCTTTTGATGTGTTTGAAGAGAGACCTTATCCCGTATCCTTCCCACCTGGTGCTTGTACCCCCTGCCACACACCTTTTTGGTGGATCGCGGGGTATTTATGTCGATGTCGAAACATACTGTCGTTAGAAATCTATTTAATATTTTTTTGTTATATTCACCACGTGTTTGGTCCTCACTACCCCATTCCCTGACCTCTCCTCACTCGCATTGACCCTACTATTTGGCCTCTCTAACCTGGGTACCAATCACACTTACAACTCAATACCAGACACGCAATGTCTGATAGGTATGCGTCCTTGTCGTAATTAATAGGATAAACACTACTCGCTACGCAATAAAATTGTCGTAATCGTCGTAATGAATAAAGATACAATAAAGGCATAAAAGTATTTCGCACGCCGTAACCAAATCCGGAAGTTTAAACCATAATTTTGCACCCAAACACGTTGCCAGATACTCCACCGAGAGGCATTAACTGCTGTGAACCTCTATCTTTTGGAAGGTCAGCTCACGCTTACCCATCTGGACATCCGGTCTCCATTTCCCAGGGAATTAATTTTCTTCGCGTTTCGCGGGCATCACCCTTTTAATAATCCGCGGACGATTAAGCGCTGCGCGAGGATACTTCCCTCGGCAAGGAGTCGCTACCTTCGCCTCTGTCACTCCGTACCACCTGTCTAAGCCAATCACCGGCCGGCCCAAGGACGACCTCTGTCGATGGAAATTAGTAGTCATGGCCGTCTACCGCACCGACAACGAGTCTTTTTCTCTGTCGGTCTTCCCCCAAATGTCTGCTGTCTCCCCCATTCTCGAACCTCGCCTCTGCAGCGGACAATTTCTTATACTTGTGTCTACCGCCGAAGCCAGAAAGAACCAGTTTCCGTCAACGAATCCCCGACAGAGGTGGTTCTAGACATTCATGCACCCTGCGAAAGCTTGTTTTTAGCACTTGTGGGCCGTGGTGCCGGGATCCAACTTAGCTTTGACGTTCTCCTACTCCAAGGGCTTTATCGGTTTTTTTTTGCACAGCCGATTCATTTGATCGTCAAAATCAGAATTTAAATGCTTGGATCCACAACATTTCAAAGCACCTATTGAGTTTGTTCACCATAAATCCTCACAATTACACGTAACGAACAATCACACTCTTCAGGAATAGCCAAACCCATATGGTCACCATATAATGCTTCGGCTCCGACGTGCTTATTATCCTTAGACGACGTTCTAATTTGACATATCGTCATAAAAATACGTCAGGAGTGCATAGTAAGGATTGCTTATGGTGAGCACGTGAAGATTGAACACGATATCTATCAAACTTGCCGAATCCCTAAGGGTCACTCCCAATTTTCGATAAATCACGGTTATACGATTGTATTTATCTCTTAATGACAGAAAGGGTACAGCTCTATTTATTAGATATATTTTGATATTTTAGTATCCTGCATACCACCGCTAGGGTGTGTGGCAGGGGCAGAATGCACACCGGACTAATTCTGACCCAAATGTGACCCTACCGCGGTCGGAAAATGTTATTCTGATCCCTTATTTTCCGTGGACATGATGACACATTAAATCTATCTATTCTACACTTAATCTCTCTCATTTCAGTGACATAATCTCTTCTGCCGTAGCACGATAGGAGTAATGATACATTTTCAACATCGCTGCTAAAGAGACATCCTTCCCATTTATGCAAGAGAGTTAATCTTTAATGGCATGTGACACTAATGGCATATAAGAGTTACAAGAACATTTGGAAATCCTGACGTGATTGATAACAGTATAATGCTGAACTAAAAGAAGTAGATGATCACTCTTAGGTGGAATATTTTGGGAAAAATGTTAGAGGTGGGATGAATTTAGTGTGCACTTGAGCTCTAAAGTGTCGAAAGGGTGTTTAGATATTTGATTTTAGGTTCAACTCCGTGGAAGAGCTGGAGAGTGTGCGCAATGAATTTAAATCATCCGCGAAGCGATCGAAAAATAATATTTATTTAATCCCGGAGTCAAATTTTGAAATCAAATAAGCCAGTTCATATGTAGTCATTGCTAACCGCAAATTCCCCAGGGCTGTGATGCACTGTAATACTGAGCATCTTAAGAAAATATCGAATTCACGCAATACGCCGTTGCATACACGCACATCGGGATATTGAAGAGACAGTAATTGAGTCTGATGCAACCGCAGTAATTATAGACATCGAAGAGCACTTTCTCTACTTATAAAAGAGAGAGGGCAACGTTTGTCCAGGGTAAGTGGTGCACCTGTTACGTGCTGATGCATTTCTTCTCTTGAACGATGGAAGGCGGCAGGGAAAAGGAGATGTGAACGAAAACATTGCAATATCATCGAATCCAGTTCTCTGCCCACTCATTTTACATTCCTCGGCCTTAATATGGCGACTTCTACTCAGAAGACATATCCCAAGGACACCCACACTTCTATTGGATCTAAAGCCATACCTGCGTAGGTGCCTCATGGAGGGTTACATGTAATTGACGAGAACGGGAATCAAATTTTTCCCCATTAATGTTTCATGTACCGTTATGACTCCTTTTTTGAAAACCACACCCATTGAAATTCCAATATCCTTCGATTCGCGAAAAGTTCTATCGTTTGGAGTGACTTCTCTCTGGAAAACTATCGCAACATGAGCACAAGAAATTACTCAAGAATGTCATACAATAAAATAAAAGTTACTTTTTTTAAATTTTGCTAGACGAGGGCAGAACACAGCACCAGGTAAATCATTAGAAGTTAAAGGGAACTAAATCCGCCTCATATTATATCGCATTCCTTCAGATGAGACATTCGCGAAACTTCCGTCGCACAAAGTCATAAAACGCAACGTCTAAGTTGATTGCTTAATAAAGTGTTGCACCGTCACGGTTTCAATATGCCGCTATAAACGGAACACATATGGCAACATAAGTATGAAGCTAACCAAGGGGAAATGAATATAATGATACCTACTTTCAATTCAATTAATCATGGTAATCAGTTTTTAAATATCTGAAAACATTTTATAATTAAAAATTGGATTTTTATACGTAGATATTTCTCAAAATATTGAACCATAATAGATCGAAAACTACACGACAAAACCATTGGTACCTACTATAAAAATTGAGTTATTATACATTGATGCAATTGTTTCTTAGGTCCGTCGATCACTTTTTGCCCTCATCTACATTTACACAACATTCAGCAGTAAGGGCGATTGGCAGGGGATGTTGGGAAACCAACCGTAGCAGAGGAAGACGTCTGAAAATGTGGATAATTATGCTTTTGAGTGCTACAGTTTCCTCTTGTTCTTGTTGCAATCGTGAACTTAGTGAGGGGAACACGAGTCCTTGAATCCATCTGTTCGGCAGTCAGTACCCACACCTTTCTTTTTTGCCACTCTTACCTGGCTTACTTATGTGAAGTGGCGTTCTTTCCTCAATTCAGCCTATGAAATCGCATGATTGATACGTTTGAAATGGGTAAAGTATATAATAATTAGTCTTTATGTGTCTTCACTTCCATGTAAACAACCTCGTCAATATAAAAAACGACCACTCTGCTGTAGTTTCCCACAAGCGCTGTTTCCCGGAAACCCTCAGTTCCGTGAAGTGCGAATAGGGACTCTGGGAAGAGGGCAGGACGCGAACCTGACAACAGGGCGTCTCCTGGGTAAATCATTTATCTTCGTCTTTTTGGTGCAGGAGTATGAATTTATATTTTCTGTATTTTACCGCTGAAAATGCTTGCGACGAAAATATTGGACGAGAGTAAGAATAACTGAAATATAATATAAATCAGATGAAATTTTAAAGAAAGGAAATGCTAAACAAATACCTAATCCGGATGATTAATCTTTGCAAATAATAACTATTTTCTATTACCCGTGAGAATAATTGATTTATGAGCAAATATTAAATAAAATAATGATCAAAAATATTCAATTAGCATTATTAAAATTACTTCATGTAATTATTGACTGTCATACAGCTATGTTTATAATTGTTTTATTTGTATATTTAAAAATAATCGAAGCAACATGCAATTTTGGTGCTTTACATTGGATCATAAGCAGCAAGTACAATCGATAACATTGAAACAAAACATATATATACACACTCACACACACACACACACATATATATATATACATATATATATATACATATATATATATATATATACATATATATATACATATATATATACATATATATATACATATATATATATATATACATATATATATACATATATATATATACATATATATATATATATATATATACATATATATATACATATATATATATATACATATATATATATATACATATATATATATATATATATATATATATATATATACATATACATATATATACATATATATACATATATATACATATATATATATACATATATATATATATATTTATATACACACATATAATATAAAAATATATATGTATATATATATATATATATCTATATACACATATATATATATACATATATAAAAAATATATATATTTATTTATATCAATGTTTCTTCTGAATAAGACGGAGCTAAATTTTGTCGAAATTATTATGAAATAACGACTTAATGCTCTTTTTGTGTTCTTATATTGTTTGTTGCTGTCCAGATTATATATATATATATATATAAATTATATGTAGAGAGAGAGAAAGAAAGACACGTATATATTATAAAGCACCTTTTATTAGCTTTATATATAAAGGACATAACCTCACCCAATAAGTTTCTTGATAATTCCCTAGATGTTAAATATTTAATTTATAGAAATTATAAATTATCTATAATTTAAATTTAATTACCCTAAAACCATTTTTACCTAGATATTATTACAATAATTCTAAATCAAATGCGTTGACGCAATTCTTATTTACTGATGGTATAGAAATTCATCGATCGTTTGAGCCACGGGGATAAATAATTAGGATATAAAATTTCACACACACTATCAAACAATACTTTATCAAACAATTTCTATGAATTATGCAATTACAATATAAAATTATAATTTAGACACAGAGTCACCAGAGTTCAACCTACCCTGATAAGACAAAACATGACATCCCATACTACAATAAACTATTCCTGAATTCCGCTCACATACTACTTCCCTTCGTTCCGTCCCTCATGCCCTTGGTACCCCTTTCCCACCCCTACCTCGCCTGCCTAACATCCTCCCCTCTATCACAATATTCAGCATTCCATCTCCGATCAGTTAGGAAAGGTATTTTCCCGTGTCCCATCAAATTTCCTACATCTTTTTTCCTGCTCCTCCCTCTTTTATTTCCCCTCAACCTCTCACGACGTTCGAAATCCTAGAAAAGGATTTCGCCCCGAGACTCTCAACGAAGTATCTCCCATTGAAGAGAAATCGGGATTTCGTCATAAAAAATCCATATCGTCTTTTTCAACTTGAACGGAGTACGGTGCGCGCGGGAACATTTATGAACATATTCGCGCGTAGCGTTGGTAAAACAAGCACGCCGTCACATCTTCCCGGGGCTCGGTGAAGAGCCTTCAAACACCGATCCAGTTTTTCGCGGTGACTTTTTTCTCCAACTGGGGTGCTCAATCCTTCCTCTTCGATGGAAACGCCTCGATTGAACCGAGCCCTTCCCTGCTCTCGCCCCGCGAATGGTAAGTGCGAATGAGACGTCGAAGCGGACGGGGATGGAAGAGACGGTGGTTGTTGGGTAGGGGTGTGGGTTGGGAGGGGGCTTGTTTTCATCCTTCTTTTGACGAGGTGATCGGAGAAAGGGTGTCCGCCCATTTTCTAATTGGTTGACGCTCTACCGAGACCAGGTGCTCTCGCCCCTTTGGCAAGGTCTTCCCCTTCCGACACTTTTTGACTTCCCTCGCGAAGAGCGACACTTTGCTATCGCCCGAACAACCACCTCCACCATCCCTACCCCCCCCCCCCCGCATCCACCCTCCGCCATCTTCACTTCCGATGGGGCGGAACCTGACCGCAGGGGAAGCACGCGGCCTTGTGGAGGAAAGAAAATAAAAAAAAAATGAAACGCGGCCAGCGCATAAATTTTTCCACTGGTGGAATGTGGGCAAAGTGTAACAACTGTGACAAAATGTGCCGCGCCATATCTGATCCGTGACGATATGAGTTTTTTATGAAAAAAACTTCGTCCGATTTCAGAATTCGTACACAGAGTTCCACAAGGATTAACGAATTATAGATAGCATTATTTTCAAAACATCGCGGAGTATCAATTTCTTCAAAGGAATTCAGTAGTAAAATGTAACGGGAAAAAACAAAATTTGATGTGCTGTATCGGGTTCACGATAACATGCTTTGTGAAAAGAACCACGCGCGATGCCGAAGTTACGTAATCAAGACGCATATGAATCAACTCATTAGATATGTCACAGTTAATTGAAAGTCAAGTACCATAAATTTCTTTGAATGTCATTACTGTTTATATTCAATATTTATAATGACTAATTTGTTCCATCTGCTTCGTTGCAACATAATTTAGAAAGAGAAAACGATTTTCGATTCCAAACTTAAGATATCAAGGTATAGACGAATCAGAGACAAATAAATACTAGCAGATACTAATTGACAAGGAATCTGGCGGTGCGAAGGCAGGAACGCTTACCGGGGAACCCTGTTGCAATTCCTGGGCGCCTCTTTGCACCCTCAGTTTCACCCAACCTGGGAACCATAGTTGGCAAAGGGAAAGTAATGGCCCCCCCTACCCTGATGTCACTATGGCTTAGAACGAGGTGAGCTCTGACCTCACACATTGAACCAAACTTAAATTTAATTACTGTGGTTTTATTTATTGAAGAACATCACAGTGCACAACTTTCTGCAGTATTTACATCTGTGTAAAATGCTGCATGCGTGACAAAATTACTACACTTCATTTGATTGTTGAGAAGAGGATCAGTAAAAGAAATCAAACGTTTCCAATGTTAATTTCTCAGATTTTACATGAATCAATGGACCTTGATGTCAATTTTAATTTTAAAATATCAATATAGATATAAAGTGAATCTTGAGATTACGAGAATTCAGCCAATATTCTTCATTACTGACGCAATCACCGGAAAATGAAGCCCACAGGGTGCTTACATAAGTGCTCGAGGGAATTTAAGATCGTAAAAAACTGAAATATTTGCGACTTAGTTCCACTTTGAAGTTATTTGAACGGGTTAATTCTCAAAGGAATCACTTTAGAAAGAAAGGAATTGCGATATCGCCACAAGTAATAAGCTCCGCACGTCATTTGCGATTGACTTATAGCACGTGAAAGAATGCCTTTCCAATGACGAAACTCACAGGAATTCTCAGTGAAAGGGATTCATCTCAAGTTTTGGTTTGTAAATGTAAACACATATACCTTTAGAAACTTAAAATATCTAGAGCAATAGAGAAAAGAAATGTATTATTTTCTCTATTATGAACATTTTAAACTAACTTGTACAAAATTATGAACATTGTAAAACATTTTGCCGTCAGACAGGTTATAGTCACTTTGTTTTCAATCTAACAGAATATGTCCTAGAACACAAAAAATCGTGGACCGATGATGTGGCATTATAGTAAAAAAAGGAAAACTTATTATCATCCAACAATTCCAGTTTATATGTATAGCTCCGTTAAAAATTTATGCGCCCATTTCAATCAGTCGAGAAAAAATTCTTGTTTATCCAATATTCAGTCAGTAAGGGCGAATCAAATGTATCAATGTAGTTCCGTCACCATCAATGTAGTTCCTGAAACTTCTAAAATTCCTTCCCAATTAAAATTCCCACTCTTTTTTCAATCCAATCACCTATTATGTGCACAAACAGTATGAAAGCATCGCACCTCCAGGATATTTTATTCTTCTAAAATTTAAAATTAGTGTCAGCATAATATTTCGCAAATTCCACTAAGGATTTCAAACCGTATTCTCGATTGCGTCGTAGACGACTGGAAAGTCACAAAGACGATTCTTTTGTCGAGTTGGAAGATTTCGCCATTCCATAAATTTTCTTTCCCCCGTAATAGCACCCATTACCTTTTGCTCTGAATTTAAAATACCTTTCCAGCAAACCAATTTAGGTATTTTCGCCAGCCGCAAAGTTTCGCGAGAGTTCAGTCTGTGGGTTCGCAATGGAGCTTGTAATTTTTTCCTCTCCGAATTCTCGTATATATAGACATATATACAATTATATATATATATATGTATATATATATGTATATATGTGTGTATATATATATATATATATATATATATATATATATGTGTGTATATATATATATATATATATATATATATATATATATATATATATATATGTGTGTGTATATATATATATATATATATATATATATATATATATGTATATATATGTATATATGTGTGTATATATATATATATATATATATATATATGTATATATATATGTATATATGTATATATATATATATATATATATATATATATATATATGTATATATATATGTATATATGTATATATATATATATATATATATATATATATATATATATATATATATATATATATATATATATATATATATGCCATGCTCTTTCCACTGGCCCGAGACGAGGCTTGGGCACGGATTCTGGCCGGATCAAATTTCGCCCCGTGGGGTGGGTGGACGTTGCGCGGCCGCGTTTCTGCGATTGAATGCTAATCAGAATGTGATTCCGGTTTTCGGTGCGCGCTCCTGAACGAAGCCATTCCGTCATGCTGCGTTATTTTAATGTGACGGCAACGTTCTTCAGTTAAGAAATGTGTCCACTGAGACTTTTCTGGTATATTTCTTCGAAGATAAACTCTTTTTGAACGAAATCAACTGTAACTTGTCAGAAAGCCTGAACAAAAAAACACTCTTTTAAATGCATACCTAAGTGCACAACATGAAAATAAATTCACTAGAGAAGATACTGAAAAAAAGTGTTACAAATATTAAAGTTTAAAAAAAATGAATGCAGGTTTTTTTATATAGAACTTTTTTTGTGAATCAAAACCTCAGCGGATATTTGTGAAATTCTAATAGGACAGAATGGATGGAAAACGATATTTTTTCCACAAGATAATCACTTGTTTAAGTTATGTGTGATTCATTACCTTTTATCGTTCAATTTTTGTCCCAGTGAAATCATGACTACCG
Organism: Hetaerina americana; assembly: GCF_022747635.1. Lineage (NCBI taxonomy): Eukaryota > Metazoa > Arthropoda > Insecta > Odonata > Calopterygidae > Hetaerina > Hetaerina americana. The sequence continues at coordinate 26,665,654 of NW_027287316.1, forward strand.
TTGTTTAAGTACTACGGCAATCCCACTTTACTAGGGTAAAAATGTGATTTTACTTAATTATGACGAAACCTTCAGGTAAAAAAGATGTGCTGTAGATACGAAAACATCCTGTTAACAGGCTTATTACATGTAAAACGGGTAAACAATACATTATCAAAATATGAAATATCTTGCTCTAAATCTTGGTCTAGTTGAAAGACTATTTCGAAGACATTCTTCTACAAATTTTTAAAATTCAAACTTGGGTAAGAATCCGATTGACATTCCAAACGAGTCGATTTAGTACTCCTTCAAATGCAGCGCTAATTTTGTAAACCCTAGTCCTTACTCTTGCCTGTCGATTCTAACTCTTAAAGGATTCCAAACAGATATTTCATCACGCGTTTACATCTCCACCCTAACCCTCTCGACCATTAAAAAGTATGCTCTGAAAGAGAAGGATGCCGGTCTGTATTCAAATCAATCAAAGGATTCCTTAAATCCAAGAAAAAGAACCTTCATCACATCCCCATGCCACTATGAGTAACAAAATAAAAGCCACTCCTTTAATATCAATATATTTTCAAACTTAAATCGATTTGTTTTCATCCAATTGAATTCTAGTTACGCATTGCGATGGAAATCCTTCTCTACTTCGTTTAAGGACAGTTCCTAATAGCGGCATTTCCTCCCTAGATAAGGGGTCAAGAAGAATGATATTTGATATGTTAGTACCCTGCAAGCCACCGCAAGGGTGGGTGGCAGGGGGTGAATACACACCAGACTAATTTTGACCCGAATATGACCCTTCCGCGGTTGGATAATGTTATTTCGATCCCTTATTGTTCGTGGGAAAAATGGCATCCTAAATCTATCTGTTCTACACTTGATATCTCTAACTTTATTCATGATGTCTTCTACCGTAGTAGGATGGTGGTAACAATACATTTTTAATATCACTGCTAAACAGACGTCCCTCAGATTTATGCAAGAGATTTAATCTGTAATTTAACTTTCGCTCCGCGAGTGATTCCCAGCCTAGCTACTCAAATATTTTGGATACGCTACTAAGTTTATCATAACAAAGTTTTAAAACCCTAGCTCCTCTACGCTGCACGAGATCCAATTCGGCAAGATTAAATTGGCGCGGTAATTAATGCCTGGGCTCTCCGCAAGGAAGACTAAATTCGATTGCTAACCGCCGGAGATATTAATGCGGTGCTATGATCCCGAATGGGATACTACATAGACGGGCGCTTTTAAAGCTAAGAACTTGGAACGTCAGAAGACGTGCGGTCAATCCGTAGACTCCTTGTCGCCTATAAGGCTAATGAGGCTCTAACGCGGGCAGTGTCTTTCTCTCCGCCCTCCGTCCACTCCCTAAATATCACAAACACCCCCAGATACCCGCCATCATCATCTCCAATGAAGCAAACGTCCTCACCTCTTCCCCCGCCTCCCCCAATGGCTCATAACTACGGACGGAGCCGTCCCTTCTGGACAGACCCGATCGACACGAGCGAGTGTGACTCAGAGGAGTTCTTTTCGTGTTCGGGGGGACGGCAGGAGGCGCGGCAGTTGGTCAGGCGCGAACCCGATCGTCGGTAAAAAGAGTGTTGGGAGAGAGGGAGACAAGAGGTAAGGGACGGGAAGGTAAAACGTCGTCACGGATGAATTTGGGACGCGGCCCCCTAGCCTCCCTCTTGATATCCACCTCTTCCCTCCTCCAATCCCCCGAGGCGAGAAAAAAATAACTAGGTGCAAGTGAAAAAGTGCCGGCGAGGAGAAAGGCATGATGCTGAGGGATCATTTTCAAGGCGGGGGGGGGGATTTTTATTCTATGCGCATTTAACTTCTGGAATAGGAAGGATATTTTGATAGGAATATCCTAAATCTATGTGGAGATTTGATTACACATGAGAAATGCATTGGACGGGAAGAAAAATGAAGGAGTCCTAGGAAGCGGGTAAAGAGGTAGGTTTATGGCGAGTGATTCGTACAATGGCGGGAAAGTGGGTGCAGGAGATATTTAGAGGCACTGGGATGGAAAAGACCGTGATAGGAGAGGAAAATTCGGAGTAAGCAAGGGAGAGGGTTGTATGAAAAAGGTCTATTTGACAGGCTGAAGGGAGGTAGGAAGAATCCAGAAGTAAAAAAAGGATTTATATTGAAATCGGGGTTTAAGCATATTTAGTGCAGTGCTAAGCAGTTAGTTAGTTAGTTAGTTAGATGTTTATCGAGAATCATCCATCGTGTCCCATTGAAAACTTACCCACATCGGTAGACTATTGCTAATAGTATAAATGTATTGCTACTTTTCAAAATGGGTATAAGAAGGTAACCCATATGTGTATATACGAAAAAGACATAAGATTGCTCTATTCACCTTAATCCAATGATCATTAACTGAAGGATTGGGTTCACACCACTCTATTATTCGACTGTCTAACCTCTTCATGACTAAAAACTTCGTCTTTTTTGTTAAATACACAGTCTCACTTTGCATTCATTTCTCTTTATTTTTCTTTCGATTACCATCTCCAATAAGCCATCGTGCCACAATATGCATCCGTTAAGTTTATACCTTCTTCTTCTAAAGCTAAGATTAGAATTTCTTCTCATACTGATAGTACAACTAATTCGTTTTCTCTGAAATGAGAATGACAAAACAAGGAAATATTTGCTGCTGCTTTCTCGACATACGGGAAAGTGTTTTAGTTCATGTGAACAAGACACGCTCATCTTTTCATTAACGAGAAGATAAATTAAAGATAAGATGAAAACGCACATATGAGGTAAAACGATCTTTTGCTCTGGGTTTCATGAGAGAGTTCATGTAAGGAATAATGGGAAATTTCCCAATGCGCCGAGTGTAGCAGAGCAATTACACCCAAAACCACTCTATGACACTGAATTAACCTGACGAATTTTATCGATTTTGATTAAAGCTAAGGAATGAGAATGTACTCTTATAAGAGCCATGAGCACGCGATAAATTTCATGACTAATTGTCTACACTCGTGAGTGTTTTGGTCAGTGTTTGGTCAGGTTAGTGCAATGCTCATTTTCTTGGTAACTTTGCAAAATCCGAGTTTGATTTCTAACGCTAAGCTTCTCGATTTTTCGCTATGATTTCAATATTTAACTTTGTCGATCTTATTAAAAATATGGTATTTACACTAATTCATTAATCAAACTATTCCATGACACAAAAATTATTCAAACATTCATGGTTCTCTATGTAATTCATCTAAATTTTGAGATTTTAACTAATGTATCGTTTTTAAGGTAATAACTAATTAGAAATATAATTAAATGCCATATATTTCGTTTATATAAGCTGATGAAAGTATTTTGATGGTGTTTAGATAAATTTCAATATTTTTACTAATGAATAAAAATGGCCATCTCTCGTTTTTTCATATTTGTGTTTTTCTAACGCAAACCTTTACAATATTCTACAGTATTTTGTCGCGAATAGATATTTAAATATTTAGAGTTGAATTCTGCCTGCTAAATATTATTTTAATTATGGTGTCTGCTTTTAGGGAAAAAACTACGCACATGCTGACCAAACCATTTTGAGAAACATTAAGGTGCTTAAAAAGACTAAGCAATCCCAAAGAAATGATTTCTTTAGAATATTCGCGGCAAGAGTTTTGATTCGTCGTTTTTGGGTATTCGCGGTTACAAGAGGAAGGGACGAGAAGGAAGGCGACCACGTCTCCTGAGAAATAGCGAAGGGAAAGAATGAGATTAAGTTATTTTTTCATTTTTTTCCCGCGAAGCAGAGCAACATTTTTTCGCGCACGTCCAACCCTTCCTCCGTACTTGGTCAGCTCGCGGTTTATGCACAAAAAATTAACGGAGAAAAATCGACCTCCAAAGTGATGTTTCGAGGAAAAACGGCAGATCACAACGAAATCGTGAGGGAAATCATATAGAGTATCGCAAAAAAAACTTTGACACGCGGTTTAACAAATGAAAGTCGTGCGATACAATTTTTTGCCAACCGATGAACGTGGAAATAAAGCAATGTTCAATAACGTGACTGTGCATGTAAGTTTTTCATTTGGATCTATTTCATTTACCTCTGAATTTTGTGTGGCAAGGGTGGATTTCTATTAGATTTCCTCTTTTGCGGCCTATTTATACGATGTTGTCCACGGATTAGAAGTAGTACTTGAATGATCGTTAACAACCTTTGCATTTCTGAAGAACTTTTGCACAATAAAAAAACCTTTTTCCCGAAACTACTTCGTTCTACAGCTCATAGCTTTTCTACCACACAGTCTATGCTACCCAGAATACCTATTCTTCTACCTTTCCCCGCTTAACAAATATTCTTATGCCTATCACGACCTCATATCCAATTTTTCTGTCTCCTTTGAATATCTATCAATAACCTCCTCTCTTCTACCATGTACTCTCATCCTATAACACCCCGTTCATCTTCAACTCTATGTCTCTTAAGTTCTCCAGTATTCTTCTGAAAATTCTCCAATTTATTATCATCCTCTTTCCTGCTCTGCCTTCCTCCTCACACACCACACTCCTTTTTAACTACGACGAAAAATAAATGCTCGCACTGCTATTTAATGTGAAAACTTTTTCGGTTCCTTAATTATACATGGGTGGTCTGAAAAGTTTCCAACCTAACAAAGATACAAGACATTTTTTCTGAAATTTTCTGAAATTCTTGAGGTCGGAAACTTTTCAGACCACCCTCCTTTATATTTGGGGGTGTTTTTTTTGGGAATTATTTGTTTCATAGAATGTCTTCGTCTACACGTGGCCCTCACTTACCTGAAACCAGGCTATACGGAAAAAATCGCGCATGTCAGTTTCTTTTCAATAGCGGAATATTCCAATATCCTTTTGCGATAAATTATCCTAGGAACCAGAGTTTTATTCTTTAAAGAAAAAGTTAAGATGTAGGCAACACAACGTCGAGATGGTGCAGAATGGTGTTTTTACTCGCCCCAATCCTACTTGCCCTTTGGTGGATCATTGGTGGCCATCTGCAGTGTGGTAGTAGTGGCGTAGACGTAGAACGGCTGGTAACTTAACACCCCCTACCATACGTCTATGTATAGGCTTGCTGAGTGGATTATAGATTATAAAGATAATTCCCTAGTCGGCTCTTCGTCAATCTATGAAGCTTGTTACGTTGCCAATAATGCATTTGAATTTGGCACGATTGTAGTTTACGCTCGAATAACTGTCCCGCATAAAATTTTGCAATGGTTCTTGAATTGGCCATTAAAGAAAAAAAATCTGTGGAGTGAAAAATAACAATTCAATTGTTATTTTCAAAACGATATACCTCTATTTTTTATGGTTGTCCACCACAAGGCCAAATTGAGAGAAAATATTTCCGTAAATGAGCAGGTGTTGCTAAGATATTTCACAGAAGAGTTAAATTAAGAGAAAGACTTCAAGGGCCATAAAGGAAATAACCAAGAATCAAATGCCTATGCTGCAGGTGCGTACGTGTTCGTCGGAATGCACGATCTAACAGCGTCCTGGGGTAAAATTTTCCAGTGAATGAATTACCGGCTCACCAAACCGACGGGATGAATGACAGAAATTACCAAACGTCTTCATTAAACTTTAATGAATATAGCTGTGGATCAATAATTAAAACTTTATGAAAAAGAGAGTACGGCGGAAATAGGTTTTCATTGGTGCTTAAGCAAATATATTCCTCACCGACACTAATAAACTGAAAAAGCGAAAACTAATGAAAAAATAACGCAAGGTCTATCCCGAGCTAAACTCTAACCCAAAACGGTTCAACAGGTAATTGAGCCTCCTTCCAGACCAAAAAAAGAATAAATAAGCACATACCCAAGGAGTTATTCTGGCAATACATCTGCTACCAAACAGTGGGGACTCACCTGAAAAGACAATAAAAGATGGTTATTAAAAATTTGACAAAAATAAAATAGGTGTTCAAAATTAAGTCGTTATTACTTGTGTGTAAGTATGTGTTTGTTGATTGAAGAAATTACTTTGGGCAGGAATAGACATGAGGTAATTAGTATTCTTATAGGAAACTTCAAGTTATCGATATAAACCACACTAATTTATAAGAATTCGTCGAAAAGTTATAACTATAGATAAACAATCAAGTTAGTTTCAAGGTGCATGTGATAATGATTTATAATAAGCAATATCAATTTTCTTTTACGAAATTAAACATTTCATTGGTTAAATTTAATTTGAGACAACTTAAAAATTCCGTGAACACCATGAAAATCTGTGAGCTTCCGTGAAAATGATCGTCGCAGGCATTTCAATCAACATTTTGAAAAATAAAAATTTGCTAAAAACATCATTTAGGCCGACCAAATCATTTTAAAAAATTTATAATAATTGAATCGTTTCACATGAAGTCACCATTTTGAACAGAGATTTTGTTCACGCAAATGGCCCCCGAACGCGATTGGAGGTGGTTCTTCATTCTCCCTCGTCATCATCATCATCAATACGGCCTCGATTCGCAAGTGCATCCACCTCTCTTGAGTCGTGAAACACGTTAAAGTTTTTAAGTTTTGCGTGACTGCTTACGGATTCCATTCAATTCGGGTTGCCATCCTTTTCAAAAAACCTTCGAAAACAAGCGCTCGAGAAGCCAGTACCCATTTGTGAGCAATTGAGGGATATGCAAAAAAAAATTAGTGGTTACCCCACGAAAGAAATCGTGAGCCGGCAAAGGATTTTTCTGTGCTCCAATTTTGTTTTTTTCTCATTACAAGTGTTCTGTGCACAATAAGTGCGGAGAGTCATTTGCTACTCCATATACGAATAGTGCGCATTTTGCGGGAGGTATTTTGTAAAATTTGTCCCAAGTTCGAGGATTTAGCCTCAGCGTGAATTTACCTTTGAAGACCTTTCAATTATTTGAAAATTCGTAAGTCATTTAGCAACAGCCCTTCATTAGAAATACGAGACCACGCCAATATTATGACGGTTATGTCAACTCGGCCATTTGGTGGTTGTTTGCAAATCAGGCGGTAGATTTCTATGGAAATGAAATCCTGAAGCGGGTTGTATAACATGATAAGAGCCTAAAATACTTGTGAAAACTATGTTGAAAAGTAGATTAATGTATAGGATTTCATGTAAAAATAAAAATTTTGGAAAATGCACTCATATTTTTTATCAAATATCAAAAGAGTATCTATTTGAAAAAAAACACGCCTCGTATTAATTTACACAAGCTTAGGAAAACAGATGGGTAATTTATCTGTAGGAATGACTCACGACAAAACTTTCTTGAGAGAAATTACATCAACTTAATGAACAAAAATGAGAATTTGAAAGTAGCTAAAAATTCACGACACCTAAAGGCCGTGATTATTTCGCATTGAAAAAATAATTAGTCAATTTTTTAATCATATTTCCGCCTTATGCTCTATCATGGTACCTTTTTGAACTACTATATGCTTTCCAAATTGAGGGATACAGATGATACTTTGTCAAGACTAAAGCATAGCATTTAAAATTTAATAAAAGGCATATCATCCATATTACATTATTGTTAGTGCACCGTTTTCATCTGTTGTTTAAGAGTTCTGATTTGGCTGATATTGTGATAACAAATATTTGAAGAGACACGTAGTCAAAGAGGATCAAATATAACTTGGGTTCTCAAACACCGGTTGCTGTGGGCGTCTGGTTTTTCAAATGTCTTCCCGCATTGTAACTGACGGAGAGATCATTTCGCCAAAACGGTGAATCGCCAGTCTGAAGGTATTTTGATGTCTGAGACCCTTAGGCGTCTTTTCTCTTCGAAATATTACGCCACATCCCACATCTTGTACACGCCACTTTATTTTTTCGCGTCCTAGTGATTTTTAACATGATTAAGTGAATGCCTTTCTTATGGAATCGATCAAAAATGGCGCGAAGCAAATGAGTTCCCAATCGCTGGATGCATAATGCCATGATGCTGCTGGTCCGTCTAAACAATGGTTTTCATAGACAATTGGGAACAAGCAGGAAAAAATAAGGGGTTTGATGCAAATCTTACAGAATTATATTTTCATTTATAAAAAAATGAGGTACTTTAAGCTAAAGGTCCAAGAATTTACATGATTAAGTTGGCTGAGGAATGCTGATCGGACATATACAAGGCAAGCATTAATGATTAGCGATTGGCGATACATCTTCCATGAAGTGTGACTGATTTTGGCTGGTTGAAGGAATACGAGATCCTGTACGAATTAATAGTTCGCTTCCCGACGGGAAGTTTATCTGACGCACCTGTGATCGCAGTACGGGTAAAAGATTGGCAGAGCGTTTTTCGTTGCCTTTTTTGGAATTTATTCGGTACATTGAATGGGTTCAGCTCGTTGCTGTCTACTGGTTTCACACCCATCTGCTTGTATCTTAACTCCGCCCCCAATTCCTCCACACAACTCTCCCAATCAAAGGGCCATTCTTTTTTTCCCGTTTCGCAATGCCCGAGAAATTCCTCAAGTGCTCGGGAGAGAGAGAAAGAGACAGATTTCTCCTTTCCCCGCATCGACACAGGTTCATCCGGATGGCGGTGCGGCATTAGAGAAAGGATTCCCCAAAGGCAAGAAGGATCCGTCGCGTATATTCGTACTATTTGAGCACAACCGTGACAGTACGATTATCGCAACAGGCCCAGTCTTCCCATAAATGTTCATTTGACTCAATGGCCAAATCCTCCCAGCAAAAAAAAAGAAATGGCTCCATTCCTTTCACCTTTCCCATCGACTTTTCTCCCTACACCATCAACTCCTCCTGCCAATTCCATCCACGCCCAACAACAATTATCAACGCCAATCGTATTGACCTCATACCGAACGTTTTCTCACGAATCAACGAGAAAGTTGGAACCTCCCCAATGGATGGTGGTTTTGCGGGTGCTATTATACTCGTTGATGGATCATCGTTTCGGAGAGAAATCCACCCGCTAAGTTTAATCTTTCTCCAAAGTTTATCATTAGGGCACACCTTCAAGTGAAGCCGTGTCCCCAAATCTCTTTTGAAACAGAGCTATTATCTCGAATGACTATCATTCGAATCGTTGGATAATATAGGCTTGAAATTTTAAAGCCTAAGGTTTGCAAACATCTTTCGAGTTAATTCGATAGTCAAATTGTCAAACTCTCTAATTTGATTTCCAGAAATTATTTGCACTGAATATATAAATGATATGCTGTATAGCTAGTAGCTATAGTAAAGTGTGACTCACCTAAATGTCGGGGCTGCGATAAAATTGAAACGATGAAAGTTGCAGATTTATCTTAATTTAATTTTATGTGGATATTTTAGATCAATATTAAATAAAAAACTAATGTATTCTTTATACTTTCAGGCTACACAACGTGGAATTGTTTTATGTCCATATTGAAAGAGCTGGTGATTTTCCACAGACTTCATTTTATCAGAAATAAAGTCTGTGGAAAAATAAAAACTCTTTTGAAATTGAATGCTTGCTCTCAAAGTTTGGCAGGAACTCAAGTGACAGAGGGTTAGAGGGACATTTCCTACGAAATATCTTCGTAAATGTAGTCCAAATCGTGAATACGATCCTAATTGAAGTAAATCACGGAAAATTCCATCCATAATACATCTCGTATTCCACAATTGGTGTTAAACATTTTCTTTAGTTGATCCTTTCATTATATGTTCGTTCATGCCTACATTCCATTCACATGTTGCAAAGACTTCATTCAATAAAATGGAAAAGGAATCATTTTCTGAAATAATACTATTCTCTTAATCTCTTTTATTCGCTCGCGTTCTTTCTACATCTGACATATCCTCCTTTATATTGATGTCTTTGCAATTTAAGTCCTATACTATTTGGAATTCACCAACGTTTATAAAAAAATTCTTTCGGTAAATTTGAAAATATTTAAGCGCACTCCTACCATATGAATCCACAGTTGAAAGAAATAATAAAGTAGTTTTCCACTCAATTTTGCCATTGGGCACGATGTATTTCTCAGTAATGCGATATCATCAGGCGCACAGAATGCAAGGGCTGGGGCTCATAGTAAAATTATATGGAAAAGTACAATGCTACTTCTGTTGTTAATGCTATATACAGCTTCCATGAAGTGAAATCTGAATCCATAAGGTTTATGTAATTTATGAGCCCTTGCATCTAAGATTAATTTTAATTTTCAGTAGGGATATATTTCGTTTTGCTTCGATCAAAGCACCATTCCTCTTACCACGCAGTGGTTCCATGGTGAGTGGAGACTATATACGACATGGCACCGTCTGAATCTTTTCAAGTTGATCAGCCCTCAATTTCCCAGTTGTCTCCATGGTAACCATTGAGGTCTCCAATCTCTTTCACTATCGGTATGGTCACGGTTCTATTCAAGTGCTTTCAATGCTGTCTCACCTTCGTTGCCTACGGTACCCAGTGTCACTTTCTCCTTGTGGTTTGTACAAATACTAAGAGACTATTGATGTGCGATTGTCCAAAACTACTACCCTGGCATGAAAATTGCCAGTTTTCCTGTGAACTTTTCTTGGGGAGTCTGATGGGGAAGGGATGTACGCTTTGAACAAGTTTTCGTCGTATTTCAGCAGGACAGCATATGAATGCTCTAAAAATCAACCATGCAAATATTGGCACATATTATTCAACGTATTTTTCCAGTCATATTAACGATGGTGTATGCTAAAACTTCACAAAGCCGTAACCGGATAGCGGTCGAGTTTAACAGTGAATTTCATGTGACGCAAACATTTATTTAAAATTATAATATTAAAAAAACTCAAATGAACACTCTTTAACAAATTCCAAGAAACTGCGGGAGATGGTGAAACAGTAACTTTTGACGGAGTCATCCGCTAATATGCATTACAATGCAACACTTAAAAAATGCAAAACTCTCCAAATTTCAGATTAAACGCCTCGATAGCTCGACTGGCTAAAGCACTCGGCCGGAAATCGAGGGATCCAGGTTCAGAACTCTTTATTTTGGCTAACTTTCGTTCAGCATTCCCCAGAGTCATTCCTATGCAAACTCCAGTACAATCATTAAATAAATAATGTGGAATAAACTAGGAAGGAGGTTCTATAGGAATGAACAAATGAAAGGTCCGATGGCGGAGAATACGGTCATATCCCCAATGAGTTCGCGAGCTCAGATGACAATTGTGCAGTGGGCAAATAATATTGTATGATTTCATTTAAATATATACAGGGTTCGTCCGGAAAATAAGTGTACTGATTTTTTTATTTTTTTTTGACAAAAGGGGAGTCGTCCACTACGAATTTGTACCTGAACGACAAACTGTAAATGCTGCATTTTACGTCCAAGTGCTCGACAGGCTTCGAAAACGAGTCGCCCGCGTCCGGCCAGCGATCAAAAACATCTGGCGGCTGCATCACGACAATGCGCCGTCTCACACCGCGCTTGTCGTGTCGGACTTCTTGGCCAAGCACGGCGTGGCAACGCTGCCGCACCCGCCCTACAGCCCGGACTTGGCACCACCGGACTTCTTTCTGTTCCCGAAGATAAAGAGGAGTTTGAAAGGAACGCGATACGGGACTTTGGACGCCGTCAAAGAGGCCGTGACGACGTGTCTTCGAGAGGTTCCCGATGATGCCTTCGCGGGAGCGTTCCAGGAATGGGAACGCCGCTGGAACAAGTGTATCGACTCACAAGGGTCCTATTTTGAGGAATATTAGCTTAAGATATGTAAAAGTGTAATAATTTTTTTTTCCTGAGCTCAGTACACTTATTTTCCGGACGAACCCTGTAATTTTGCCCTTCTCTACAGGTAATGCAAAACAAAAGAACAAAAAATAAATTGCTTTTTTCATCTAGCTCCTATCATAATGTAACTAATCAAGTAGCCTAAGTAAGTAAGCGGAAGAATAATACTATCTGAAATTTCCGACTAAAGTGTTTCAACCAATCACTGTGCAAATTGAAATACACGAGGAAAGATAATTATGAGATTATTATATATTTAGAAGAAAGCAGTAGGGTGTGGATTGGGGACAAATCGTAACTGGAATATTTGAGAAAATATAAAATTAAAACATAGAAATATGTTTTGTGGTCTTAGGTAATTTAAATTCTAATTTCACGGGCAACGTTATCTAATATGAAATTTAAAAGTTTTTTCTTCTATGCATAGGTTATAATACAAAGTTAATAATTCTTTGGCTGAAATTTTACTATAGGCCCCAAGCTAAAGTAATTACGACATACCACAACAAAAGTAAGGAATATACACAGTACGACTAGCAACCACGTATTATTGCCACAGTAATTTAATACATTTTCTGACTAAATTACGTGAATATATCATCAAGGATATCGTCTCTTTATGCACAGTTCTTGATTCAGATTCAGCCTTTGGAGTACACCAGCGTAACATTTCGTAAGCAGTTTTCCTTGTCTATAGACATAGAATCGCATAGGCCAAGACCTGCAGTCTCTCCTGCTTCGATGTATCGGCTGTCAATGACCGAAGAGTCGCCCCCCACCAGCATGTGCAATCAGGAGAGGCAATGACCAGCCCTTTCACGTGAGTTATTCCGTTCGGGTCAAATCTTCGAGAGTAATAAAGCACCTCCGCATCTGTTTCCGTTTCCGTGGATGTAATGCCCCGGCATGAATATTCACCGGGATATAATAGCTAGTTGCGTGATGATGATGAGTGCTCGGATGCAGTGATGAATTGCCTCATGTATGAACGACCTCCGCACGAGATACGAACCTCGTTCGAAAGCTTTGGTAGAAGATGGTAGAATCTGAACTGACGTGATGCCATTTTAGAGGACGAAATTACAGGCAGGTGGTAGATATCCGGTTCAAGGAAGGCAGTTTTTTAAAACTCCCCCTGGAAGGAACGACGCGAAGGTGCGTAGTGGATGTCTAGGCAAGTAAGAGACACGGGGGGGTGGGGTCACCCGCTCATCACGCTGTGCCCTTACGAGTGCATGCTACCTTCCCACGGACGAATATTCTTCTCTCGACCAACCCGACAGTCACAAGCAAATTGTACTAGATGAAGGTAGTTAAGTATTGCGGAAAAATGTAAGCCTCCTCGAAACCTCCAGAGGATATGGTATGGACATAAATCCCATCGATTCAAGTAAAATAAACACTGATTTCTCTCGTTGATTATAACTCTGTTTTATGATGGGGGAATATTAGGTAAAATTTATATATATATATATATATATATATATATATATATAAAGCATGAAATAAACGCTAGCATTGTAGTTTAGAAAAGTTTAATTTGTCAAAAACACATTATTCCATAGCATGTTTATGTCCAATACATTTTACCATTTGAATTTGCATTGCATGTGTTCATTCTACAGAGTAGCAAAATGCATTTACTGTTTGTGTGGCCAACAAAACTAGTGGAAACTAAAAGGTTACATTTTAAATCATAGATATTCATGAATTTCACGAAGCCATGCCTGATTCTATTAAGTTTATAGGTACATATTAGCAAAGTTTGTGTCGAAAAGACTATTGGTGAATGAATTAATCCCGTGCATGCCGATGGTAGTTAAAGATTTACAATCCTGACCGGGTAGGGAAACATCTTCAATAATGACTTGCTCATTCTCAAATATTTCTTCCTTCGCCACTCTTAGGTGTAGAACGATCAAACGGCTTAATTTCAACCTAAGATTTACTTCAGGAACTTGAAACAAAAAAAAACCCTCATAAAATGATCTGGTGACTTACGAGATTGGCTGCGTGTGGAGAATTTGTTGGATAAATGTTCCTTTCTTAATACGGCGATATTACTCTTATATGTACTTGACATCGTTTATAACTTAAGCCATTTGTGATCACCACTCTGTCAATTATGTGAGCTGGTTTCAGTTTGCGAGCTCCATTTCAAATGTCCGTAGCCAGTGATTTTTTTATTCTTTATAATCATCTGACATCCCTGCATTGTGTATGAACCACACTGTACTAATGCACTGATTTATGCCTTTTTCCCCCAAGGATTTATAATTTTTTCAATCAGCTTTATAATCATCACCTCACCTCGACTACATATAAATTAAAATCAAAGGCTTGGTTGCTGATAAAGCTGTTGATAAGGCTCATCTTGAAAAATGTAAGTGGTGTGTGAAATTCACACACTCTGGGTAGTGGGTGAATTCTGTTCCATATGCATCCTGAATTTTCCCTTTAAGTTCCAGTATCAAGAAAATTATACCGATTTCATCTTAGATACAGTTTTTCAAAGGTATCGCCCATTAATTGGACCCAGAGTCCTTCGGTCATTTAACCAATTTTATTCTCAACTAAACTAACGTCTTGTGCACTCGTGAATATGCTTTTTCAAAAAGTAAAGGAATGTTAGGATAAATAATAGAATTATGTTGGAGGGAGAGTTGATTAATTTTTAGAGAAAACATGGATGTCATCAGGGATGTTTTGGGGGAGACTAAGTGAATGCTTCACCCTCTGCCACACACCCTTGCTGGGTACTTAAATAAGATATTATTGTCATTGTGCAGCCTAGATTCAAGAAGCCCGAGTACCGCGTCACCCAGAATTTGAGCTGCACGATACTTAAAGGAATATGGACATATGGAACGTGGTTACAAAACGTTTGATTGCTTTTCTAAAAAAAATTATTGATCTTTTTACATCCCACCGGTTGTAAAAATATTTGGCATATTCTTGACAGCGATCATAAATTCGCTGGAAGAGGAGGCGTTAGCTCACGCGGGTGCGACGCGCCTGAGTGGATGTCCATTAAGGTAGGCAAGCCAAAGAGCACTTACACCTCGAGAGTGGCCAATGAGACGGCTTTCCATTCGAAGGAAAGCTGCAAAAAAAAGTATGGCTTACTTCTCGTTTTCCCAATGCCAACTCCCACGAAAGAACCCAAAAATTATTTTAAGGCTTGTTATATCTCTGATAAAAGCCTGACCGCATGACCCAAAGGGCTTTTGAAATGTACCTGTAAGATAGGGTACTCCGGCGGCGCCTTTCATATTTTAATATTCGTTCTTCATTAGCGCAATGAATCATTGCCGAACCCAAATGTTTTCAAAATATAGACATAGTTACCACCTGCATACCTTATAGGGAGTTTCTATAAATAATTTCATGGTTACCTTTCCTAACACAAAGACATCCGTCTTTTAGTACCTCAGGAGCATCCTGTGACTGGTAACTCACAGGATACAATGTATATATTTTAATTTAATGCGTACGCTATTGCATGTAAATTCATATCTCTTTGGCGTTACCGAGGCGGTCCGCATACTTGTAATATACGCCAGTCTTCTTCCCATATTTCTTCTCCATCTAGAACTATAGTTACGTACCGTTAAACAAGGTTACGACGATCACGTCGCAGAGAGCTCCTTTACGCAAACAATTTCCAACGATCTTCGACACTATGCAAACTTGCAGACGACTTGAGGGTTACCGATTTCGTCATCAAGGAGACCAATAAATTTGCTCGTAAAATTATTGGTCACCTATTGTCGTTGAGCCGAGTCCCAAAGAGGTTCCTAGACAATGGAAAATAAATTTCAATATCGGCTGTCCCGTCATGGCATTTTGGTTGGACTTATAGGTTGAGGATTTTCCCATTTTTAAAAATATTATCAAGTCGACCTTTTATTCGGTGGAAATGACCTCTTCTGAACACGCATCCTTCCGAGACCGCTATGCCCGAACTTTCCCTTTCCCATACGTCTCCACGCCGTGATAAGTACAGCCTTCCACAACATTATAACAAAACACGCACATATGTTGTTATATTGCGAGAGAAAGGAGAGAGTGTTGGGTAAGCGAGGAAAGGAGAAGACGCGATGGAGGTTGAGAGTGTGTGAAGAGTTGGAGGAAGATAATGTAAGTTAGACAAATGCATTTTAACTTGGGGGAAAGCGTTTTAGAAGTTCACGATACTGCGCAATTTATCTATAAACCTACCTCTAACCGGTGGAATATCTGTTTAAACAATTATAACTGTTTTGTATATGCGAAGCGCATTTGTAACCCACGAAGTGGCTCGTGGGAATGGCATTTATTTTCTCCGAAATGTCCACATTTATTGACACGCTCGCCCCATTGTGTGATGACCTTTTCCATACCACTACAAAAGAAGTATGTGTCGACACATCTAAACCAGTAGCACACGTCCTCCTTGTCTACGAGGAATTTTCATTTGCCATGAAGTATCGTCTCCTAAGAGCTTCTTGAATGGTCCAGTCAAATAACTTGTTTTTCTGAATTTTGTGAAGGGAATTCTAACTTTTGGAATATCAGGAGATTTACGCAAGTATTAACTTCTAACTTACGATTTATTACCTATCGAAAAAAATAACTTGTAGATCGCCAAATGATTAAAATTATGAAAAACGGTAGGGTTTCAAGTATATCGGACTTAATTTGATTTCAATAAATCACAGCTTACCAAACCATAGATCATGTATGGCTTCCGGGACGATTTGAATTAATGATAATAGTGTTTGTTGTAACACCAAGGAGGTAAGTTTAATTATGTTTTGAAAGAGCGGGAAAAAGTATAAATCTTATTGATATAAAAAGAGCTATTTCGTTTCTTCGGCATTCCAGTGCATTGTTCTATAAATATTAGGATCAAAGACACATTTTTGGCTACCAAATAAGTGACATATTACCACAGCCTTAGTGTTGCAATTATTTCCCACTTCTCATTGGGTATATGGTATTAAAATACAATAGTTTAAGCTAAGTAAGCGGTAGGAAAGTTGAATAATTATCCATAATATTCTCCAAAAATATATTCAGGGTAATCAACCCAGTGGCTGGCTTGAAAGACAATCAGCTCACTTATGATTAAGCTCGCTGGTGTGTTAAATTCACAAATTAGGGTAAAGGAGTCTGTTACTTTCCCTGTCTGTGGTTTCTCAGAAATATTTGATAACCGAAAAATCTCACAGCGTTGGCGAGGCTCAAGCGTATCCAAAGTTACGGGAATCAAACTGCGACCCTACAATCATTAGTTTTGCTATAGTGCTTTGCTCATCATTATAGTGCATTAAAATATACTATAAAAAATAACTTAAGAAAATAAAGCGCGCGATAAAACTATAGATTCAAGCGTCGCAATATGTTCAAAGAGACACGTCGATACAGACGTCGAGACTCAAAAAAAAAAGAGGTGGCGAAATGCTCGATAGAGATTCAAAGTGAGGAAATGGGGAGTAAGGGGAAGCGAGCTTCGCCGATTTGAGCACACGGGAGGGAGGGAGGGAAATCGCTGCAAGGGGCATCGTGCCTTCATGATGAGGGTCCCCCACGGCCTTCCCAACCCTTTGAGAGTTCTTCTTCCCCGTGAGAAACTCTCAATCGGACCTCCACAGGTGCGCATGCGTGACGCATCCTGGATACTCTCCCCTCTCCGGGCACGGAGTCTCGAAAACCTCGGGGGGGAAGATGGCTGCCGCGCCCGTCACGATCCCATCCTCGTGGAGAATTGGGCCCTCGACGGACACGGGCGAGAGAAGAGGCGAGGAGGTCACGAGGTATACAAAAAAAATAAATATATAAACGAAACGGTGGAGCAAATAAGCTGAGAAGATACGAGCCACTTAGTGGGATCGATGGATGGAAATCTTTAAAGAAGGAAACATCTCCTTAGTTCCGTCGAGTAACTATACGCTGAGAAACACACGTCTGGAGATCCATGCACGGCGCGAGGCAAGACCTCCGAACATCCGCGTGCTCGAAGGTGGTGCTTTATTACAATCTTAGCAATCGAGGTGGAATTTATTACTGAAATGAGACCAATTTGTATTACGTAACATGGCCAATCTCTCGATAACGCACGCATCATCCCAATACGTCGAAATTAAATTTCGGCATTGGTAAGTCAATATTTACCCGTCATTCACGTAACTGCCCGTTTGCCCGGCAGACGGGTATATAGTGTTATTTTCGTGAATCCTGCAAGGTGAGTCGATTCGCGAGGGACGATGCACGGCACAATGCGAAAAGGGAAATTCTGCACGATTAAACGTTTGATAGAGCACGCAACATTCCATGGAAAAAAACCTAAAATTTTAACGGAATGTTTTAATGACTCTTTGGCGTTGCGGGAAAATTAATCGCTGATGATCAATTCAGTAACTGCTCGCTCGCACCAATGAAGGACCCTTCTTTTTTTATCTGTCCACGAATGGGAAAGAATCAAGTGATTTACCTCGCATGATGCATGGGAACAATTTAAAAGGGAAATTAGGAGAAAATTTCAAATCCAAGAAAGGGCAGCTAATTGATTCATAACTGTCGTCCTTCACTCAGCAGCTAACGGGGGCCAGATAGTAATCATGAATAGTAGTTTTTCATCCATTGGAAATTTTCCCTTTCGACGCCACGCCGGAGGAAGCTTCAGCATCGCGGAAATTATCATCTTAAAAAAAAATCAATGAAGTAATGTGACCTGTCATTCCCAGACAAAAACACCATAATTTTGTGTATATTCAACGCTCCTTGCTGTAATCATATCAAGGGTTCCTGGTACACGTATTAAACCGGTCAGTCGGGGTGCAAAGGAGCGGCACTTAAGGGAAAAGACGGAATGAAAGTGCATCGATACGAAGCCATTGGGAAAGTGGCATCGAGTGACATCATGCAAACGAGTGCGGAGCATTCTTTGGTTACCATGGGAATGCGGAAATTGAAATTGTATCTGCGAATAAGATTGCGAGAGGCAAGACTAAAGAACTGCACTGCAATGAATTCGATAAATGACTTATGAGTATGGGAGTAACCCATTGTGCCTGGTCTTGCAAGCATTTTAGCGGCCATTATCCTTCAGGTTTTGAGTATTCCTAATGCATACATTAACTAGAATGTATGTAGATGAGATCTGGTCCTTATGAAGGAAAAGTTCCTCCGGTAGATATTAGGTGAAATAGCTTCCATTGCCGAAACATTTATGTCCTAAAATTTATCTTCACCCCTTTTCGAAGGCCATGAGGTATGAAATCTCGCAACACTGGACTCCTATTTAGTGTAAACTAGAAATAAAACATAGATAACAGCATTAACCAGGGATAAATATTACAAATTATGTGGTTTAGGAAGTTTCATAAAATAATTTCCGATCATAGAACCGGTGGACTTGAAAATTGACTTGGCGTTCGAAAAGACTGGACCATGGTTTTGTTCTGGCCTGTAGTAAATCCTTTTTCTTATGCGCAATCGGTCTAAGGGCGCAAATTTCAACATTTTAACACAATAAAAAGGTTGCAGCTTGAAAAAATACATATATTGGTATCTCAACTATATCGATAACTAAACTACGATCTTCACCAGCTCATAAATACAAACGCAGCGCAAAAAATTATCATATATTTCTCAATTTTCATAGTGCATTTAATTTTAATTAAAAATGCAACTTTTAATATTTTAAGTTTGACCATTTTATGTGATTGGCTTGCTGTTTATATGAGAAATATATTTTTTCCAAATAAATGTGGCAAAGTACAAACGCCTATTTTCAATTAATTGAGGAATTTCACTCAACAGTAATTAAAAGAGGAATGCGGTTATTAACAACTTCAGAAGAGAACAAAGCTGATTACACAGGCTAAAAGCGCCATCTCCGTTACGCTTTACGCCACACCATTTAATTTATGACATCGTTACTTGAGTTCTCCCGAATTATGGCAGCTCTGCTGAAGCTTAATTAATAATTTTTGATAATATATTTGCTGGAGCAAAAAAATCTTGTAAAAGCATCATTAAGTTTCGTTTCAATCACTATGGGCATGTGAAAAAATATTTCAAGCGGCATAATGTGAGAATTTCATTTATGGAGAGTAAAAATAAAATTCGTTTAGCTAAAATCCTTAAGAGCAGAATATAAAGTGACGGTGATGCATGCTTTGATGGCTCCTGAATATTTTACTCAGCTAATGAATTGACGCATTAGCTGGACAAATGTATTAACATTGACGAGAATGTCTGCATTAAATGAGTAGTAGTAGTTTTGAGGGGAGGCGACCGACAGCTAAGGTCATTTGCGCCATAGGGGAAGGACAGGAAAGGATGAAGGGTGGAGAGAAACCCGGCGTCGGCATTAGCCTACTCTTTACGAAAGGCGCCAAGGGGTTCGCGGCTTAACGTCCCATCCGACGGACGGCGTACTCACTCAAAGTGCCCTCCACAAAGCACCTCAAGTAGGGATCGAGATACCTCTGAAAAATATTCAACACCGCCGGGATTTGAACCCGCGCCCTCAGGGTGGGAAGCCAGTACGTTAGCCCCCGCACCATCTCGATCCCCTGCATTAAATGACCATGATGAATCCGCATTTTCCAAACCGGATGGAATGAGTGCTGTAATAAACGCACTAAGCTTCTAGCATTTAAGGGTCAATGTTTTTAACCTCTAGGAGGTAGGATTCTGAAAAGGGCTCTGGTGCTCATTTAGGTTGGTTGTGACCCTCCGAACATCCCAGACTCGTGCAACAAGTGTGAGCCAGACTGCCAACTACAAAGGAGCCATAAAAGGCGCCCATATTGTTGAAGACAAGGCTCCTTTTTGTCCTGAATCATATTCTTGTCACTACAAGTCCATTATGGTTTACGTTATCCTTTAAATATGTACTAGACAGATATGATATAACACGCATCAGTTCCTTCAGTATATTAACAACGAATACAAAGGATCAAGATAAAGTAAATCCAATGCTACGAAGAGCTTACCTAATCTCTTGTGGATTCCATATATTTGGCTAAATATTCTGATGATGAGGAACCATTTATCCAGTCACTGGACTACGCAATACTTATCCTCGCTGAGACACTGTATTTTCTGTACAAATCAACCATTTCCGCTGCTCAGTCAATCAAATAATTTCCTTGGATCCTATCTCAGACTTGGTCCGAAAGACAAAGAGTTGGCGTTTTAATAGGGCAATCATCCATAGAAAATCACTGAATGGAATCTAAACTGTTTCCGGTGTTTACTTGCATTCACTCAGAAATGCGACTACCACAAGCTTTCTTTATGAACAGCAATCCCATTTAAATTTTGAAATCAGTACACGGAATACTTCGTTTAGTACGTATATGGATTTATAAATATGAGAGATATTGTATAGATAAGAATAATTGAACAGAATAGTGGTTATTTAACTCGAGAATCGTGAAAAATAATAACAAAAACTCGCATTTACAAGTAAATTGTAGTCGTTAAGTATTCATTTCAGTTAAAATCGTATTTTCCCAAAAATATGCCAAAAATACGTCATTAATAAGGACAAAATTTAAAACTGCTGGATGATATACATGCATAATATGTACCAAAACTTCTCAATTAAAATAAAGAAAGGAAAATGTATCAATTTTGCATAAAAAATTCCATTCATGAGTTCAAAATTTAATGAGTACTCGATGGTTAGCTATTGAATGTACTAAAGCACTTGTTTTTATTGTCACTAGGGTTAGCGGATAATAGATTAAATATCAAATGAAAATGAAAGGAAGTTGTCTTCCTAGCAACTTATCAATTCATTTCAAATTATTAATTTCCGATTGATTTATAAAAAATACTTCATGTAACTATTGTCAAATGTTAGAGTATTTTACTCTGAGAATACGCGAGAACTACTTCTTCCCTCGCAGAAATGTTCTTTCACAATTCTGAGTCAATTTCTCCCTTGCTTAGTGGAATCCACAAAATCACCTATGCCAGTCTGGACACTCTGACTCCTGTGCGTCATCACCGTCGACGGAAAGAAAGATACGCCGACTGACCGGTTGGTCAAGAGGACGAAAGTGGGTCGTCTGCACCAAGCCCCTCGCCTGAATGGCAGGAAGATGAAAAAATGTCCCCTCGGAATCCCACTCGTAATCCGGGATATATTTCCTTTCGGGGATTGCGATAACCCCTTCGCAACGTCTCTGTTTACCTTCAGGACCCGCATACCAATTACATCGGCCGGCAAAAAAAATTCAAATTAAACTGACGCTATTACTTAATAATTCGATCACGATGTCATTCCAGCAACGGAAAGCTACTAGCCTATTTATTTCATAGCGATTTTTTATTCGCTGTCTCCATCTATATAATTTACTTCTGTTTTATCTCCTTGATGCCACTTCCAAATCGCTTCACCTGATCTATAACTAATGTGAGGATAGTGAATGCCACATTTCAGTTATGTAATTGTGCAATAAACATCATTATTACGAATTGAATCCAATTTTGGTAATTATATACTCGATTATTTGGCCATTAGGAACGTTTTTTGAGTTCTATACAGACTCAAGTTAAATATAATATTTTCTTCATGCACGATCTCTGGAATGTCCCTGCCTCTCTCTAACTAAAAATCATTATCAAACTCTAAATCAAATACGGGGGCTCAGAAATTAGATGGTCCACATAAGTTTTTATTTTTTTTTGTTTTTAACCATCAAAATTCCGGTGAACATTTTCCATGATATTTTTATGGAAAAAATACAGAGAAACCTCAAATTTAATTTGTATCATCAACGTCTGAAACGGCTTCTTTTCGGCACAAAATCTCAAATAAATTGGTAGTCGGGTAGCTTTATTCGAGCAAAGATGAGACCAAGGCGTAGGTCCTCCCTTTCATTATAAATTTCGTCCAAACATTATTAAACACAATATAGGTGATGGCATACATAAATATAAGACGTAACATGCGAAAGGTCAATGTTTCTGCCTCAAGTTTTCGGTTGAAAAAAAAATTCCCCAGTAGGTCCTATCCGCGATGAATAGTAAGGTGGACGTTAGTCAAAAAACAATAAAAATGCCTGCTATTCTATTGTGTTTGTGCGCCGGTAGCTTTCGGAAATCGTCTCGCCACTCCCACAAAAGAAACTCAACAAACCCCTTTAGTTGGGTGCCCATTTTACCATCACACCCTCGGGCGGATGGTAAAATGGGCCACGAGGAGTGTTTTGATCTGAAATGGAGGTCGCCGCGAGAGGATGGCGAAGTGAATCCCTCCGCAGACTCGGCGGCGCGGGATATCCGATGCCAAAAGAAATGCTCCAACGCACTCGTGTGCGCTCTCACTCCCCCAACAACATTCGGGGCTACATTAGCCACGAATTAATTCAAACCGCCGCCGGCTTCGGTCCCTCATAACGACTTTAGAAGAACACTCGTTTCAGTTTGTGCCAGCTCATCGGTCCACGAAGATTTCCACGGGGCGTACAGCGTATTAGACCCTACCTATTTCTTCTTTCAACTTGTCAAAATTTTAGTAATCTCATTAGTCACTGATTTGGGCCGTCTGTATAACGAAAGCGGGGGAAGATGCCATCGGGCTGGATAAATGAGGTCTCCTATGGGAGCCAGAACCAGATGTTCGAGTTGCTAAACAAGAAACTTCATCAGTGTAATACACGCACGATTTACTAAAAGATCACCGTGATCAGTGTGAAAAAGTGGTTAAACTGGATGGAATTACAATTTTCTTCTCGCGACCGAATCTCCATACAGTCTAAGGTCACCCAATTACAAGCCTGGAGATTTCATTATAATCGAGTGGTATACATTTAAATTCTCTGATCAATGGGAATTAAAATGTTCTTTTGGGTTTTTTGAACCTAGCCGGAAATTCCTAGGACTGTATTTTCTCTCATTGAACTTCAAGCAGTTTATTGAGGCTAGAATTGGTGTATATAAGGATATGCATGAATAATGGAATGCTGAATTCAACATAATAAAATAAAAATTATATCAACTTATTAATAACACCCCCAGTCTAACCATATAATTGGTATTAGCTTTAAAACAATGCTGATTAACTGTCTATCAATCCATTAGAGAGATTATATTTACAAGAGCAAAGAAAGTCTTTTGGAATAATACAGGTTTTTCTTAATTTATATTATAGGAATTTTTATTAACGATTGATACTTTTAAGACGCATCTGAAAGGTCAGAGGCACAACTTATCATAGCCTATAGTTTTGGCATAATGAAGCTATAATAGCCTGTAAAATCATTCTAATGTCACAATGAGTAGGATGTATTTGAACGTAAAATTTAGAAGTCAAAACTTTTGTTTTTCAGTATTTTTCGTTTCACTACTGGCCGCGGGCAGTTCGTAAAAAGGGGAAGGGAACGCATAAAAATATATTTAAAGAGATCACTTAGCTCTGTTAGTTATTTTAAAGCTTTTCAAATAAGTCATTAGAAATTTCCTGTGCCTACATGTTGTGGAATCACAAAACTTGGGATAAGTGAACACATTCCCATTGAGACGATGCCTCTAGAAGCACCGACGATCTATTTTTTTTAATACGGAAACAAAGTTTTATCGCGATGATGTTACATTCCAAATCGAGGAAGTGGTTCCTTTTGCGCTGAAGGAATTTCTATATAAATGAAAAGTTTTTATTACCGGCGTGGACTTTCAACTTCGATATAGAATTGAAATTTCGTCCCCTGTTCTTAAGGTATAGAGTAGATGTTGGTAATCCGAAAAATGTATACCCCTAGAATGCTTGTTTATTTTTCAACCACTCCTTCGTAAAAAGGTGCTTCGTACTTTTCAAAAGTTATAATAAGATATATTTCCTTTATTTTATAGTCATAAAACATTTGAACTTTCTCGGTATTCGAACGATATAATATAAATTGTAAAATACAGTCTCTGGACTATTTTAATATAAAAAGAATACTTCGTCAAAAGAGGACCTCAAATTCATCACCAAGGAGGAACTGTTATTTGCAAATATAAATTTACACCAGCTCCTGAGCACAACTTTCACATTTTTATTTCAAAGGGCCAAACACTATTTCCTTCTTACGCTGCAATATGTAATTCATTAATCTGCAAACACGTACCAAAATCGGTTATTGGCCTGTTATTAGTGCATTAGTTTGTGTAATTATCAGTGAGACGGCTCTCATGAACAATCAAATTCGTATTTAGCTGATGAGTACGCATTATATTTCTCACTACGTGCTGATATTTTCCCACGGTAAATATTCCCACCATTCAAGTGGGAATATTTACCATGGCCTGCCTTTGGCTTTGGTTTTGGTTGTCACTAAAATCAGCTGGATAAAATAATTTATGCTGGATGACCCAATTAAAATTTTACCTATTTGTAAAAAATAGCTGACAACAATTCATATATACTGAAAATTATTCCCTGATGTTGGCTAGGACAAAAATAAAATATCACTGACTATGAGTTTCCATCAGACATAAAAACTATAGCATGGAGGGAATTATTTTGGAAATGCATTGTTGCGCACAAAATATATTAAACTACAAGCGGTTTAGAAAAAGTTTGAATAAACTAAATATTCCATATCAGTTCTTAGTAAGTAACACAAGTTTTCAAATTTTCCACTTTTCGTATACCTTCTGAAATAAAAAAAGGTGATTTTTTTTCAATGTGAAAAAGGAAATAAACATGCGAGCTGATAATTTGCTAATTATCAAATTAATTTGCGTTGAAATGAAGGCTAAATATTTAAACAGCTGACCATCGAAAATGTAAAAATAAAAGCGACTGTTTTTTTTCCCCATCTCATTCCGCAAATTGGTTTAGCATACAAATAGCCATCTGACGGTCGTTCCACATATCAAAGGGGCGTGTCTCTCTATGCGAACTGAAAAGATTTGCTTTCTCTCTAATGCTTTCTCTGGAAGTACAAACATCGCATAGGTGTTAAACGAATGACAATGATTAACATTCAAAATACATGAAATAGATATTTTCAGCTATAAATCCGACCGAGCAATCCCTACTAATAGAAGTGATGGATTTCCCAGCACTACCATTTTTCGATAATAATAAATGTACTACAGTTATCTTATATTGCACATAAAACATGGACAAATCCACTAAAAATTATTGCTGCTTTAATATCCATGTCCACAGTATAACCAACGCGCTAGATTAGCGGCTATACATTTTTGTAAATTGTAATGGGTAAATTCGTACAACGCGCCGAGGTCTGAATAACTTTTTAATAATAACACGACTTTTCAAATGCAGAGCGTTATTCTGCGAGAAACCGTACTTAACCGTTGTGAGAGTACATAATCGTTCCTTGGTTAAATAGACATCCAAATAATGTAAATGATAGTGGTTTTATTCCTAACGAATAAATAATTAAATAAGGAATTACGCGCATTCCTCATCACGAAAAATCTCAGCTCAATAAATCACAAAATCAATTGAATCTAAATATATTCTATTCCTTTAAACGTAACCTTCCATTTTATTACGGTATCGGATTTTTTAAGTTTTTGAGTCGGGCTAAAAGTCGATACTTTAAACCAAGATTATGGTCTGTGGGACTCTTTTCCTTCTCCCTAAATGATGCAAGCTTTTGTAAAATCCACCTAAAAATTTATATCATCACGACCCATGCTACAAAACTTCCGTAGTGCCATCTTTGGGCCCTGAAGGTAGTCCGGCGTAACTAAGTGTTGAAACATGGGTCGTGATAATAAATATCTCTGAGTGGAATGTACAAACTTGACATCATTTCTTCCTCAATAAGCTATTCTATTCTATCAAATAGTTATTAGAGAGAAAACTGATCGTTAAAAATGTACGGCTGGTCGACTGTCACGTCGTCAAACTCGCACTCCCTCGGGTAACGTGTTGGTCGTGAGTCCTCACACCACCTCGGACATATACGGCGAGTGGTCGGTTATGTGGCCGTACTGATTGGGGCTTATGGTTCTACATGACCTCCATTGGCGAAGTATCTGAAAAAGTAGTCACTATTATCATTTCCGCAAATTTAATTCACTCACTAAAACGGAATCATGTAAGTTTTAACAGTGTTAATAAAGGGAAATGAAGGGGAAGAATACAAAATAAAGGAATAAATAGATCATATGAAGATAGAGATTCACCAAATATTCCAGAAAAATAAGAACAAATATTAGCAAATAAAACTAAAAGGAGGCAAAGAAAATAATGAGGGAGAAGGAAAGAAGGGAGTATCGCAGTTACCAATCTTCCGACAGAAAAATAGTGATCTGATAATGAATTGAACAGTCGCGTATAGATGGAGTGAAAAACTCGACGCTGGTATTAGCAAATCTTAACGGCAGGAGCCAGGGAGCAGAGAGTCTAACATCCCGTGCGATACAAGCTTAGCCAACAACGAAGACATTCTCAGTGGGAAATCTTCTCCCACTGACAATGGAATGTAAATCGAGTGATAAAATCGAATAATGTAGGTAGCATTGTGTTAAATAGGTGCAAGTACACAGATAACCTCACACACTGTGGCCTTTGTAGACGATAGGTGCTTACTTCCGAGCCGAAATCTTTCACGATATCGCAAAATAGTATCGTGTCAAGCGTGGAATGGAATATAATGCTGGTGTTGATTCAGCTTAATGTGCCGGAAATAAAAACTCACTAACCAATTCTTTGTTTCCTTTTAAAAACTGGAATGAACCATCAATCTGAGACTATAGAGACTATATAATCTTATATAAGCGTCGTTTACAAAAAAAGAGCAATGAAAAACATACTACAGGCTTTGTTTGCGAAAAAATCCAGGCTTAGTGACAGAAGCTAAGGTATTTAATTGCGATTCTTATTAATAGTAATCATCGTATCTTTCCACAGCGGTTCGTGGCTGGTGGATTTCGAGTTATGTTGAGTGTGGAGCATTTTGTAACCCAACACTCCTCTCGCTTATTCATGAGCGTATCTACGCCCCTGAAACTCGAAAGCAGCCTCAGAATATATGCATCGCCAATTCAAAGTCTTATTGCAAGAAAAAAATTTCACAAAATTATGGAAGATGTGAGATAATTATTGTGTACCACCCACGGGAATTTTTGCGCTGAGAATTTTAACATGCTAAACGTTAAGCAACGCTGGAATAGACTCAATTAGCCGTGAATGCAAAATAATTCACCAGTAAACTCGTTCATGTTGTAACTTTATTCGAATTGAATTTATTTTAAAGCAATGCAGCCATAACCTATTGTTCATTTTTAACCGTGCATGTCTAGATTAGATTCCTCAGTTTCCAGCTGCAAATATTAATATAGTGTGTGCGGATTCAGGTAATAATTATCCGCTTATCCGAATAATGTTATACGACGGATATCCATGCTTGAGAATAATTGTGATAATTGAATATTTTGAACGAACGTCGGATACAGTCAATTTGTTCATTAAAGATAGTGCATGTGAACGGAGCAGTAGTAGGAAATCAAAGGGTCCTTCAGTAGTCAGTTTCTGTCGTGTCAATGAGCTGATATTACGACCGTGAGGGTAAAAAAATTTGCAAATAGATTATTTTTCACCAATAAGGCAGGGGAACAGGAAGTTATCTTCACTCCCTTTTATTTTATTTTAAAACATTATTCACATACAGCAGTAGCGCCATTTTACAGTGAAAAATATAAGAAACATGAAAGAGGACGAAAGCCAATAACAGCATAACAATAACAACGAGAAACAAGCATGGACCGGGGAAAATTTTAATTTACTGAAAGGTGGGATAAAGCTTGGGTGGTGAAATTGTTGCATGATTAAGTTAAAGGGGTGAGGGGTAAGAGGTAAGTTTTCGAGGTGAATGAGCAAATTTCAAAGGTATAGGCGCATTCAAGACGGAAATGCAAATGTTAAACATTCGAATACTATTACATAAACATTCTTAAAATACTCGATTATCCGTATCAAATTATTCTAAAGTTACTGTTTGCACAGTAATGTAAGTACACAGTAATGATTGACGGCACAAATAATATTTGTGTCCGATCATAAAGTTGAGTCCCTCCAAAGTTCCCAAATTATAAAGATACTCTTGACAAAACAACTTGTCCATCAAGTTAACATTAAAATAACAAAAATTGTATTCTTCAATTAAATCTATTATTTACAGTCCATCACTGTTAACTCTATATTTTTCAATTTCAACCTTAAACTTTTGAAAGGAACATAGACATTTTGCCTTCCCAAACAACCGTATGTATCCACATGCACAGCAAATCAAAATAAATCTATACCGTTCTTTCTGTTTTCATTCTAAATTCTTGATAATCCAATAAAAAAACAAACTAATTGAGTTGACTAACAAGAAAATATTCGATAAGGAAATCATGCTTCGTGATATCCCGTACGGACGAGGAAGGTTCCAAAAAGGGACCACATAGGGTCCAAATGGCTTCAAAGTAATTATATGTGACGAAAGTAGCGGCATGCTTGTATATACGTTTGAGAGGAAGGTTAGAAGGGTGTGATGACGAATGGCCGGATGAAAGGAGTGCTTGAAGGGAGAGAGAGAGTCAATGAGATTGAGCTAAGGGCTCGTGGCTACTGAGCGGAGAGAAAAAAATGAGAGGAGAAATTTCCATCCGTTAATGCCAAATGAGGGCTATGGAAATTACGTGACCCAAAAAAAATTCAGCACGCTTTACATAACCACATTTAACCTTTTTCGAGACGACTCGGAGCCGGCGGGTGAAAACGGTTGGCATATAGATATCTCACCGTGCCTGTTTCGAGTTAAGTCCTGTAATGATCTAGACAGCATTATCTACGGCATTATGGACTGACTTCCGGGCTTAAAACAGTTAACGGAGACAGAGAGCATGTGTCGCGAATGACTGGTAGTGTTCGTCATAATATTTTTTGGTGAGAGAAAATATTTTTTACAACCGTATACTCGCGAGAAAACTAATGCTGCGAAATAGAACTTTGGTTAAACATAGAATTTCAGGATGCTAACGACCCATTAACTTGCATCTTAGCAATGTTTCTCTTTCAAATAAATGAGTGGAAAACGATAGACTAATGAACTTAATTGCTGCTTTTACGGTAGCGCATATTTCAACCACCAATTAATATTAAGGAGAGGCAAACATGCATGAACCGAATGTAAATGATGGATTGGCTACTTTGTTTCAAATTATCGAAACAATTAAATTTTACTAAAGGTACCCGAAGGCGACGTGCGACATTCTTCACGCTCAAAAGAGCAATAATTTAAAAGGAAATTTCGCTTTATTTAGTTATTAAAGTGCCGAAATATAATTACATTAGTTATCTGATAGTTTCGTGCCTTTTATCAATTTCTCTGTATAATTATCATACTTTAAACTTTTTAGGTCCAACCTTTCGATTACTGATACTCTTATTTCGACAAAAATGAATTTGAACTAAGTTAAATTCACTCAAAATGTAATATTCGTTTCTCTAACCATCCTGGTCCTGAAAATAAAATGTAACTACTTTCATCAAACTCTCAAACATTAACCCCAAAAATTAATCCTGATGTACATTTTAAAGGCCTTGCTAAATCCAAAAGCGTTTTCCAAACAAAATTGAATTGAGAAATAAGCCATGTCACAATATCTACACATATGAAGCATGGTTTTCATATTTAAGCTTGATATATAATTTAAATAATGACCTCGGGGGGACAAGTTGCACGATAATATGATGAATATATAATTTTGATACATCACTTGTCAACATTTATAAATATGGCTCAAGGCGCACCGTGATCTTTACCCCATACACCCGCTACACGGAATACTGCTCTCACGAAATTATATTTTAGAAGGGTTGACAGCATATTCTGAATTTTGAAATGCACATTTCAAACCTCTTAGGCAATCTCAACAAGTTAAAGCTTCATTTTTGCACGGGATATGACCTAAAGAGATCAAAATAAATATTTGTTGAAGAATACCAAAGTGAAAAGCTGAAGAAGAGTAAATGAGTAAATAATCAGGATGTTCCAAGACACGTAGAATTCAAAAATAAATTTGAAAAGGCAACACACTGAATTGGCTATTGTTTCAGCACTTTTTGAAGTTAGGCGTTGCCAAAACGGTATACTACTACAAGACGTAGAACGTAGAGTGATTGAACTGATTCAAGAACA
Source organism: Hetaerina americana (assembly GCF_022747635.1). Classification (NCBI taxonomy): domain Eukaryota; kingdom Metazoa; phylum Arthropoda; class Insecta; order Odonata; family Calopterygidae; genus Hetaerina; species Hetaerina americana. The sequence continues at coordinate 26,696,510 of NW_027287316.1, forward strand.
AAGGAATCGATATCAAATATCGATCACATAAGTATTTTAATCCTAAAATATTCTCATTCATAAACATAATTATCAAGCTAAATATGTTCACATTCTTCAGGAACCCCATCAGTTATTTTCAACCTTCTTATATGCTAAATATTTAGGTAATAACTCCAACAACTTACAAAGAATTTAGCTATGTAGGATAGAGCAATTGATTTCTTAGTGTTAAACTTTTAACTAACGTCTTTTTGCGGGCATTTTAACGTATACGAATGAAAACGAATTGGTTTTTATTTTAATTGGTGGAAGTATCAGCTCAGGGACAAAATACATTGAAATAGAGTGTGTTCTCTATAGTTCTACTACGGTAACCACAGTAATGACGATGTTGACTGAGTGCTCAGACTGCTGAAATATCTCCTCATTGTGTTAAGTCACAGAAAATCAACAGCGTCCACTTATACGGTTGGAATCACTTCGCACTACCTTCAGGGTGAACGAAAAACTCGTTTACCATTCTTACTTGATTTTTCTGTTGGTGACAATACCTAGATTATAGTTAAATATCTGTACTTTAAGCTTAGAAAGGCGAGTTTCCCAAATCATATCGCCATGCTTATGGTCAATAATGGTATTCTGGAGCAGTAGCAAGCTTCCAATCACTCAATCGGCACTTCACCGCCATTTTTCACAAGCCCGGGTAAGCATATGAAGGAGCATGATAGACGGGTACCGCTCATCCGGGAGAAACCGGATGGATTGTATCTTCGGGCGGGTAGGTGCGCGAGGCACGCAGGGTAGTAGTAGGGAGGAAGGGGAGGAGGGGTGGGAAAAAATGCGTACAGAGGGGAAGGGGTCTCCTTTCTTCTAGAGCCGTGGCCTCATTTCCCTACGCGACTCCCTCTCCCTCCTCCTCGACACATCAGGCATGCCAAGGGCCTCGAAGCTGCCCTCTCTTCCTTCCTGCCGGACTTAGTTCTTACGGTCGCGCTCGGCTTACGTGCGCTGCCGTTAGTGTCTCGCCGGAAAGAGAAGAGATATTCGTCAGCCGATCGAATTAGGACCCACAGAACGATCCCTTTCTTATCCAATTTGAACCTGTCATGGGATGAACAAGAATGCGACTACTGATTAATATACATAACATCAGAATAAAATTTCTCTCTGTTAAGTTACGAGCCACAAGTCAGCGCGTAGTTAGAGCGTTGGCTAACTAACTAATTGGGGATTTTTCCCGTTAAAATCTGGTAATTGCTAATTGACCCGGTTAATTTACTCAAAACTTTATCGAAATATAAAATGGAACATGCAATAGCGAAATATATTGTTCATCCTATCATATCTCGAACGCGTCACGTCTTGGCTGTTAACAAGCACTTAACGTATCTAACACCAACATATGGACTTTCAACATTTTGATATGAATGGACATGAAAACTGATAATTAAGCATGCTTAATGACGAAGAGCTGCTAAAATTGTCTTAATTTTCAAGGCTGCTTACCGTTCCATCTCCACGAAATTTTCAATTTTGTAACACGGGATTAAAAAAATAAAAATATTTAATATGCTATATTACTTATATGAAACAAGTTGGAACTGGGTTTCAGGCGGCTTCCAATATGCCATATATTCCCTGTTCCGTCGATATCATAAATCTATTTTTAAGAGAACGCTCTCACGCCTGCGATGCTAGTATTCGAGCGTTGAAGTCTCCATTTCATTTAAGAAACTTCGACTAGTGGTAGCCAATGAAATGAGATTAAATATAAGGTGATAAGTTTAAAGGAGTATGGTAAATGAAGAGGAGGTCTGAATCTACGTAACTTAACACCACGATCATAGGAATAAACTATTATAAGTTACAGCAAAAAATTACAATGATAAGTAAATATTTACGAATAGAGAGAAAAAAGGGAAGATCTTCATAATGAAGATTAGCAGTTTTCCCTTCTAGTAAGTAATAACATTTTTATAATACTTTTACTTTCTAATTTCATCAAGAAACCTCGCACCTTAGATGACCTTAGACTCCCTTAGGAGGACTATATTTATTTTCAATCACAACACATTTACAACTGACGCACGCGAGGCCAACACCACATGATTTGAGACAAATAATAAAGCTGGCACTCGACAGATGAGGTCACCAGGTCTTTCAACATCTCCATTGGTCCTCCTTCGACCGCTATTTTAAGTGGAGCTTACGAAACGATGTGGTACAATTCGTCTAAGAAGGTCATTATCGTCTTTCAGAATGGTTGTTTATGAAGGAAGAATTAAGGTTGGTTGTTTAGGGAAAGAGTGGGGAGAGGAAAAATCCTTGATCTTCTTTATCCTCATGAAAGATATCAAGAAAAGACACCCTTTGAAGTCGATTGTTGATTGCTTCATTTAAACATATGTGATGCAGAACTGAGACTGTAAACTGGAATATCGTACCACTCCTGATATTTTTTAGTATAGGAAATGACGCTACTTAGTCCGCTAAATAATTTTTATCATTCAACTTCTTTTCTTAACCTGCGAGGGTAGGCTGAAAGGTAATGCACACATGCTTGTAGACCACAAACTAAAACAAATAGCAAGATCGAGTAGAACGTCAATAAAAGTAAAATTCTTAAGTTTCAAAAGCATATACTTATTTTTCAACATAGTCTCCATTAAGGCTAAAACTTTTCTCCCAACGTGTAACAAGTTTTTTCATTCCGTCATTGAAAAACTCTTCCGACTTTTCTTGAATCCAGGACTTGAAAGCTGCGTTCACCTCATCGTCCGAGGTGTTATGATCACTCCTAAGGTATCTCTTGAGTTGAGGAAAAAATTAAAATAGCAAGGCGTAAGATCGGGGAAATAAGGAGGGTGTGAATTAAGTTCAAATTTCAGGTTTCGCAGAGCCTCTCCTGTTGTGCGCGAGGTGTGTGGACGAGCTTGGTCATGTTGCAAGGTTATTGGCACCAGGCTGCCTTTAACACGACAAACTCGGAGGTGTTTTATAGTCTGCATATACTAAGTGGAATTTGTCGTTGCCCCTTGTTCCAGAAAATCGGTCACATAAACTCGGTGAGCATCCCAAAACACAGTCAAAAGAAGTTTCATCAACAATTATGACTTTTCCAGGCTCACAACCACAAAATTTTACTATACATAGATTTAAAGTAGACCTATCGACAACATCGTCACCATAAACAGCCTTTAAACGCCAATGAATCTCTGTAGGAGTCACTTATTCAGCAGATAAAAATTCCACAACAGCACGTGGTTTAACTATATCTATACTTCTGCTTCTCAAAATACGTAGGATGAATGAAACGACCTCAAACCTGCGCATACATGCTGAGAGGAAATTTTACTTCCACATGCCACCAAAAGTGCTTCTGAAGGTCATTTAGTTTGTGGTCTACAAGCATGTGTGCATTAGTAGTGCAAAATCTTCATTCTTCGGATTTCCCTAGTCTTTTCCTTTTCTTTAAGCTTTGTAAATGACCTGATAGACGAATCACAGCAGTGTTTTAGGATTTAATTTCATTTGCATCACTTGAAAATTACACAAGTATTTTACTTAAAAGTCTAGATTTTTTAAATACTTTCAACGTTAAAAAATGGCGCCTATTGTCTTCATCTAAGGTTCAGTTTGAAATCGAATTAGGAAGTAGTTAGCATCGTAGTTAATACATTGCTATTGATTAATGTATTCCTTTGTGACGTGGATATATGGTGTTCAGTACGCATATGCCACCACTAGGCATTGCGAAATTTGAATCAAACGGAGTCCGAGAAAAAATGAGCAACGCTTCAGAGGTCGACCATCGCCCAGTTTTGCAGTGTCGTTCCTTTCAGTAAAAGTCCCCGGTGCGCTCAAGTGGACGTAACTGCTTTTTATATCGCGCGATTTACTCCGCTCGTTTTCTTTCATCAAAAGGCCTTCATAATGTCCTTGCGAACTTTTAAAAACACCTGCTTCTTACGGTAGCGATAATGGTCTCCATGTTGTTGTGAACGGGATGTGAAAGTATCTCTGGTTAAGATTCATTCAGATGTGAGCGGAAACAAAGAGGAATAGCCACAACCCCCTCGTCCCCACCAAAACAGGTACTTTTGTCTCTATTCATGCCGAACGCAACAGAAGCATACAAGAAAGACTCTAATCAACACTTTAAGGCTTGATACGGAGGGAAAGTATGAGGTAAGGTTAATGAAAACGCGCGGTTATGCTCAAGAATGTATTTTTACGAAAAAAAAGACGCACGTTTCAATACCTATTATGTCATCGTGAGGTGTTAGAAAGAAGTATTTTCCGGATTTGGATTCCAAAATATAAAAGTGCAAAAATGTACTACCCAAAACCTTTTCCAGAATATCTCACCTTCATGTATAAAAATTGATTTGCACATTTAATCGATCTATGAAAATTATTACCTTCTCCAATGAATGCGTTTTAGATCAGCTTCGGTATAATTGAAAAGTTTTCAACAGCAGGAAAAACTCACATAATTTATCTAGAATTATGTAGAAAGCAGGAGCATGTAATTCAAATGTATTTAAATAAATAACTACAATTCTCGAATTTAACCGCTGCTTATTAGGAAACCAATTAAAATATTCACTTTTTCTCCTCCGGGAATATAGGTTGGAATTTTTATTTTTGATCCCTGACAAGAATTGCCAAATTGCCTTCAAAAAATGAAAGCTGAAATTTATTAGAAAAATGATTAAGAGATAACATGCACCTTCTACTAGTATTTAGTGCAATTAGCGTTCTTTCGATTAAATTTCAAAATCTAGAAGGATGATGCCATTTGCATAGCGGAAATAACTATCGTTGTAGCATTGTAGCATTAAATATATCAAGATTGATCGGGAATTCTTACATACACCCTACATCAGACAGATTTAAATAATTTAGTTTCACAGTACATTATTAGTACGCATTAAAACGCTTGAAAGAATTTTAACATCCCAATGGGCTCTTTTATTAGAAAATGCGATATTCTCGTATAAGTACTAGTGCACAAGTGAAAATAAAATGACATTAACCTGGAGTAAATTTACAAGGGCATTTTTAAAGAGATAATTGAAAATTTATACATGTACTATTACACATATTCGAAGAATTCTGGCCAAGGCTTTATCCCCAGGGTCCCTATAGCTTAAAAATTCTTTAACTGATCTTAAATAATATTAATGCAACCAATGAGTTTTTATGTGTCAGCGGAATTGTCACTAGGGTTCGCTGTCAAGGGCTTAAAGTGTAAAAAATTGTGATGTAAATTAAGTGCCTAAACTAACCGATGGAATACATAAAACTTCTACAATTTAAATCCTATTTTAAATACATCTTTGCATCCAATAAGTTAATGGCTAGGAGTGGAGTTCACTCAGCTCTGGCAATGAGTACATTCGGAAAGATACTTTTCGGTATTAAAGTGCTCAACACTTACAATCTTATGGATTTCCACACGAGAAACTGATTGATCAGTATGGCTATCACTATACTTTCGATTTTTTCTTATATTTGCCATCTCCATACAGAGAAAAAGGTTAAATGAACACGGCAGACAGTAAGAACGGAACACATTCCCAAATATCCCCATCTGCTAACTGCTTATGAGTTAAGAGAATCAGCTTAGTCCTTTCAGAGATACATTAAACCGACGGAGGCGACGAAATTCACGTCGGAGGTCCTTGAAATACCGTTCCGAGCGCCTGAGTCAGCGGGGAACATGAGAAAGGTCAAAGCGCCAAAAAAAATGAACACAAAAGCACTGGTGAAAAAGAAAGCGAAGCTCTCGAAGACAATTTGATATGAAAATTAACATTTTCATGCGTGCGGAAACTTGGTTCGCGGGAGGGAGACACGCGAAAGCGTAATGTATTCTGTTATAAAAATGATAAAATGATACGTACTCACTCACGACTCACTCCTCCCCGCGATTTTCGCTTCGTTTCAATGCTCTCCTCTTTTGGAGAGCCGCGATGCGCGCCTGATTTATATCACCCGGCTGAGAAACTTAAAAAGTTCGTGCCTTGTAATTTCTTCGTCCACAAGGACTAAGAATGGCACTCGGTAACGATACATCAGAAGACGAAGGGAATCGTTATTGATAAAACACCATGAAAAGTGTTTTCCCACTAAAATCAAACTTCTTTTTCGGAATGGATAAGATAAATCAAGTGAATAAGGAATATTTCACTCATTCTAGTAAAAAGACAAGCAAGTCTTTTTAACACTCTCTGAAAAGTTTGAGAGATCTGAAAAGATTCAATTACATAACGCTCGACGTGCGCTCTTTTCGAATAAATGGCGTGGTATTGTACGGTGCGGAAACATTGACATTGAAGCGAGATGATAGGAGTAGATTGGATGCTTTTAAGACGTGGCGCGGGGAAAATACAAAGAAGGTAGAAAAAGTGGATGCAAAAATTTTTGACGATGAAATGCTGAAAACTATGGTAAAAGGGTGGGCGTCAGGCAAGTGAGGTAAGGTTAGGAAAAGGACAGGCATATAGGAATGATTGAAGGGGATCACAAAAGTATTAGGAATTCAATAACAGTTAAATGTAGTATGGGGTGTTAGCATGTGTTTTCTTTGATGGAGTTAGGATTTGTAGAGATGATCTCGGTCTCTATCCATCTAAAACCACCCTTAAATGGGGGACTACCCAAAATAATAATTCCTGATACAATTAATAATCGGGGATCTCTATTGATCTAAACTTAAAAAAAAAGAAAATGAAAGAGCAGCCGATGACGTTCGATGAAAAAGATTCATACTGTTTGTTTTGATCGTTACCCTGAGATTTTGGAGGGCTTTGATGTTTTGGAGCAGCTGCTTTTTGGGCATTCTGCATATATTGACAAAGCTAATTATGCAGGGAAGAAGTGATATCCTGAGTTTGGATTTCAAGAAACGATTTCATTTCATTTAAATAGAGTATTTTCAATTAGGAAGTAATAAATAGAGTTCATGCTTCATAGTTTCATAATTTGAAAGTCATATTCAACTTTTCGTATTCAACTTGCTTTCATATCCAATTCTGTTGCATTCAAAAGCAAATTTCAAATTAAAAATAACAGTGATGTTCTTACACAACAATGTTTGCTACATTTTAACGCAAATTTCTATATGATTTTGTTCAGCCAAAGCATGTCCACTGAAATCCTAGATCACAAGTTTTGAACTATATGTTCATCAATGTCTTTCAACCAAAGAAATTCGACTGATTACTATTATTCATTACAAATTATAAATATCCCTTTCTCTCAATGTAAAGTTGGTAAAACTTCTAAGGGGTCTTGAGAGCTGATTTTGTTTTACTTCTTTGACGCAAAATAATAAAATATTTTCACAGAAATCCACCTTGATTGCGCCAAGCACGGAAAAGAGACATCAATATATCAGTGAAACGACTTTGGAAGGATTTTAATTTTATTCTACTTTGATTGTAGTGGCAATACTTGCAATGAAGATGTTGCTACAAGTACTTACTGCTAAAGGGCGCTTCAATCAGCGTATTTGGCATCGGAAAAGGATATTCTTTTTTCTTAGATGGTGATGCCCACTGTTTTTTGATACGAACAAAGTCTAAAATCTTCATGAAATCATCAAAAACATACCTACGGGTTTCCGCAAAAGTCCACTGTGGGTTACATACTGATTAAAAATCATAACTCTGCGCGCCAACTTTACCATGTGACAAGACATGTCATGAAAAGAATTCTAAAACTAGTCTACGTAAGACACAGAAAATGTCACGCATTCCTTCCTCGAGAGAGAAACGCGTTGCCACGACATAATCGCTTTGAAAACACCGCGCCCTCCCCGGCCGGTGGAGCTTGACGCTCTAGAATTTTCATGAGCTTCCCTCGATAGCTGCCGTCCCCGCGAGGAACAATGCATGACACGTATACCCCATTTATGACTATAAGTTCCTCTTTTTAAATATAAATCAAGACAATGACATCGAAGAACGAAGTATACTCATAATTGACGCGAACACAATTATATGAATTGAACTTATTTGTTTTTATAGCGGCGAGATTGGGGGTTAAAATATCATATTCAGCTACCTAGTCAATCATCAAAGCCATAGTGACAACACTCAGTACGCTTAATGGAGTGCCATAATTGGATAGCCTGTAAATTTATATGTAAAACAGATACTTGATACAATGCCACTCAAATGAAAGTGATTCAATCTGGGCAAAATGTTGGACTACTCATTGACATTTATGAGTACGTAAGTATGAACGTAAATACCTTATTACTATATTCATATTCATGACTATTCTTATATTAGAATGTATAGTATAGAGAAACAATTGGAAATTTTTTTAAACACAATTAGTAACCCGGGAAGTGGAATTCCAGTTATATTAAAAAGGAAAACGCGCACAGCTATGATGAAATTTTAGAGTTGTTTTGGAAAATTTTCTTGAGGTTTTGGTTCACAATCGTAATCCGGACTCCCGAAGCTGATAATTTTAAATTTTAAAAATCCGAGACACAAATCGGAAGTTTGGTTTCTGCATACTGTTTAAGAGCTTTTGTTCTATGGGATGGATCTATAGATTTTTAGAGATGCGAATGCCGAATTGCGTATTCGGTATCCAAGTTACATTTTGAGAAACGGCTTCGAGTTCGGGGTCGAGTTTAGTATTCAAAGCCCGGTTTCTACTGCATTAAACCGGTTGAGAATCAGTCGTAATTATCTTGAGGACCAGCTCACTCAACGTCAAATAAAAAATAAAAAAAATAATGCGTGCATTCCTAACGCGACAAAGCGTACCTGCTCCTAGTCCTCGTCTCGTCATAAGTCCTTTCCCGACGCTCCTTTCCAATCATTCCCAGAAAACAAACTCGCGTTCCCTTTCTCCCCTTATAATGCCCACCCCCTCCACACTGCCGTCCCCTCTGCCCCACCCCTCCACCTCGTGTTTCCCACAGCTGTTCCCGCCGCCCTCCTCTCTTTAGCTTTCTACTTTTTCGCGACGGGCAAAGAAAGCCGTCCGCCGCGCGAGCTTCATCTGTTCGCCCCGCGCTACTTCTCCCGATCAACGCCGTCGCCCCCACCGATGGCTGTTGCGCAAGCGAGTAGCACGCTCCGCCGCCTCTCTTCCCTCCCAGCAGGGCGAGGGGGCGAGAGACCGCGGTCTCATTTTGTAATGCACTCGCCGATTGGCTGTCAAAATGTCCCGATATGATTCATGTTTAAGACTCCAGGATATGCCGGATGGCGTTGAAGAGTGTAAAGCAACACCCAAATGATGAAACGACTTGAGATCAAAGCGACACGTGGTAAAAAAAACGTTTCAACCGTCCCTAAGTTGGAATATTTAAAATGCAAGAATAGGTGGTAATGAGGTTGATGAATTAACATAGAATTGAGTAATTATCCCTGAACGGTGATGAAGGTGTAAGATGATTAATGTTGATGTACTGCAGTTGATTCATAATTAAAATGATAATGAACCTGATATTACTCTATGTAAGTGCACAAAATTTCAACTGATGATGAAACCTAGGTCGTGTTTAGTAAAAAATATGTGGAATAACTAAGTACACTCCTTATCCGACACAAACTTTTATTCATTCGAATGGGGTATACTACTTTTTCAGATTTTAGTTCTTATTCAAGTCTAGAATTTCTCATGCGGTTTGTTTAAGGAGTCACCATTGTCGTTATAAAGTAGTATCCTGACTCGAACTTCATTCTTAACACATCATTAAGGCAACTATGGTGCCCCGATCTTGCCTCGGGCCTTTTTCCGACTCCTAAGAATGATATCTAGATTCCACCTTGTTAAATAAATGCTTCTTTATGCATTAGATCAACATTTATTTACTCCAAGTGATATTTTATTATTTAGTTTCTCAAAGAGGATCCAAGGTAGAAATTTGTGGGTAAAATGGAAGGAATTATTATCCCATTTTTTCAAACTATTCAGTTTCAAAGTTAGAATGATTTCCATCGAGTCATCATGTTTCTGTCTAGCTTCCTTTAAATTATCTTTAATGTGTAATGGACAAATATTAATCATAGATGCGCGTATGACATAAAATTTAACTTTTCGTTCTTGTTGAAGAATTATCGCTTCCTTAGGAATATTCATTCTCCAATGGCGTTTGAGACTTGGTCATACAAAATTCGCGAGATATTATTAATATACTTATATATTATTTCATTTTAATTCCTCAGATGAATCGGCTGTGATTCGTTCATAAAATGAGAATCACGGTGGGTGGCACCCATGACTTAATTTAAATTTTTTATTAAAAGTATTATAAGTCGACTGCCATTTACTCTCAGAAATTATAGCGTATATATCTATGCACGCTGAAATGAATACAATTGAATCACTGGAGGCGAGTAAGTGTCACGCTAATGTTGTCCTCACCTCGACTCATGAAATTTATTAATCGAATGACCGGAAGTCTTTCGCAACGAAAACTAACTTCCTCGTTCGCCGGATACTGCGTAATAAGACCGATCGCTCCCGGAAGCAATTCGTTTCGTGGCCCGCGATTTACTTCGCCGATTTGAACGGGGCAAGCCGGATCGATTCCCCGTGGGCACGATTAGACGTGCCCTTGGATGGAAATGACCCAATAAATTTGATTTTACCTGCTGCTAATGATAGGGGTTTTTTTTAGGCTTACAAAACATGATTTCCTTCGTGTGTACCATGCAGGGATACTATATGGCTCGCTGAGAATTTTAAAACTCCCAAGTCAGGATTGATTAGCTGAATGCAAAGAGCAAATTCAAATAATACTTAAGTTTTCTAAAAGAGGGCTAACAAAACACTTTGATTTTTATAAAGAATGCTGTATTGTTCATGTTACCAAGGCCTGCCAAATTTCTAAAAGTCCTCATGAATAATATAACAATGAAACTTGCCTCCGCTGCAATGATATTTTTTCTGTATGTGCTGTGCAAAGAAGAATGATTTTTTTTAATATAGTAGCAACGTGCAGTGAAAATATATAAATAAATAAGATGACATATTTCAACAGACTCGGTTGCCAGTGGCCCAGGTCTTAAAAAATCATACTCACCTAATAAAACTAGGCATTATGTAAACGTTTTACATGAACTAATTGATGTGCCATCGGTTTGAAAATTTAAGATCATGATGACGTTTAAATCGCAATTAAAACATTTGATTCTAGAATTTGCTTGATGAATCACTCACATAAAAGTCATTGAAAAAATAACATAATTGAAGTTTTAATGCTTTAACTCAAATAGGTGTGAATATTTCCGACTACATATTAAAGACAATAGTAAACAAAAAAACTCCACTGTCGCAATTGAACCCCTTCAAACTAAATTTTGTCTGATTTTTCCCTTTTTCCTATATAATACCAACAATGTTGTTTAGTCAATGAATTAGGAGGAAGAAACCTGTTTAAGTCATAGGTAAAGGCAGTCTCTAGCCATAAAATAGGAGTTGGAACATAGCCTCTTTTCACGGTGCCATTGCGTTCAATAGCAGAAGGCGAAGCCCAATATTTAGCAACCATTTCATGGCAATATATGATGACGGCAGTTAAAATCACTCATCCATGAAAGCGATCGTTTGTATTCCAAAAGGGACGTTTCCACGTTTTTAAATGTGTCATCACGGCAGCGCTACGCCGGAATAACGAGTTAGTATCGTCGTGGGACGTTCAGGACCCTCACGTAAACGGATGAAACGAAAGTACCTGTCCGCTGGCTTATTTCCCCGAGCTCTGCTCAACGGGTCTCCTTCGGATTTTCTCTCCATCCGTCCCTTTTGGTAATGCGAGTTTGTTTGCCTGAGAAGCACCTTGAAAATTCTCAATTAGGAAACCCCTTCGGGGAGTAGGTCCTCGTCTCGATGGAAATGCTATCTCTGCGCTGAAGATGGAAGACCTTCCATCTTCGTCGGGGTAGATCATGGAAAAAGTGGTTATGAAAACTAAGAGGCTCCCGCATACGAAGCAAGCAAAATTCTCAATCACTCATCGTATGATGTGTTAACCTCCTAACGTTTACGCGAAGACACCGCTTTCAAGCACAATAACAGCTAATATGATACAGAAAAGTACTGGCGTAAAACAAAAAACTTTTTATCTCATTAAATGCGTCAGGCTTATTCAGAATAAAACTCCTAAGGCAAGACATTTCCAAATTGGAGCATAACTAAACCCTTGACATCACATAAATAATTACTCGTTCTATACTACGCTTCTTTTACTTTAAATCAATTAAAATTTTTGATATGAATTTTCGCGAAATCATAATGATGCATGTAACATTAAACATGCATTTCCTGGTGCATTTTGTATATATATCCGTGCATTCTGTTCAGAACTACACTGAAAAAAAAGAATGATAAAATTCTAAAAATCTTATAGTGTAACTGTCGTACTGAGTGAACTATAATGTCATATACATGGCATTCGATTCTTCAACTTCAAGGACGAGCTGAGTGATGACGTACGTTTCCCATAAAATATGAGCATTCTTCTGTGCCGGAGCCAATAAAGTTTTTTATTTCCTTCTTCCATGTCCGCCCGTGGGAACATTACGTGCCACTCTAGGTTTACTGTTTTATTGCAGGGTGAATCCTACTGCCGGGTGATTATACTGAATACAAGGCGCATGATAGCCCACCTGATTCCCGAGGAAAATTCAACTTGGACCCGTATTAGCACTGGATAAGGATGCAAACCATTCTCGGGAAACTTGACGAGCAGCGTAAGCCTTCACTTTTAAGGTCGCACCTTCACGAAAAAGGCCAACGGTAATTTTACTCGCGCCCTCCTCCACAAGGCTGACTTTCCAAATAATAACACGAAGCACGGTAGTAATAACATATGGTGTTCGCAGGCCATTTGCCTCAGGCGTCACTAATCGTGAGGGATGATATCCTCGTGATGCTCGGGAAATACCAAAACAAATCATATATTAATTGTCCCGCCATAACATTTTAATTTGACAAGACAATTTTCAGCATTAAATGCGAGATAACAGAGAATTTACATCACATATTTGATCGGTGAATTAAAATGTTTAGGGAGAAAAAATCATAAAAATGGATTGAAAACGAAACACGAGAATATACCTCATATTAAATTTTTAGATTTGTTTTCTGAATCTGATAACGTAAGTACCTATGCTATTTAACTTCAAGTGAAATAAAAATTTGTGTCTATAAGAACCTCAGGGTCCTCAAAAAATTAAGCACTGGAGTAAATGGTTTACTTATAAGCAAGTTTCGTGGATACTGAAGTAACTTTAGAAGTGATAATTCAAATAATTTTCATATTAATCCGACTATTGCTTCACTGCTCATTTCACCGAATGTAAATCCACCAAGATTTGGTGAGAGTACCAAAATGGGAAATGCCATAATATAGTATCCCGACATTAATGGGTCGATTTACATCTATATTACTAACTTATTTTGAGTAGAGATTCACAATAAAAATCATTTGAACCACTTGACCAGATTTCATAAATCAGATGACCGATTTGCGTGTTTCGCGTCGAACGAAGGTTACCAAGTACATCTAGGTCGTAGAAAAACCCTTACAACTTCGCCTTGAATTATTATATTTTTCCAGTTTCTGACTTTCCGTAATATTTTGACTCTTCTTAATGTGGAGAAATACTACTACTATAAAGTCAGAATGCAACTCCATCTTTTTATCAATGCGCTCATTTCTTAATATCCCTGCATTCAATATGAAAGAAGTTAGATGACTCCGTAGCGATGTGCATTCAATAAGTGATTTTCCCACCTACAGTTTACCAGACAACAATGCCGATCTCCCAATCTGAAGTTACCCCCAAATTACTTTGACCATAAGAAATGGAAACCGCAGCGTGATGGAAGGTATTCGTGGGAAAACTCGATTTCACCGGCTTCCGGAGCCGACAAGAACACAACCTCAGAAATTGCATCACCATATGAATACTCAAAAATTACAGCCATATGTAAAATTGAAGTACTTACATACTAAAGGCGCATTGGTTAGGTTTTATACTTTTTCCCACGATTGAGGAAACACCAACGTCTAATTTGCAAGAGGTTAGAGAAAAAATGTGTCCAAGACTAGATACTTTTTATAACTTAAACTTTTGAACCGCAGCGCATTCAGAAAATAGAGAAACTAAAATGCATATTAAAAATGTGATGTGAAATCACGTACTATATTAATTTCATAAATAGAAAGTGTTACCCTCTTATTTTAAGTAATAATAGGATGCTAGTTATATGTTTTAACCATGATTTAGAAACTTACATAGGATTACGATCATTGATAACCACCTAAATATCATTTGTAACATATTCAATAGTTCCCGGCTTCTCTCACCCACCCAAATGGTATATGATGGACTGCGACTTGATTAATTTGTACCTGATGATGACGCTAGAGCGTTGAAACTAGTTGTACGTGAATAAGGGACAGTGGAAAGATACATTGTATTCTTCATATTATAATCATTTGTAACCTCCGTAATTCTAAGTATTTTGCTTATGAATAAAATATGTTCACATTTTTAATGTTTACAAAATCATTTCCAGCATACATTTTTGATTTCACATTCTGCTGGTAAAACTTTGATTGTGGTAATTCATTAGAAGTTCATAAGGTTATCTTCCAAAATTCAGTTTCTTTGAAATAATGTTAACATTTATCCCTGATACTTTGTTATTCAAATACTAATTGCATCAAGTTTAGAGATAATTCTTCTCTAAAGATTAATTCTGCTATATCCTAAAAATGCCAAAAATACGGAGATTGGTACCTATTTCTTTTGAGTTTCTAATCAGCTATTTTTTAATAAATTCCTTTTGAGCTAAGATAAATTATCAAATTGGAATTTATGCTCCAGTGCCGTTATAATTACTAGTACCTATTACTAGTTTTCGCCCGAGATATGAAAATTCAAAGGATAAATCAAGAACGCCAAATGCTCCAGAATATTAATACATGTGATATAAGAGCTACCACTAAATTGGCCCTTCTTCCATTTAAAATTTATCATAAAGTATATTTAATATTATTTTAATTAAAAAATTATTCTGCAAGTTTTAAAAAACTCAAACCTACATTCGATCGAATTAATATGACGATACAATGCTATTGGTAATTTCAACGCCTGCTTTGACTACAATTTTAAAAATCAGTCTCCGTTGTCCTACGGACGAATGCAGTAACACCCACTGTTTACATTTTTTGCTATAATCCTTTTTTGAGACTTTATTTCCTGAAATTCTCTCTCCCAGACAGTTTTGACGAAACACTATTACCTTCATGCTGAGAGTATGCAAAAGTATGCTGAGAGTATAGCATCGAAGTTGAGTAAATACGAATGAATCTATTTGTCTTTGTGTATATTCAATTTTAACTATGTTATGATTCGATTCATTAACTTCAAAAATTGAGTTTTCATACCTTTTAAAACAGAATTGTTCATAAATGTGCAGGAATTCAGAGGTTTCTACTCACAACATTTCAGAGTTTCTGATATGTCGAGAAAGTGTTATGTTATGGGATGCAATTACAACGACGTGTGTTTACACTGTGTTCAACCTTAGTGAGCTGATCTCATGATCTTCTAATGATGAATGAGCTGGTAAAAAAACTCTAACTTATGCAACTTGTTCCATTTCAAAAGTTTACACTTGGGAAGAGGACTATTCGAAAAATGCTGGGGAATTCTCAGCCGAGAGGCTTTCGTGTTACCTCGGGCTAGTTGGAGGGGGAGAAAAGGGCTACTAGTGGTCCATCGGACTACTGACCGGAAGACCCCGTGATTTTGAACACCACCCGTTTCACCAAACACCTGTGATATTCTTTGTAACAGGTCTGCCTATGAAGCCGCAGGCGGCATATGATAAGGCCCCCGAACCCTGATGTGTGAATTTCACGCATAGTGTGTATAGGACTTAATACAAGGATAACTCTACTCATATCTATTAAGTTAAACCCCAAGGTTGATTACCGCAGAATCCTTTATGGTTAGAAAAAAAGCTCTCTTTGCCATTCCTTTTTGAGTGGGGTCACCAGATTGGCAATTCCTCTTTCAGAACCTTTATTTTTATGTTATAGTAATAATGTGTGTTATTATATAGGCATAGGCATATAGGCATTATATAGGCACCACTGCCATCAATAATCAAGAAGAAAGGTTTGATATTTGAGGTTAGAGCTCACCTAGTACAAAAGGCATGTGAAATCACACATCTGGCAGGAGGCCTATTCCTTTCCCATGCATAAGCAGCATACTCGTATATCCTTACTGAAACTATCCATTACTTGCCAATATAAGAAGCCGTGGGAGGCTAAACAGGTTCCAGGTTAGTCCCCCTTGGAAGGAGTTCTATTAATTATATCAAGGGGTAATATTGCTCAATATTATAATTTTGCGATGATATTACATTGAAGATAAATACTCATTTTACGCATTAATGAGTTACTTTTATAAATATTCCCAAATTATTAAAAAGACGTCAAGCATATCATAAATGTAAGGCTACGACACATTCCGTACTTTTTAACTAAAGGCATCAAGGAGCTAAGGGTCACTAGAATTCGCGGCATACCCGAGATGCCAATATGACACCTTAAAGAGTGGTCCTTCAAAAACTACCGAGACAGAGGAACAGTATTGGGCCTGAAATAAATGAATAGTGTTGCTGTCCGTCTTTCTTGTCCCTGCAGCGCTTGCTGCGCGCAACGTACACACCCCGGTGGCTTCAGGAGGGAGGGAAAGGGGGGATTCTATCTCTGCAGCACCCTGTCCTCGCACGAGGGTTCATTAAGAAGTTGCCGCGTGCGTACGCATTTGATGGCTACTCGAAATAACGGTTTCGAAGGCGATGCAGCGACGCCACTACCGTACGGTCGCCATCCTACCACTTCCCCATTTCACCTTCCTATCGCCCGCCGGCTCCCCCGATGCCCTTCTCCCGGCACTGCGGCCACCGCCGCCTTCCTTCCGACTTCACTATTTCGAGGGCGATTAGCCAGCGGTGCCAAATAAATAAGAGCCGGGACACGCGCCACTGAAGTCTCTTTCGAGTTCTCGTGTTGGCCGACGCAGAGCGAATTATTAATTATTGAGCACGCCTTATAAAGTTAATCCACGAGCGATTGAAGCGCATGACGGAACTGTCATCGCCCAGTGGTTCACCCCGCTTTCATTTCGGTCTCGGCAGACGCATCCCGTTACTTCCGCTTCCATCTCGTACCCTCGGCCTCCCTACCCCTCCCCAATGGCCATCATTCATTCCGTTTCCCGATTACTTGCTCTTATCATAGACATCAACCACTGAAGCCGGACGATAACCGTGAACTCTGTGTGGTAACATTTACGAGAGAACTCGCCGGAACCAGATTAAAACCTCCGAAATTTTACGTATTTGGAATGATAAATCGCAGTCAATGCTAAATGTGAAAAAAGATAACGTCGAAAAATTCAAAATCTGTACTTTCCCTCTAAATATCTCATTGGAAATCCTTCTTGGCGACCTTCTTGGTTACCGACTCTCTCTCTCTCCCTGAACACATTATGCGCATAGCATAATAGAAGGACAACTTGTTTTAAAAAATAAGATTTAAAGACAGATTCGCTTTAAATCGTATTGCTCACGGTTAAATTGAATTCAATAAAATAAATGTTAGCCTGTTTAAGGAGAACAAGCATCTAAATGTGTACGTGCGGAGATCTGATTTGGATAGTGATGATGGGAAGTCAATTATTTTACGCTTATAGTTTCGATGGTAAATGTCACATTAAATAGTAATAATTGCCACATGTTTTTTAAACCATAGGAATTGAATTCCTTGAATAATGATAAATCTCACTATTTAATTTCGTGCTCATTAAATATTTAATTATTATCAACTCTATTTTTTTCGTGAAACATTTACCGCTTCATTTCCTATTTTTAAATACTTCGTTACTCAAAAACACACAAGCGGTGAATGTAACGAAAAAAATGTATTATTATCGAATGAAAAATTAGTTCCAAACTTGTTGGCTTTCGTAAGCTCGCCTTCAAAAAGTAAGTGCCCCTCTAAACGAGTCTCATAAGCATCTCATGGCAGGAATGGGTTACTGTTTTATTCTTCTCTGTTTATTACCAAATCAAAACATTACATCATTATGCTTCATGTGATGCGATTATCTTATGTAAATCTTTTTCATTCTAATCATCACAATAACTAATAATTGACAAGGTCTTTATAATGGAGAACTGCGTTGTAATAAATAAAAATGCGGGTAACACTGTTTTGGTATAACTTATCCAAGGATTTTCAAGCAATCATTGAAATCATACATGAAAACCTATCGTAGTTTTCCAACTCCGGCGTCTTCTCTTGCGTAACTACAACAATCTTTTACTTTCTATGATTGAGACGAGATATTTTCTCATAAACTTAGCGCATTCCAGCACGCTTATCCCATGGCGTTAATGTTACATTTGAAACCTTAGAGGAAAAGAGTTGGAAATAACAGTTATCAGACGTAGTCATTTTCTCTCTGCAATCAAAAAAGAAACCGGCAAACGCTTTCCCGTCTTTTCAACATTAAAGGGGACCGTATTTTTTTTCTGTTTTCTAGTCTTCAGCATTCGGCTTTCCACCATTTTTTTGTACTTTACATTTGAATGAGCATGGTTTTACTTTTATTCGGCCTTCCATCAAGAATAGTAGAAATTTTCGATCACGTAGAGAAACCTGCTGTTTGTCTAGGGGGCCTTGACTTGTCTCGCCGGGAATGAAAGAAAGTTTCCCACGTTTGTCAAATAAATAACGTGCGCGACAGACGGTATCGTCCTCGAGAGATAGAGAGAGAATGAAAACGGAAGAATAGGTGCCGAGATTTGCAAGAATTTAGAGGGTCTGCTGGTAGCGAGTCATAGAAGACGACTCCCCCCATGACAAACAAATTTAAACGCGGTCCTAGCCAAGGACATCGCTAAAAACTCTCCAGGGCTTCTCTTCTCACTGCACGCATGAGATTTTGAGGTTAATTATATGCATTTGGCGTTTTTGTCTAATATTTCCAAATTTTTTCTGCCATTTAACATCCTGTTTTATAACCAAGGTTACATCATGTCAACACACAACATTATTGGCTAAATACATGAATTTATTACGTCTTGGCTTCTCTCTAGTAGTGATTAAAATGGAACTTACATTTCTGACCTTACTCTCAATAATACGAGAGGATTATGTGATATTATAAATCATGTTCCTGGGTGCACTGACAGCTTTGGATCGTTATTATGTGCTAATCGGAAACCGCTGTAAGCCAAATCCAACCCTCTACTGGATAAAAGAATTTTCGCAGGCAAAATTAACACGTTGTATTTCTATCAATAAGATCTGGTTTGATTTATATAAACAGCAGGTCGGTAGCTTTAGATTCCTCCATACGTCAACTGCAGTCTTTATTACAAATGCAACACGCTGAATTCGCGTACAGGGAGTAACATAATACCCCTATGATGACGATAATATTTTTAATCAATTCTGTGCGGCGAGAAAATTTCATTGGGAAAAAATTTATATTTTTTCATGAAACTATATCTCATAGAAGTCAACTTTGATGAAAATCCTATGTTAACAACCATAAAGAAAATTTCCCCCACTGATATACTGACTACTTATATATGCATTCACAAACATTTTGGTTTTATTATAAACATTATGATAATGGAAAAATAGTTGATATAGGAGCTCCTCCAGCGTGTGTAATGACTAATCACAAGTAATAATGGCATTGAAGCTTCTATTTCACCAATTACATAACCGCCGCCAATTACGAAAGTTTTTGTACATTTTGCATTAATTTTTCCTCGATTGTGACTCTTTTAAATTCTTTTAAACTCATGTTCCTCCGCATCTCAAATGTGGCATCAGCCTTGTACAAGACCAAAATTATGACATTACCAGCATTCGTTATTTTGCATAATCCCCCACCCTCGAAACTTAATTTCCCAATCGCTTGCATGCATTATTATTCCATCTTCGGCCCTTTCTCCTCATGAACATCACCTTCTCCTCAAAACTCAAATCAGGCTACCAACCTTCAACCTTCTGGATTTCTTTCTCATCTACTGAATGATAGTAAATAATTTAGATAATTTAATATTTAAATTCTCTATCTTTATGTCTAGGTATATTTCAGACTTATCGAAGTATTCAGCCGACTTAAGATCCTTTTTTATTTTCGCCATCAAATAAATAAATAGTCAAAAGTTGGCTCAAGTATTATAAACGTTGTAAAGCGTATGGTGAAAGTGATTATTGTATCCATCTCTGACGAAGGTACTCAGAATTTTAATGCGGAGATAACATTATTTTCAGCAGAATCATTAGTCTTTTATTATCAAGAAAAACGGATTATACGGTGAATACAACGCCGAACTGCTGTCTCGCTGAGAGAAAAGTTCTACATCTGTACCCTGTATATCTGTTCCCTCATCCCAACTACATCTTAGCCATGTCTATCAACCAACTTTATCTATATATTTGTTCGCCTGTCGTCGACCATGCATGACGAGCGCACTCCTAATCCTTCTATACTTTCGTAACACATTCATATATTCTTCAAAATCGTTAAACAGTTATTATAAAAATGTGTGCAAAAAGAGAAATTTAACGAGACTTGATGGTTTTGCGCACCAACGAAATCATTATTCGCAAAAAATTACTAATGCAAATTGAAGTAAAGTTGTTGTTTTATCAAACTTTCAAATAATGAAAGATTTTTACCAATTAATGTCCGAGGCCGATTTTTATACTGAGTGGAACTTTGGATTAATGAAATTAATATTTTTAGCCAGATCACTGGAAAAAATACTATAACCTCTCAATGTGTTTCGAAAATTGCATGGAGTTTTTTTGTTCCTCGGACTATTTCTTATCGAACTTAATAAAGTTCTCTAAATAATAACTTACTTGTACTTTTGTACGTATTTCTGTGATCACAATAAATGATGAACTATAGGTTTGCACCAATATGAGGAATTTAGCTCTTTTGCTATTCTTTACGAAGGATAAAATTTTATTTATCAATTCAAAATCGTCATAGTTACCAAGATTAATCTACGGTTATGTCAATTCTAACACTAGCTGACTGCAGCTCTCCATTGTTCACCTCTAATGCCTACGCCCTAGTTGATCTTCCTTCTGACATCCATAATTCCTCGGCCTACGTAATTGCAACTCGGTTTCTCTCATGAGGTTTTCATTCCTACTACGTTCCTGATTATGAATACTGTGGGTTTATATGTGTGACAACATTTGTATCTGAAGGCCTGTTGCTGACTCATTTAATAATTTCAAACTTATGGTAATTTCCCATGGAAAATATTTTCTGATATTCATCAGATCGAAAACTAACACTCTAATATTTATTAAACGATCGAGAACATTATTTTTTTTATTAATCTCAATGTTTTTAACATAACAATTTTGCGATTTGGGTCGTCTTTTAAGGCTCTACGGGAAATTTTAAACCTTCCCGATGGTGTGTGCATTCGCAACAGTTTGAACGTGCTTTATACACCTATTGCTATATTTTAAATATTCCATTGCTTTGTCTTACTTATTTGATGACGATGTTTATCTAAAATAATCTTGACATTTTTAAATTTTATAACCAGTGAATGTATAAAAAAGATAGATATATAAAAGGGAAAATTACGGCATCCATGCTCCTTTCATCTCGAATGGCCTCACTGGTCAAGGGTATTTTGCAAGTCCATTTACTCGGTTGGGAGAATTAAATTCTCCATGCTAAGGGATATTGACCAATACATTCAAGTGGGTGTGTGAATAATTTGGCTGGATTTATCATATCGAACCTTTATGAAACATGCACCGGGACTTGATTACTCTGGACATTAATAACACATTTCTCTGACGCATTGCCTGACACCTACCTACCTGCTCACCTAACTACCAATAAGAGAAGCAAGGACGGCGAAATGAACGCGACACAGCGGAGAATCCCACGTTCCCTCACGAAGGAAGAGAGAACTAGACGCCACGCCCTAACGCTTCTTGGCCGTGAGTAATCGAGATGTCCTCCCTTAAGACGCTTCTCCATAAGGCACTTGGGATGTGTGCGCTCATGAATGCATTTCAGAATAGATACCACTTGGCTTGATTCTTTTTGAAAGACACCTGACGTCTGAAATCTTACAGCGTCATTAAAAAGGAGTAATCTACGTTTCATGCACATCCTCTGAACATAAGAGATCGCGGATTTCGGTGAAATCTATCTTGGAATATATGCTACCAACCAAAAGATCTGTATAGAATTTCTACAGGACAGGTACTTGTCATCTTCAAGTGAATTTAACATATGTAATTTGAAGATTGTACTCTTCTCTAGTTTTTTATGACTTTTTCTCTGCATAAAGCCAAATATTTTTAATATTTTCCTTATGTGACGTAAACTTGATTCTCCGGTAAAAAAAACTGATATGCACGTTCATGATAAAAGTATGTATATATATGGACATCGTGAATGTTTCGTTGTCAAGTAACTTCAATTCGAAATTCAATAAGATGACATTACCATTGTCAATCTAGGTCTAGTGTCTCATTTTGTCTCTTTTGCTTTTACTAATACATATTATTTTATTTTTATTAGTAATGATTAATTCATAATATATGTTGCGGTTGATCATTCCGGTGTCTGAGTTATTAAAAGGTTGATTTTTTCATCAACCCATTGAACAAACTTAAGGAAAATTTAGTACGTAAGATTTCATGAAACCTGGGATGCGGCTGTTACAGCAGAACGTTTTATTCATCCCATTATTGTGAAGAATATAGTTGATATGGTGTAAATATGTATATTGTAGTCGAAAGTTTACTTGTTTTTTAATTTATAATTGAAATACTTAGCAGCCCACTTTTATATTATGCTTAAAGTATTGTATTTGAATCATTTTAGCACCAATTTAGCAACGTAAACCCAAATAGAAAATATTTTGTGATTAACAAAGCAGAGAAAAGCAGTTTACTCTACAAAATCACATAATCCATTCGTTTTATCTCCCTCTCTAAGGGTTTATAGCAGTTTCCTGATGAATCTACTAATTGTATTTTTCCAAGTAAACTCATATTGTAGTCACATTGGTGAAAACAAGACATAGCAAATTTATTTCCAAAATTATAAGCTATAAATTGGTATTACAGACTTCACATTTAAGTCTCACGAATAAATACTTACTTCTTTCCTTCTTTGATAGTTGAGCTTAATAAGATCTCCAACTCTAGATTAACTCTGATGATCCATAGTTTTAAAATAGGGAGCGTTAAGGAAAATAAAGGACTAGAAAAACGTCGCGCTTTGGATGGAAACTTCAAGATTGGGGGAAAAATAATTTCTCTTCTGGGAAAACCACGAAAACACCAAGAATACATCAACCCCAAATTCCTTCGTGAAGGCAAACAGCCTCGAGAAAGCTATTATGTTCGAGCTTCTAATACGGGTAGACTCTTCCCATAGGATAAATTTGGAAAACAGCGAGAAAAGCGGAACTCCGGTGAGAAAGACGGAAAGATAGAAATTTAAATCCATTTCTCTCCCTTCCTTCGAAATATCATCTTGGTTTGAGCCACTCCTATGTGAAAAATGAAATTTTCCCTATTGCATGAAGTCATTGTTTTCACCCTGATGTAATTTATGAGTAGTCGCTTTTTAAATCAGGTGAATAAATTCTTAAATTCATTATTTCGACCTCTGATTTGAATGTACAGCTTATAAAGACATTGAGTTCATGGATTAAGCATTCCAGAAAAAAAGACGCGATAAACTCAAGTAGCTGAAAGATACACAGGAGTAGGGGATGAAGTCATTTCTGATTGGCTGTCATGGCGAATCTTTTCTTTCAAGAGAAATTTCAAGAATTTTATTTATAACAAAATTGCAGAGAACCAAGAATTACAAGAACAACGTAACTTAGATGCACTCACTCTTCTGGGTAAGTATTTAAGAATTCATCAAATAAAATTGAGTTGGAAGGTAGTTCCCAACAATAATATATATCTGACCGACCTGAAGACGCTCGTTGAAACACGGGCGAAACTGTTGTCAGAAAAACAACCTACGCGGTGACACCCCGAGAATGGAGAGTCTTTCAATAATATATATCGACTGGCAGGATATGATTTCATCATCAACAAAATATAAATAGAGCATCAAACAAACGAATACCGGAAAACGTCATGCATACAATCTCAACCCGGAAAAAAATTCTCTAGAAACGATTAACTGTTTCTGTGGCCGTATACCAACAACTGTCTTGTTGGTTTGGAACAGTACTTGGTACCTACACCATTAGTGAGTATGAAGGATATATCCTGCCATTAATGTAATTTCCCATCCGCGAGATGGACTAAAATCACTGAAACGAACTGTACAAGAACCTTCGGGAAAAGAAAGCGTGTTCCTCGCAGCGCACAGAGCCTAGATCCAATCTGCGGCGGAGTCAAAAGCGCGGAAAATAGGAGACATTATAAACGGGTAGTCTTCCGCGTGGTATCGGTTTCCGGGGAAGGGAATTAGGTTCATACACGGCCGTGGATGATTTTCGATTCGAGATTAACAAAGCCGTGATCATGTCTTAATATGAGTTGCGCAAAGCAAACGGAAGGGATCTGAGGAATACGCCGCTGATCACTTCTTTGGATCTCCAATTGTGAGGAAGGATAGGAAGAAAGGAAGAGAGATTTTTATTGGCGGAGCTTGTCCGTACAAAACCGTGCTATGAGCGGAAATGATTAAGCACCTCTGATATCGGAGGAGGTTAGCTCAGCGGAACAGCGGAGCGCGCGCGGGCGGATGAGCTGGAGGATGACCCGAGAGGTGGCAGCCTTGGGAGGCGTGCCTGATGTTGTATAATTCGTAAGACATAACAGAGGGATCTCCGAGCATAATCGGGTAAATCTCTGCCTGCGAATGAGCCTGAATGAGACGCGATTGGAGGTTTACGCTAAGGTTTTAAAAGTTAAGCCTGTTCGAAAAGGAGGGGAAACCGGAAGATTCTTATCGTGTTGTGCAATCCCTTTTGCTTTCCGAGGAAATAAATGAGATGCTAACGCCAGCATGGAGCAGACTTTTTTTGACAGATAAGTGTGAACTCCTCGGCAACAACCGCGGGTATGCAAATAGGATACCGAAGGAACTGCAGAGGAGAGTTATCTCTGAGAAGAAATCCTGAGTCGAAATATACTTATCATCATCTCAGTTCCCGCTGCACGGATGTAATTTTTAGGTTAATTACATACGTTGGGCGTTTTTTTCAAATATTTATAATTTTTCTCTGCCAGTTATGTTCAACTTTTTTCTAAACAATCAAGGAATAATAATATGCACGTCTCTCTAAAACGTAGACCTCAGAAAAGACGAAAAATATGAATATCAGGAGAATGATTTCTGATATTTGATTAAGCTAGGGGACTTGTAAACTTTACAGGTGCCATGAACGAATAAAGTAAAAAATGAAATTGGAGTAGAATACAGAGGAGAGTAATTATACTTTACCTGGAAAATCCAGGTTCGACCTCCGAACAGAGTGTTGTAGTGTCTATCTCTAGTACCATCCTTCTTTCTTTTCCTCTTTTTCTCTAATTACCGGAGACGAATGTTTTATAATATACTACATCTTTAATAACGTAGAAATATAATGTCAAATTACACCATATGCACTCTTCAAAGAGTTGCCAATATACTATTCGTCGTATTTTAAATCCGATTGCCTTCAATTGCCCGTACATGTAAAAAATATACTCATAATTGGGAATTTTTCGTTCAATTAGCAAAGATGGTCGATACTCTAGCAGTGTTCAGAATATTAAATGAATTTAAATTACTTGGAATTACTTACGTATTTCGTCATTTACTTCGAAAAGAAAATCAAAATACAACTATATCCTGGACTCTATTAGTACCAAGTTTTGGCATGAGGAATCCGCGGATTGAAACTAATAGCGACATATGTATGTATTACATAGCAAAGTAGTATGTGACACGTGTCATTTCATGTAACATTAACGTGTAACACGACATAAAATATTGTAAGTCACATTAGATTTTCACGTGATGTCAGTTAGGGCAGTTCAATGTTTACAGAAGATACAAATTAACGTTGTAAACTTAATGAAATTTGATATAAAGCATTTTACAAAACGAAATATCTTTAGCCATTCGCTCGATTCGTATCCGTAGTACCGTAACCAGAAAAATACTCCGTATTCCCTAGAATAGCCCCCTTAGAAGGATTCTGCTGGAGATATTCAACAATAATTTTTAATTTTAAAACGTAAAATTGCACGCAAAAAGTCGCCATGAATTCAAGTAAGTTAAAAACCAGTTTAACATGAAAAATATTCTGTGTGCGTTGCAATATGACTTAATAAAAACTACATCTGGAACACCTACTTAAATAAGCATCTCTTCCCTTCACTCACTCACAATAAATCAGCAACGATGTGTAGATAATTCATCGCAATTAACAATTACTTTCATAATTCTCACACACGATTTTCTGCCGTTATTTCAACCAGATTTTTTATATCTACATTATAGTCGTAATTACTATTGTCTCAGATAAACCCAAATTGAATTATACGCCAAATGAACTAGGGTTCCCCGTTTGCATATTAAGGAATTACATTGCTAATACGACCCCGGTTGGCAAAGTTTTCAACAACTTAATGAAAAATGAAAGTCAGTTCGGGGGACGTGGCCTCCTGGCTAAGAGCTTTGATGGCCAAAAGTGGGCTTCCACTATTGAATCGAGTAAATCTGGAGCACGCTGACTCTTGAAAGCGTAAAAGTACACCTTCTAAACTGAGCAACATGAATTGATAAGGACCTGAAGAATTGGTGAAGTGTCTTGGAGCGTTACATTTATCAGTACCGTAACATTCCCACAAAAGTAATAAATAAAGTCATAATCAAACCGGATACAAAAGCATTAGCGTAGAAAGATCTTCATTAATATGAACTTCCGACGTCTATGACTTTGGTTTGCCAGGATGATAATTAAGGTTGGAGGAATTGTGGAGTGCATAATAATATTAGCAGATTTGTACCGGTTTATGGCTTATATTCGATGGACTCAGACACTAAACACAACTGTGCTTTAAATTCCTGACTCACACGACATAATATATTCTTTATCTCCAAAGTACACATTGCAGTAACTCTTTTATTATCCCTGCACATGAAGATTGCTCGCGCTAAAAACATAGGAGATAGGGTGATGAATGAGTGGGCCAATAAAAATCCGGATTTAATGGTATTATTCAAGCATGAAGGTCCACTCCTGTCGAGAACTGTTATAAGTCATAGAAACAGGCGAATATGATTACTAAATACGAAAAAGAGGTAGAAAAGTAGGAAAGGAGATGGAATTATGGATAAAATTAGCAAGGTGAAGTAACAATCTCGTAGTAACCTTTATTTTGAAGTACTTACCCCAAAAAGGTAGGAGTATGGATTAAGATCTCGGTCTTGATTAACTTTTCGTTCATTATAAAAAGATTCTGTGAAGCTTGAATTGATACGAGGGTAATAAGGATTTGTTTTAATTAATAAATTCCGATTTCTAGATACTTTTTGAATAAACATCCAGAAAGAGAGAGAACACTTTATGTGCCAGACTTTCCTTGAAATTGGGATCAACCAGAAAGGTAATGAAGCAGGGATTTCATTTGGATTTTTTGTGAATAAAACAACATATATTTTCATCTAATTAGTAGCTGGTCACTTGACCATTAAGGACTCAGACACGTAGAATCAGGTCATTTTTAAATATCTCGAAAGCCATCGCTGGGACGTGGAATGTACCTAGAAACCCACACGGCGAAGGCAACCGCCCACCTTGCTAACGAATCCGATTTGTGAATTTGGAGCGGCGGCTTATGCGTAATTTATGAATCGGATGTTCATCGCTTTCACCAGTCTCCCTCATCAAGTACACAAACTATCTCCCCAGACACCCCAACGGAATGCCAAAATTGAATTCCCCGCGAGGAATGTGAGCTTTTAGCTGCGTTATGACTGGCATGTGCCACTTCCTACATTATCCGCGCAACTCTAGAAAACGATATTATTAAAATAATTTAATGGCAATGTCGTTCCCTTTCGCCAGATTCAAACATCTTGCGCTTTCCAAACGGTGTACAGGGTGTTGGATGGCAGTACTACAGCAGTAATGGTGTAAATAACAACTGATAATCAATAATTGAAATAACATATACTTTTAACACATGCTATTTGTTGTTAAATTGAAAATAATATTTTCCGCCGCATGATAGAAGACATTTCGTAATCTGTTAAACAATTTTATACATGCCTTCATTAAACTAAACACTCGTAATAGTAAGTGTATACAAATATATATATATATATACTATATATATATATATATATATATATATATATATATATATATGTATAAAATATATTTCAATCACCCTCTAATTGAATCAGTAGGGAGGATGAAACGCCGAGTTTTTTAAACGCCGTCACTACGCAGTAAAAAAATATGTTTATTAACTGAAGTACCCTTGAATTGATATTTAAAGGGTCATTATTTAAGGACTTGGTAGAATCATTCTTGCGTAAGGACTAAATCACTAATATTAGAAAAAAGCGAAGGAGCGTACATTTTACCCTGTAAGTTGCCATCAGGGTGCATCGAAGGGAGTGTCGGGTTACCAGAAATTAGCGTAACCGGCGCTCCCTGCTATTTTGTATTTGTTTTATCTTTGGGAAGTTTGGATTAACACTAGTGATTTATACTTTTGCCATCACGATTTGTGCAAAGGGGAAAGGATTCCTTAAATCCCTTCATTTGGCTCTTAATTCTCCCCGATTCCCCGCTGTTGTCTCAAACATAAAGTGGAACTGGAACTATTGCACCTATGTAAGAGTTAGATTCAAAACGATTTATCTTTATCTAGAAGATTCGCGTTCCCACAGGCTAAAAACCCAGAATTTCCAATACCAGTGCGACGCTTTCTGTTTATATGTAATGATTTGTATGCATTAAGAAGATCGGGAAGGTGAGGAAGGATTTATTGGAGGAGTATTAAGGACAGGAGGAAGTGAGGTCGGCCGCATTAATCGCCCCACGCCTGTCCAGTTTCTCTTTCCACGGACGCCGCGGACTGTGAACTCTTTATTGTACCTCACCCCGGAGGTACACACCGAGGGCAGACCAAACAACTCTCCCGCAACCCGCCCCTAAGACCGTCGATTCCTTCCCCACAAACAAATCCTTCGACCCCCATCCCATCCCGCATCCCCCCACCCTTCCCAGTCTCTTTCAGCACGCCCCCCACATGCCTCCCCCACCTTACGTCCCAATCCTTTCCCGTCGTCTTCCCCGGACACACCCTGTCTCCTTCGCGCCACCCCCCTTCCCGTGAAGGCCTTTGCGGAAAGCCCGCTGGAGGTCCTTCGGACAAACGTTCCGCGGGAGATTGAAGGATGGGATGCCTGTTGCCTGTGCCCACGCGGTATTTTTTTTCCATAGTCGACCATGGCCGATTCGGTTTCGTCGTAGATGAGTGTGGGAAGGAGCGGAACGGAAATGTCAACGTGGTCCACTTTGAATACTCAGGGGTATTGCCAAAAATGAAAACATAGCTCAGGGAAGCGAAGGATTAGTATGTTTGAATTTATAGAGGCTCGCCTCATACGACGTGTCGCAAATCCTACTATTCCTTTGTCCTTGCTCATTCGTCCTTCGTTGACGATATATACCGAGGTATGAGTGAAAGGGATTTTATGTTCGTCTCAACTTACTCTAAGAGAGACAATTTAAAACCATTTCAAATGTGAACGACATAAAATTTCAGCTGCCCACCAAGTAAACGATGGCTGAAAACAGAGACCGATGTGAATAGCAGTGCACGTTATTTCACAGGAATAAATCAATAGTATGTTTTACGTTTGAACATGTACAATACGCATCTGTATTCCTATATATTATAGGAAAACGTTTGCAAATCCATAATCTGGTTGAGAAATTCTAATT
This sequence comes from Hetaerina americana, assembly GCF_022747635.1. Taxonomy (NCBI): domain Eukaryota; kingdom Metazoa; phylum Arthropoda; class Insecta; order Odonata; family Calopterygidae; genus Hetaerina; species Hetaerina americana. Next base: position 26,726,561 of record NW_027287316.1, read on the forward strand.
ATTAAAATAAATGAGAATGACTAAAAACATTACTGCTATGGCCTAACTCAGTCAACCCCATCTTTAAGATTTTTATTTTTATTTCAGAAAACTTGTTACCCGATATTCCACCCAACTTTTGCTCCCATATCTAATGCTCTTATGATGAGAGGACGCATTGATATTCATTAAATGCTTTAGCAATTTATGGACCTCATTCTCCCACATGCCATCGACGTTCGAATTCCCAGATTAGTAATAAAATCAATGCCCGTCATCGAGAGTCTACTCTCGGGGTGTTTCTCATTGGAGGAATCATTTCGTTATACATATCCGTTACGTCACTCTCAGTTTCAAAGCACGTATTATGAATTACATCCCAAATCAACTATCGGCCATGGCGTACTGCTAAGCCCATAATCACCACTACTGCCACTTGGAGGTCAAAACAATTAGAAATAGTTTTGTTTTGGCTACCCTACAAAGATAATGGAACAAACAAATTCGCCAATGACAGGAGTCGCGTCAAATGACGTACGGTAAAACGTGTAGCCCGCGGGGAATCTGGGTGAGGACGTCAAGATGGACGATTTCAGAGAGATCACAACGGCAAAGCCCTTCACTCATTCGTGTCCACCTCGTAATATTCAACAATTCTGGATCCTTCCAGGATGATGTCTTGAGAAAAGCCAACTTTAAGGGCGTTTGGTCCTAATTTTATTAAAAATATTTTTCTGTCCGTGATGTGGACGGTGTGAGAAGTTTTATTGTAAAAGTGAATGAAGTGTTAAGAGTGCGTGATTTTGAACGGTATGTGAAGTTGAAAAGTGCGTAATTATGGACGGAGTGTGGCGGTGGACGGTCCGTTCTACGTGTAATGTGAACCTAGCCCATGTGTGATGGTAAAGGTGTGGTTGGTAATCTTTAAGTATCATTTTATATAAGAGTATTTTGTTTCATATCTGTTGCAAGAAATTATAGAAGTCCACTTTACTATTCCTAATGTAACGACTAGTGCAAGAACACAGACGAGCACATTCTTCCCAAGAGCATTATACTTACTCAGATCGAACGGAACATCTATGACTGAAAATGATTAAACGTGGTTCCTCGTGTGCACGTTAGTCCATCTGCCTGCTACCCTTCAGCTTCCTCCCTTGGCCTTTAACCCACCTTCCCATCCCCCATTAAATACCATGTGCATTTGTTTTGGTATTTATGGAAATCCTTTCTCTTAGGATGTCGACGTAATTACAAATTGGTAGTATGAGTTCCTGGCAGGTTTTATTGAAACATTAGCAAGGGATTTAAGCATAGAAGTGAAACTATGAATTATTTTAAAATTTTGGAGTAACAAAATGAAAATAAATATTAGGTGATTGATATTAGCGTAGGTCCACCCTCATGGATCCAACTCTAATTTTGAGCACGTTACCCTCAGGTCTGTAGTCGAAAGTTCCTATACTAGCCCAGCATACACCCTTACAGGATATCCTGTATACCGGATTATGCACATAAATTTACCAACACGTATATAAATCACACGCACGAACCCACCTAAAACATGATCTCCTCACGAACGAGCAGTTTCCAGAGGCCTTACAAGGTCACTCTGACAGTAAAAGCAAGGCAAAAACCTACCCTCTCCTCCTCCTCTTCCCCAGTCTCCTGCAGGGAGAGCGACGGAATCACCTCGAGCCCTCGTCTAAAAGTCGCTCTTCCGTCGGTGGTCAATTAAGGGCGGCCCGTCGGCCATCTTTCGAGGATATTTGTGGCCGAAGCGATTTCCACGCGACGATCATCCAAATTCCTTTAGAGTGAGATCTGTCGCAACCTTGGACTGCTATTTTTGGGTGCACCACCTTCGGACGCGAATCGACCACCCTAAGGCGCGGCGTTGAGCGCGCGACACTTGCTCGTTGGGCAAGAGTGACGAGGGGCGCAGCACGGATTACTTCATTAATTGCTCTCCCTCTCTCTCTATCTCGTTCCAACGCGACTTCTACTCGACCTTCTGAGATGAAAATCGAGCTCTCTGAGTAGGCCGAATAGTGTGTGTGTTGGTGGGGGGGACAGAGGGATGGATATACATGTATGTCAGAGAGTCACTAGGTTCTTTCGCATCAAAGATGTCGACGAGTCGCTTAATATGGAAAGGTTTGATGAAAATCAGAGATGCCCGACTGTATGGATATTATTGAATGAAACGAAATTGATTTCGTTTCGCCCGGATGAGCGTCTTGGACTAACCTTCGGGTATTTGATCGATTTTAATGATAAAACCAGAAGTGGAAATGGTGCTAAATGAATATTTTTACGGTCATCACGAATTTGAATGTGAACATGGCCAAATAGTGATCTCGTTTTTCTTTTCTTTTATATTTTCTTCGCATTTCAATGTTAAAAAAATGCCAGCTGTCCGTTTGAATTTTATCTTGAAAATTATCTCTCTCCAGTTCTTTGTTCACACTTTCTAAATTTCTCATCAGCGAAGATTTAGAGGGAGTAATGTTTCACTCAAACAAGACGTAGAGCATTTGGCCTTTTTTTACGTTAACCATAGCATTATAAAGAAAAATTTTATAAAGAAAAACCACGGTCCCATCCATTCATTTTTATTAAGTTCATAGATGACGTCACGGCGGCAAATTGAAAATCGAAAATTGGCATCCAAAATATGGGGGTTATATTTCTCCCTACGTGTCCTAAATTAGGTTAAATATTTCGAAGAATCATTACAAATTTATAATCGACTATAAATAATACTATCATTTAATGCTAAATGCGGTGAAATATGAATTCAAAGCTTGAAAAGGTCATCATTTTGCTCACGTGAAGACTTGATTATTCCAGCGAAAATTAAAAACAAGTCACCTAATCGCCTTTGTTAATGAAATAGTGACAGAGTCCCGCATAAAATGAAAATGAAATCAAAGATTTTCAAAATTTTAGTAATCTTTCTCACCTTCATTCAAATATAACTCCTTTCTCCTCAGTAATTGTGTACTTAATAAATTTAAATACAGCAGTAATTAATACACTAGATGAAACCTCTGAAGCCCCTTGATACTCTCTTGGCGAAAAATAAAAAATTATGTGCAGGAGAATTTTAGCTTCCGAAACGTGTACCAATAAATTCATTTTCTTGTTACGCACTATCTCCTTTTTAAGTGTCCCAATGAATATATTTCAATAGATATCCAATGACCTTGAAGCACCGATATGCTTCGAAGTACATCGCCGATCACGTTGACTATCACCATAAAGAATTCCTCATACATGTACACGTATCTGATGAGGTTTACCGGTGAAACTGGTAATATTTCCAGATAAAATTTGTAAGAAAAAGCCAATTACTATCCCACCTTGTTCAGTAGGATTTCACAACAACATTTGCCGGAGAGATTCTCATTTATTTATTCTCTTAACTCAATACACACATCCAGGACGTTCCCTCTTCCTTCCGATATTCGACCACCCGTCAATTTCCGCTTGACCGACAAGGTACTGGCATAACGCTCCTGATGTTTCGATATTTCGCCGCTGTATCCAGGCAACCCCGAATGAGTAAACAAGCAAGTGGAACGCGGGTGTGGTTAATAGCCGAGAGAGCAGAAGAGTCGGGGAATGAATGAAAACTTTTCCGAGACCGCAGCGAAACTGGATGGGATGGGGGATTGGGAATGGTCGCGATGCTCTGATTGTCGATGGGGGCTGGCCGGCCCATCATCCGGCGGCTTTCTTTCCATTCTTCGGAGAAAGGGGATCGTCCGAGGACCACAAAAGAGAAGGCGCATGAAACAAAGGAGTCAGCCGGGCGGTGATTTTTGCACCCCTCCCTAGAGCCCTACACCCAGAGCCTTGCCTTCCTCGCTTCGTCAAGGTCAATGAAACCCTAAGCAAATGGCATACGGGTAGGAGGAGGATGAGGTAGGAACTGACTCATCGGATATGTCCTGAATCGATCCATGGCTAGTCGAAGACCCTTTAAAGGAGGACACGTAGCCCGGCGTTTTGACTGAAAAAGGGCAAACAGGATATCGGAATCCTCCTTAGATTTCACCCGAAAGAAAAATGTTTGCACGCAAAAACAACACGCACATAAGAGGAAGGCAGTGCAGAGCGTCTTAACGATCGCGGAAGTGATTCAACACGAAATCGGCAGACGATCTAGGTTTCCATGTTTCCACAACGACATCGCACGGCAAATTAAGTAATAATTAAAGTTTATATTTCAATATAGACTTGAGCTGTTCGCAAAATCATAGGCAATGGGATAAAATTCTTCAGTTGGAAACACCAAACACATTGAGTACACCCTCACCATTCACTCACTTTTTGTGGATTAATAGAATAAAACTGAGGAAAATATCGAGAATGACCATTAAAATGTTATGCTTCTTGAAAAAAATATATTTGATCAACCTAAAACTGGAAGGTACGTAGTACGAGAAAGAGACAAATGAGGTAGAACCAGAAAAAAAGTTGGCTGCTGGTAATATTGTCTTTACTATCGATATTTTACACAACTTTTTCTAAGAATCTTAATAATGGAAGTATAAAACTGTATTAATCTGCCGAAGTTATCCTGTTCTCTTAAAATCAAGGGGTGGAAATGAGACGATTGAAAACAGTGCTTTACGTAGTCAAATGTAGTCCAAAAAGAAGAACAATATTTTGTGGAAGAAGAGAACAATTACTCTGTAATAATGTGTTCAACTAATACTTTTCGTATGCACTAGTACTGCGGACAACATGAACGACGGCTATTGAAATGAGAGGAAATAATCTTGAATTATAGAAAAAATATATATCAAGTTTCACCCTAAAGTACACTCTGTACCTTTCCTTTCCCATTGTACTATTACTTGTCAAAATAAGATATTAACATATGTAACGCAGAGGAATTAGAATTACACTTTTGTTGTGGCACTCGGAATATAACCAAATGTATAGTAACGAAGATAGTTTCGACTGGCTGATTCTAAATGCAGGTTTCTCTCTCGATTTAAAAAATAATTCCAACTAAGATAACAGAAGAAATCTGTCTTTTTCACAAAAAAAGTTTTTAAAAACATTTTCTAAAAATAATTTAAAAATTTTATGTGGAATAGCCAAGTGTCTCCTTTCATCATGAAGGATTTACACCATTCTTTGCCGGAGAATGTGTTATTTATTTAATTCCAAGTTAGGCGAACTAATTCAAAAAACTAATAATTTTTTTCATTGAAAAAAATTTTAACCTTGTCTTTTGTTTGTATTTGTAACTTAGTGGAATTACACACGACCATTCATGAGTACAAACGTAGAAGATCGGTTTCCATTGAGAACAGTGGTAAGTGGTCATTACCAAACAGTTCAAGGAGAGGGTAAGAATAGCGAAATGCTAGCCTCAGAACGGCTACTGAGATGCTTGCAAACATGTGTGGCATTTCAAATTCAGAGAGAATATAAGTTGTGACTTCCACGTAGTGGATTGAAGGGAGATATTTAGTCCTATATATAATGACAATGTGTTGTTGAAAAAGAAAACTTGGTTTTTCCACATAAAATATTTATTCACGACCTAGGTTTCGACGCTAAGCGTCATCTTCAGGTGACGCTGAGCGTCGAAACCTAGGTCGTGAATAAATATTTTATGTGGAAAAACCAAGTTTTCTTTTTCAATATGTATCGTTTCCACAAAGTGACGCCTGAAGTTATCTCCTTTGACAATGTGTTGTTTTTTTAATTGATAGATTCTAAATTATTTACCAGAACGCAGTGGATTTGGATAATTAAAAAAATACACACGATTTTTAAACAATATATCTGAACAGACAACTCATCACTTGTTGTTTCAAACATTTCTCAGGAATCTGGGATTAAAAATTGATTCGTTGTGATTGGATGAAGCTTTTAAGGTGATCTTTTCTGTAAAATAAAAACAGTAAAAATTCCTCAATTTAACTTTGTGGAAATGCAATATTTTTACACATTTTTTACGATGAAAGGCTTCCATCAAGTTAATGGCTCAAAACGATTCCATGTGGTAAGTTCTAACGAGACAATTCCAAGAAAGTTTTAAACAAATTCCTGAGGGAGTAAAACAAATTCTGAAATTCTACATAAATCGCATCACATACAAAATTCTTACATATGGACGCTAAAAATCATCGATTAGCATCGAGTTAATCAATAGAATAGGGAGTAGGCACTAAGTCTCGAGAGTAAAGAGTCACAGTCGATGGGATTAAAAAATTCAGCTTCGGCGTGTATGCCGAAGCCTCGGGAGGGGAGGGATGTGTAACGTGAATAGGTGGGAAGGTTAAAGTGTGGGAGAACGGAAGGGGACGGGGAGTGGGGGAGGGAAACCCGACACCGGTGACACTGAGTTAGTACGAGCAGGAGAGGGAAGGCGAGGTGGAGTGCGAAGGGAATGCGGGGGAGAGAAAAGTGGGGGTTAGCAGCAGGAGGTGGTGTGGAGAGAAGACAAAGGCTCTCCCAGACGGTAGAAGTACCCCCACAACTTTCTACATTATGTCCTGCAAGCCGCCACACAGGGTGCATAACATTGGAGGTAGCACATGTTATTTGTATAACAGCAGGGAGTTATTAGTTTACATTTTTCACTATGCGTTTATAGTGTAAAGCAAAATACAGAGAAGGGCAATGCCTTAGACTAGCAAAATATGGGATTTTTAACTTTATTTTCGCTCCCAGATCGCCTATTACTTGAGGAAAAACGATTGGGTCAATGTAGGGATATATCACTGCGGAATCTATTTTTCGTATAATCTGCAGAACTGCTACAGTTCATTCGGTGTCTTACCTACGCTACTCTCCTGTTAATTGCTACAAATCTAGTTCTTACCTCTTCTCTCTAATGGATAGAGAAACTCCCATTCTAGTTTTTCCAATACCACTGTAACCCACAAGATTTTTACCATGAAAAAATGAAGAGGGTTGTGTCTGAATCTCAGTAAATTACAAATGCAACTACTTCTGCGATGGGCTTCGAATAATAATTAACACTGTGTCCTGAATAATTTACAACGACGTGAACTTTGAACTAGTAACACTTTCAATGGGTCAGAGGAACTTTATTAAGTGAATCTCAATGCATCTGCGGCTTTGAGGAAGGGTTATCTTCATGTGAGATTTTTACCCCGCTGGGAATAGGTGGGAAACTTCGATGCATGCCAGATTCTAGAAAACTACAGGAGGACGGAGGGAAACCCAGCGTTGGAAATTGTCTGTTTTTGACTAAGGTATCAAGGGCCCCCTAAAACAGAAATTTTAGAATTTATCGATTTATACGTCTCTTGAGAATTTGCGTTTATTTTCATAACATTTCGCTCTTCATCACCCTCTGCATCAGGAACATTCCATTTTTTTTGCATATATAACCCCGGAAATAGGCATATAGTAAGTCCAATGGTTAGTGTTGCTACCAACCGGATGGAACCTGGTTTGAATCCAGGGTGCGGGCCCTTTCTCATAATCCCATCAAAAATTACTCGTATCTATTTTCTGAGCAGAACTTAAAGGAAATTCAAACGGTGTCGGGACTGCCCTGATTGCGTCAATTTCACAAGCATCAGAGCTTTTCTCATATTTGACAAGGGCAGGCAATAACGTTTTGTACTCGTATACCAGTCATTGTACCAAAATGGTCCACTTAGTGAAAAATGTTTAGTTATAAAATAGGAAGAATATGTGTTTAGTTATAAGATGGGAAGAAAATATCTCAACTCTCAGCAGGCAATGTAGATTTTTCTGAAGGATAAGTTCCAATATTTTTCTACTTGAACAAGTCCTTGGTATTTGATATCTGAAACTAATGTGGTAGATCGTTAAAGTCTCCACTACGGATAATTCAGGGTGCTTCGCCATAAATTAAAAGTCCAGATGCCATTGGTTGGGGTAGTAATCCTGAAATTTTATTTTGATGACTCCCGCGGGTCTAAGTTGTCAAGATTCTCCTCTGTCAGGTTTCTGTCAAGTAAATTGATTTAGGGTTAAACATTTTCACTGCCCATTATCTTTGAATCGCTCCTTTTTAATTCTAAATGGCGTATAAACAATTCCAACTTTGGAGCTCTCCTGCCTCATTTTCCATAACACCTCCCATTTCAGTTAAAACAACAGTGACTCCTGTACGACTATATGATCCATAATTACGACCAGCATGGCAACTTGGAATTGGTTACAGAGTGAAGGGTTATAAGTTCCCCACACGATACCAACAAGACATGGAGCTATTACAAAATCTGATGTTGGCATACGATCTTAAATAAAATATCAAAGGAAAAACCAAACGGAGATCTATTCACAACGGCATTTATAGGTCGTGTCTTCCTTTTACGTCCTCATTTAAGATTTAATGACCACCCGGCAAGCTATAGAAATCCTTTCACTTAACGTCGGCTGCGGAGCCTCACATAACTACTCCCGTCCTTCGACAAATTAGATCAAGCATTTAACTTTATAATAACCGGATACGGCTCGGCCGTTTCGCAGGAAACAGGGGAAGCCGACAAAAGATCGCTCCGCAACACTCAAAAACGGTTCAGCTAAGTGAACCTTGAAAGTGAACGATGCGATTTTCTTGTAAAGCAAGAGGCTACATTATTTCATACCTTCGGATTACGATAGACCTTAGAGATTAAGCTTCGTCTTCCCTACTTTTAACTTTCGAACAATTCGCTGTTCTTGGATATTCTTTCCCGTGTAGTCGTTGAGTACCCAATCGATGTTGACATCAACAATATGTCGGAAACATGGAATCACCATATGCGTATTCATAGCAATTTTATTTCGTGGAAAGTTTAAAATATCAAAAAATCCCACCGCGTCCTTATTTTCTACATGCTGAAGACATTAGCTGAAAAGAGAATCTCTGAACAGGATTAGAAGCTTGTATAAGCAGCCAAAGAACTACTAAGAAAATTGATCAACTTGCCTGGGGTATGTTAATGACTAGGTTTACACCGTAAGAAAAGTTATAATTAGTTATTCGTAGGCCATCGGTTGGTTGTCATGTCCTTTATTCATGTTTTATAATAATGTATGAATCGCCCTATTAGCGTTTGCACGATGAGTTCTATCGAGCGAAACGGTCTTGAGGCAGAGGCGGGAGGGGTTCCGAGACACTCTTCTCCCGAGCATCGTAGGCTCCATTAGCGGTGGACGGAGATGGAAGCTGGGTACACCGCATATGCGGTCGAATCAAGTAACTCAACCCGGTGCCCGCAAGACCCGACACAGATCGCTGTTATGTCTGCACGACCCTTGGAGGGACTAGAGAGGTGCAGCTGTTAGCACGTCCTCCCTTGCGACGACGGACCAAAGGTGATTTTAAGAGCTGTTTTAAACGAAACATATCATTTAGTGTCGTTATGGCGATGGTCGCTACTGGCATTAATTTTACAAAAGGCTCTAAGACGATTAAAAAAAGTATTGATAACATCAAAAATCATAACAAAATCACTCTAAAAATAATTTAATAGCTGATAAAATAAATGGAGGTTTGAAATATTCGCCAACAAACATTTTATTCCCTCAATCCTATCTCATCAACGACTAATGGTGATCCAGTTGTCGTACATTTTTTTCCTACCTTATTCCTTGAGTGAATTACGTTCAGTTATTTCATTCACATGTTCGACGAAATTATTTTCTTTGTTTGTTTTTGCATCTGTATCAAATGTACAGAAATTGTTTCCATTTTTATCGCATAAAATAATTTATTCGTGAAGCGTTTTAAAGTAAACTCAAGGGAAGAGAAACTCATGTTGCAAAGAGCTCCAAATCATTTGAAGGACGATGTGTTTTCATTCTGTTGAGTGAAGCATTTTATTCTTGGACCTCATTCTGGTTCAATATGTTTTTTTTCCTAAAGTAATTCAATGGCAGCTGGGTATCACCTGGAAGTAAACTCAAACTGAGCGACCTTTACCGCCCTGGGGTATTTGAGTGAGCCATACGGCTGGGAATGCGACCGGATGCTCAACCTTCGACGAAAATAAGTCCGTTGTAGTTTTTCCATGAGGGAATAATGACTTAATGGGTACTAGCTTCATAGTTTTACATTAAAAATTAATTTTGGACACTGGAATACCATATTTATGCCGTGTATCCACACTGATATTTACCCAGAAATGCAATTTGCTTGGCGAAATAAATCACGACCATTTCCTACGGAAACGGCACCGGACATCACGCGAAATCTCACGACAGAAAACTCAGAATTGATAAAATCCTCTGATGGTGTAAAATAATATCAAAGATAACAACCTCAATTTCAATATATTTGTAGCTCCATACGGAAAAAAAACTATATGGCATATATGTAAGCTATCCGTTTAAATAATTGAGATCGGTGTGAGGGTTTTGGAAATAACCAATGACCGGCGGTGAGGAAGGACACGGGGTCATTTTCAGCCCTTCTTCATCCCAATTTCAAAGATTCAACCTTTAACTCTTTTCCCATCACTTTTCTTGTTTCAATTTTAATCCTCTTTCTACCAACATCTCCGCGTTCTAGTCATCATAGTAAGACGATTTATATTTTAACCGCAAATCTGGCTTTCGCCCGAATAGCACATCGTGGCCGATATTTCGTCCTTCGAAACTTTTTGTACTTAAGCGAAGGTTGGGTGAAAAAAACACAAAAGGCTGACTCAAACAACTCGGTCCCGTTCCGTCACAAAAAAACGGAATAGGAAACTCACATAAAAACTCAAGTTTGAGAACGGTGAAATTTCTGAAAGAAGGACTTTCCACGATAATTCCAGGCCCTAGTTTCAAATGGAAGGAAGCTAGAGTTTGCAAGATTACTCTTTCGGGTAATAGTCATCTCTCCATTCTGATGCAAAAAAATACCATCCGCCAATCAGAGTCGAACACGCAGCTTACGCCAGCCTTTCGGAATCTAGGATAAGCAGTACATGTTGGAATGTCTGCTCTACCTACTTCATTGGGTTTTAAAAAAAATACCTGCTGTCATTTGTCACAGCAGAAGGAATGTTTCGGACTGTCAATCAAAATATATCACTGAGCGGACTTCATCCTCACTTGTTTTCTAGAGACGCGAGAAATCAAGTCGATTATTGGACGGTAAAATTCCGCTTAGTTAATAGTAAACGACTTTAGTCGGCACGGATGAAAAACACATTTAGACATGATACGTACTTTAGTGTTGGTACTGCGTCAATCATAGTTTTATGCTAGATGGTGTGGCAACCGTACAACATTGAATGCCATTGATCTAATTTATTTTAATTGTAAAATAGAAAATTAGAGAGCTATATTTTACCGTTCCATATAACCCTTCTATATAAACGAGAGGATTGATATATGCTAGGTAATTTGAAAAGAATCTTCATTCTAACAGGTCATCAATCCTGAGATGGTTGCGCGCAATCTCACGTCCCCATTTACTCAATTCTTCTATAGGCTAACCTCTTCATCTCGGCATATTTCAATTCTTTGGCGCCCGTCATTACGTTTTCAATGTCTCTCATCTGTGTTCTTCTTCTGTAGTCCTCCCATTCGCTTTTCATTCGTCAACTGTCTTCATTAAACTGCGGCATCATCTCATCCGTCTTTATCTGAGTTGCTCCGAGAGCGCAAGAGAGTCCTAACATCAGAGTTTTCATTAGTCTTCTTTCCCCTCTCCCTCTCCTGGAGCTGAATCTTCGTTAGTTTTTCTTTTGAGAAGCACAAGTCATATTTTGAACTTTCAGGTCCATTAAAAATTATGTTTTCCCCACAGAATAAGCTCAAAATTTGAAATCCGTTATAAAAAGACTTGGTACTTTTCGAAAGATTTTATCTGTGGAAAAGTACCACAAAATCTGTGGAAAAGTACCAAGTTTTTTAAAAATGGATATGAAATACTTCCACGAAGTGAAGCCTGAAACTGTAAAATATATTCAAAATTTGAAAATAGAAAGAATGTTTTTTCGAGCGAAATTATTCATTAATTATCAGACACTAGTTTAAAAGAAAATAGAATAATCCGTCGCGCAATATCTCATGCCAACGTTTGGTATAAATGTCGGCAAAAAGAAAAGATAAGTCCCGTCAGAAATATCTTACGCCCCACGGGGCTGGTTAAGGAACCATGTTGAGTTATAAGCAAATATACTGGAAATATTAGATTAATTTTCTTATCTACACATCAAATACTCTTAAGAACTTATTTTCCCAATTTCAGCTGAATGGTCACTCACCCAAAATCGACACAGCCATCTTAATTTTAGAAGTAATGTAAATACTACTAATATGGCTTAAATAATATGAACATTTATATGTTTTATTCATGACAGATATTCCAGGAAGTCTACATAATTTATTTTATCATACAAACCACTAATGAGAATAAGTGACTAAAAACAGACTCTCGCGTCTAGTTTTAATTAAAAAAATTGATTGAGTCCCCAAAATAAATATTCCACCACTGATTAGAAGCCAAGTCAACAGAGTGAGCCAGGTTTTAATCAGGGTGATGTCTCGCGAAGCTACCGGAAATACAAGGTTAAATGATTCTCTGGATAGTAGTATATACTTTGAACATATGACACAGTGGAACAAACTCAAGTCTAAATTTGAAAATTTAATAAGCTGAAAGGTATGGAGGTGAAAAAGCTTAAATGACGTGTTCACCATGCAAGAAAAATAGTGGCCATTGTGATCAATCCAATAGAATCATCATTGAACTTCTGAGAAAATAATGAAAACTTTTAGTATGTCTACTGCAAAGCATTTTCATCTCTAGGTAGTTAACGGAAATACCAAAGTAATGCAGAGCGCAAGATTAATGAGATATTCACGATTCATAAGGAAAACAGTCATTTGAAGTTGATTGAAACAAATCGCAAAAACATGCTGTAATGAGTTTCAATATGCTATTCATGGCGTCCTTGGGAAAATTCATGGGAAAAAGTCCCCATTTAGCATAACCGCAGTGCATGTGTATATATATGTATATATATTTTTTGCCGGAATAGCGGAATATTATATGTATGTGTGTGTGTGTGTATATATATATATATATATATATATATATATATATATATATATATATATATATATATATACACACACACATACATATATAGATAATATATTCCGATTATTCAAAAAGTATAGGCTAACTATACATCGTGCATAACTCTAATGTTCGTTATTATACCTAGATATCGGTTCTATTATTGTGCCTTATATGTAAGCATGTTTCATCATTCATTTGATTTTGTTAGGTATGTAAAGTTATTTCCTTCATGTAAACATGAGCCAACTCCATTCCACCATAATTGTCTGTTTGCTAATAAATGATTCCATGGTATCATATTCAGGGGGTGCTTCCCATCCTCACCTATCATATCCTTGGTATTGGCCACAGAGAACAGTCAATGACGTTCCAAGTTCTAAATCGTCGGCGCTCCATTTGAGGGGCGCAGACGATTTTGAGCTTGTTGCTCGTACGAATTCCGAATAAATCACGGCGGCGGGATCTCTTGGATTTCCCACCACGTGTCAAATCCGGAAGCGAGTCGCCTTTCGGTTGGCAACGAGCCCCTTTGACACACGCACCGTGAGAAGGCGGCGCCACAGAGTAAGCGGAGAGGTTGCTTTTTGGAAGTCGGGACTGATTCGATGGGCTGACCGCGAGGGTAACTCGGAGGAAAAGGGGGAGGGCCGGGAGTCCCGCGGGAAGCACGTGCTGGCATCCCGGCAATTTTACCTTAGAGACGCCCCGATGCGGTAAGACAAACCTCGCCGAGCAATGCAATCCTGCGTCCCCTATCGGCGCTACGAATGGGGGCCATCAGAATATCCTTGAATTCATTTACTGTGCACGAAAGACGGTATATTACAATAAGCTTGTCGTCAAAGGTGTCCCTATCATAGTATTCCACTCAAAGTTAGTCCAAGTGGGTGGCTCATCTCATATAAAGCCCTACCTTGGCATGTCAAATGCACTTAACAGGGTATGGGGGTCCGTTCCTTTCCCAGAGCTATCATAAGAATAACCGTTGCTCAAAAATTCACATAGAACGAGGTAAAGTTGGAGGTGTTCAAGCTCATCGGGAATCAATCCTGACTTCTTCGTGCGCAGTATTTGAGATAGCAAGATTCAAGTTAGTTGCAAAGATTCAAGGTAAAGTTGAAGTCGCTTTAAATTTGCGTTGCATGTGGTAACTTCACCTTCATTGCGCTGAAGAGAGCTACGTTGCGGCCGAAATTAGTGTGCTCATATCTCCATTCATATGCTTCCTCCCACCTTTTTTTGTTTATCCCTCATCTTGGCATACCTTTGATCTTCTGAGTGAGTTTTGCCCGCCTGGTCATTATTCCGAAGCTCCTAGCATAAGCGGGTTCGCCTTCAAAGTTAAATCTCGTGGAAATGTGCGTGTATGAATAAGAATGTCCTTGTATGGAATTGGGTTCCTAACGAACCATTTTGTGTGACAGTGAATGGAGTTTTCCTATATGAGTCTCCTCAGAAGAGCCCGGAAAGGCCCTCTTCTGTGGGTTTGAATCCTGAGTTGTCCCTGGATTAGGATTAGTTTTCCGTAAAGAATCCCAGGATATGTGCATCGGAACCGCTAGTTTTATTTAATGCGGACCCTTATAGCCTCGGTAAAGTGGTTGTACTTGTTCGGTTGCCATAAGCACGGAAGTATCATTCCCGTAAACGTATTCGGAGTGGTTTTGTTGGATATCTGCATGTGTGGATATATATATCCATGTATCGATCCCTGGTGCGGGAGAATCCCACGCCAGGGATCCCCGTTAACCACTACCGAACTTTTCCCTCTTTGTTTTTCAAATTAGATGTCATTTTTATTAGGGCTATTCGAAATTTCCCACTGCTGTTTGCTTATCAAAAACTTCGATTGTCCATTCAATAGTCCCACTAAAATGCGTGTGTTATGTAACTATGAAAGGGATTGGTCACGATGCTAGCGGGAAATGAGTCGAATTCTCATTTCCATGTGCTTGCGATAAAAAATCAGAGTCTAACTCGTCCAGCCGTATTCCTCGTATCACTTTCCTCGAAAGGCTTTGCCTCAAACACTCCTTCCTTTCCCTTACCTGCTTGCAACCCCTCATTTTCTCCGTAGACCATTTCGGGGCCCTGACTCGCAAAGGCGGTCAAATTCAACTTCACTCGCTATCAGTGATAGAGAGTGAAAATTATGCACCAGAGAGAGAGGGCCGATATCAGTCCATCATTAAAATTTGCATTTGCGTTTATCTCTGCGGAACAGAACTTTCTAACGAAGAGAAAATTCACCAGAAATTCTTTCGGGAAGGGCAAATATTGTCTATTTGTTGATTAAAATATAAGATAATACGAATGGGAACTTAAGGTCGAAATAAGAAATTAACTCAATTTGAAAGATTATTCCGAATGATATTCATGTGAGGAAAGGCAGAATGTTCACTTCTCTTCAAAACTACTTCGTGATTAATATAACTATAACTAAATAAAAATTGTACACTTTTATACCATCTGCAAGGTGATGTCGTCGTAGGTAGATAATCTGATATTTGAGGAATAGTTTAATCCATATTTTTATACTAAGAGTCGTACCATTTTTGAAGCTCACGACGCATCAATAGTCGAGCATAAAATCAGAGACTAAAATCATTTTCAGAATGACAAAGCATTATTGAAATAGGTTAAGTCGGTTTCTTTATCTTCAACGCGAACGATAGTGGCTTAACTGAAATATTAAGAAAATAATACTTTGAAGTAACCAGATAACTTGCGGGCCTCATCGGTGGCGGGGTAACGTCCTCGCCTGCCAACTCAGAGTCGTGGGTTCGATTGCCCCAATGAAGTCGTAAAATTAATAAATGAAATTGATAAAACGTGTTTATGGTGAAGAGATCTCATCAACTGTTTTACTTTGCCATTTCAAATGTAACTTTCCTCTCAAAAATTCATGTGTAAATTGCATGTAAAACACACCCTGGTTTATGCAACAAATATTTAACTGCATTGAAATAAATAGGACTAATTTTCAATAATTAGCCATCGTGAACTACATGATTTCTCTATCTCTATGAATTAAAAAAATAGGGTGATGTGATCACGACTGTAAAAACTTATATCATAAGTATGAAGAAATTAAAAATAAACCATGATGAACTAAATATAAATTTTGACCATAACACGATCATTTCCTTATTGTTTAATTCATTCCAATATTCTCCTTTCATTTATTTATGTCGGTAAACCAGATGTGAAACCCCAAGGATATAGAATGATTTGAGCCGTCACTTTGAGGAAGCGATTCATATCGGAAAAGAAAATACTTTGTTTTTCCAAATATATTTTATTAAGCTGTCTCCTCTGTACTTCACCAGATGATAACTTTTTAAGTCGAAACCTAGGTCATGCATAATAAAACATACTTAGAAGAACAATGTATTTTCTTTCCCGACCTAAGGATATACATAGATAAAATAAAATTGAGAATTTGGTTTTCTCTTATTTGTATATTTCCTACGAACTCAATCTCCGAATGAATAGAAACAGTTCGAGATTAAAGGCAATAAATCATTGACTATATTCATCGGGCACTCTTGTAATAATGTAAATAATTTTGTATCTTATGGTCTGAATACTGATGAATGGAAACTTGAGTTTTCAATTGCCCCTGAAACCTTCTGAGCATACGAAATATTTTCAGCAGATTAGATAGTCTTATTAAGTCTCCTTGAGACATTATATATTCACATATAACATTAAATCTCTACTTAGATAAAATGCTTACAACAATGGGCGAAATATAATAGCTATGGTTAACTGAAAACGCTTTTCCAATACTAATAATATTTTTAAGCCATATTTTAATTTTCCTCGCACACCTGGAAAACTTCTTTCGAGTTATTCTCCCATTTGCTCAAGGGAAACTATATTTTAGGCATTTAAAGCAGAAAATTATAAATGTGCATTGTAATAAAATACAATTGTTTTTCTACGGTCATCATTGCTTCAAAATTCATCATGGATAATAAAGCAGTAATTTTATGAATATCATGATTTCCAGCTATTAACTTTAACATGCCAATCGACTGAGTTAATTTGAGTACAATCCTTGCCGTGCTACTGAAAGCCATTTTCTCTAAATACTCTAGCCATTCAAAACATATTACGATTCGATAAACCGTACTTCCGGTCACATCTTCCCTAAACTTATTTTTTATTCTCTTCTCCTCCCGATTCCCTTCAAGCAAAATTTCCTGATATTTATGCAAAAAGGTGGCTTACGCCACTGAATCCATATTAAACACCCAAGTCAATTGTTTTCCAAAAAGGTAATGGTTATTGTCTAGGAGATTAGTTGAATAAAATGATTATCGTAAAGTAATAGAGGAAACATATCAACGATTGCTAGCATACCGTTGACGTTACGTTAATACTAGTGAATTTCTGAAATGAAGAGGAGTGTAAAACTAAAACTGAATACACGATTTTCCTAAAACACTTTTACGACAGTGATTGCACTGGTAAATATCAACAAACATAACGAAATCACTGAAAGCCTATGGGTTGTTTCAATTCAGTCAAAAAAAGTAGATATTATATATATATATATATATGTATACTCATATATACAGAAACAGATATAAGGTTATTCAGATTCTGTATATATGAGTATTTATTCGCCGTTTGGCGGGATTTCGTGTTTGAATGTATATATATGTATATATATATATGTATATATATATATATATATGTATATATATGTATATATATATATATATATATATATATGTATATATATATATATATATATGTATATATATATATATATGTATATATATATATATATATATATATATATATATATATATATATATATATATATATATATATATATTATTTTAATTAGTACAATGATCAAGTGAGTTATTGTAATCTCATTTTTCATGAGTGAAACATGCTCTACTGCAAATGGATAAGGGGTGGAAATATAAGAATTTAAATGTCTAGAAAACTTCATTCTTAAGACGAATTGTAACAATAACTTCTCGTAGGGTCACCAACTCGTCAGTCTCGTTTCTAATAATACAAGATTTTTTCATTGACCACGTTAAAGGGGCATCCATTCAAACTTCAGCGTACCGGATGAGAATAATGACTCTTGCCCTTTTGAACCAACCCCGTGCCTTTTCGAACGCCCTTCAGCAACGTTGGGGCGATACATCATCTGTGGCTTCGCGTATCTTGCGTGGGCTCTGCGAGTGGATCCGTGCGAGTGAAAGCAGAAAAATCGATTTAAGAAATTCCTCTTACAAAATAGAAGTAAAAGCAGTTACACCATGCAGAATTTTATGATTGGACGCGTTAAGGTGAATGGAGATTTCAACGCTCGATAGTATGCACTACCGTGAGCAACACGATAGAATTATTAGAGTTTTGCTTTCCAGAATTGAAAAAATAAAAGAGAAAGACGAGAATCAATCTTCAAGTAGATGAGAGAGTTCCACCGTCTTAATTATCAAATAAGCTTTGAGGTTGCCGGTTTAGAGCAACGTTTTCTTACAAAATGTTAAATGAAAATACTTTGGAAAATATTTTTTCTGTTATTGTTAAAGTTTTCCCATATTGTAGACATGTAATTGTAGACCAACCGTTATTTTTCCATAATACAGTATTTACGTAGATGTTTCCATTCTTTGTGATAATTTTTCCAAATTTTTGCACCCATTTTACATGAAATGAAGGAATACTTGTACTTTCGACTATCAACTTGTTCAAAAAAAATTATGTCATTTTCGAGATATAAAGCTTATTAAAACCTATTTAACTCATTTCTTCCATCAGGTTTTTGGGATAATTTTGAAACTGTTGAATATTAAAATTGATACGATTTGCTACCACGGTAGAAAGGTTTTCGGTTTGAAATATTTTAACGTAAGATTAAAAGAGTGCTGAAGTCTAACTTCCAGTGCCAGCTTCCATCCCAAATATTTCGACAGACGATCACACTGAAATAGCTCCCTTGCAAAATTAATTTAATAAGTTATGCGATTTTATTCACATTCCAGCATATCGATCTGTTCTTAAATCAATTAGTCTAGCATAGAAAAAAAACAAATTGTTAAAATATCTGTCCTCATTCTCACAAAATAGTTACATCCTTTCATAGGTGACTTAGTGACCTAGCGAGCGATTGGCGCGAACTTTATTTCAAGTCAGTATTGTTAAATTGCATTAGCCATCAGGATGGTTTTCTGAAGCTCTCACATCTCTTATCTTCTCAGATAACCTCCTCGTTCCGTCAGAACCCTTACAATTTCATTCTTTCTTATTTACTGTACATTTATTCCAACCATTGCCCCTCTGGTTCATTCCATCCATTCCCTTACTTTGTCATCACTAGGCCATCATTTCCCAAATTAAAGTATTTCTGTAATCTATGTTTTAAAGCTTAAATTAGTGAAAATCCATTTTCACTGAAGTAAGAAAACTAAATTCAGTGAGAAGTATACTTAATAATTTCTGTCTCAGCACTTATTGATGCGAACATTTTTTTCTTCCTCAACTCTATTCAGGACTTATATCATTAGAGATTTGCACTTTTAGCCTCTATAATTTAACTAACTTACACAATTAATCGACTTTTCTTTCCTTTCAGTCTTTTACCATGATTCTTCTGACATTTTCCTTGCCTCACTTTCATAACGTAGCAATTATATTTGAATTTAACGTTTCTCAACTGCTTGTTTCACTGGATGTCGGTGGACATGTTCCTAAATAAGTTCTTTCTCTATCATGATGGTCTATCTTCTTCCGTCATTTTCAATGATAATACTTCTAATGCGAAAAAATTCTCCCGTTTGCTAGTTTTTCTTTCTCACTTCCCCTTTTAGACTTCTTACTCAAACCATTATCTAGTTTCATTTGCTTTATTTAGGTATTATAATATAGTCTTTGGAGTTTATCACCATCAGATCTTTCTTCTTTGCCGAAATTGCTTTCACTAACGAAACATTTAATGGTAATTGATTCTCGGAGTTTATGCATTCTTGTCTTGATTTTTAAAATCTCATACACTGTTTTTTCATATAAATATTAAGGATCGTCGGTATAAACCTACCCAGGTGGAAAGCCCATAAAATTGTATAAGAATACTTCATCTACCTAAGGTATTTTGAGTTATTTCGCCTCTGAGAATCAACTAGCACTGCGCACCATAATCGATTTTCGCCTTGATCATTCTTCCACTTATTTTCTAAGAGTTCCTTAGCGTAATTCCCCAAGAACTTGGGGAGACCTTACTTAAATGCTATAACACTGTATCGAAAGCGCATGTACAATCATTGCCACTCTCGGCGATTAGGTGTATAAATGTATAATTTTGGGTTCATCTACGGGAATATCGGGGTCAACGTTAATACTCCTTAGCAGGAAGAGAAGGTAGCAGAAGTGTTGAAGAGAGCGTGGATGAATGATGTGGAGGGCGAGCAGGTTAGCATAACGTCCGCACAGTATACATATTCTCCACGGGCCAATTGGAGCGGACACCATAAAAGGGAACGAGAAAGTGAAAGCTCATAAGATCCAGTCATTCGTGTTTTGTTTTGAATGTCAAAGGGAAAGTAATTTCAAAGTGGAAAATTATAGAGTGCAGATCCGGCCATTACACTTCTTTGTAGTCTACTTACTTCATGTATGCGCGTGCGAGAGAGAGAGAGAGGGAGAGAAAAAAAGAAAAAAAATGTGTTAATGACGTAATAATATGTCCAGTAGTATACTCTTCTTATCATAAAGAGAGGACGTTTGACCAAACTCAAGATTAGTCAATGGATAAATGTGGGATGGGATTAATTTTAAAATGTGTATGATGATTGTTCAAATTAAACTGACCGACAGTTGATGATTGGGTGGCATATTGATAAGAAGTCTTGTTAAGACCCCAATGGACCCTGTGCCTATCAAGACGATAAAATAGATATTATACGTTTCCAAGAGTATATTTACTACATCACTCAAGAGTACTCGATACAAAGTTTCGCAAATCAAAAGGTTTTGAGCGAAAAAGATGTTCAACATCCAACCATGAAATATATAACTTTATTTTATGTAGCATACGACATCAATTATACGTAACACTATAAGTATTGGATATGTTAAATACATTTGGAAATATTGTATACATCAACAATAATATTTGTTGTCCATTCGGCATTATTTATTTTAGAATACGCATTTTTATGATCTTTTTAACTGCTTCAGGATGAACCCACATCTGCACTCTTCTAAAATAACTTAGGGGAGGATATTACGTAAAGCGTAGACTAAAAAGATGGCTCAGTGCGCCGAATAGTACAGTTCACAGTATATTATTATTTTAAAGGTGTACGCTGGAGTGTGCACTTGCAGTTAATAAATAATTTTTGATTTCTAGAACGAAAATATTTACTCATAATAATGAAAATATATTGATTAATATCTAACTGGATTTCGCAAACCAATTTGTTTGTGCGAATGAACTAAGGAATGTCTTTCTTTATATTTCTATTGTTTAGTTATACAGTATTTACGCTTTCGAATCCTTTCTAGCTCCCATTACTTAACCATTCACCAACCTAACAATAATTTCCTATCCCCAATATTAAGAATGAATCGTAACACTCACTAATAGTTTAAGGTTTTTCTTTTATTTCTGGTGAGTCAACGGCCAGTAAATAGCTGATACTACATGATGCCATTTCTTGATTTCGTATTGATATGTCTGAGGTCCCACTGCATGAAAATAGTTACACTAATACAAGGGTCAACATAGGGAATCAAACTACTAGAATCTCGAATTAGGATGGCTCAGTGAAGCCGAAACGATTCTTAAATATGAGGGGTAAAAAAACCATCAATCTACAAAACACGAAGCATTCACACAAGGGGAAATGAAATGTTCAACAATTTCTAAGAAAATTCAGGAAAAATTTTGAAAACCGTCTCTTCAATCTTCACCATCATACAATTCGACCAGTCGATGAAAAGTGTAAAGTGCGTAAACTTGTGACAATTACAAATCTACTTTTTTGTTTAACTGGGTATGACTACATCCTTTTTTCTTAAGGGGTTTTTTCTGTAAAATTTGTCCAGGTTATAAACATTTAATGTTATTTAAGTTTCCGATTGCACTCCTTCACGAACAAAATTCTCTGTACGGTTCATTTATTTTTCAGTTCCCGCTACCAAAGACGTAGTCAAATACCAGTTGGACTTGCTTTCTTCACGATATGAAGGAATCTTGAACCAAAGAGGAAATATTATTGGGGTTTAAGGGGATATTTTCAGGAAGGCAGATTGTTACGTTCCCCTACACGTCCGCGGTTGCTCATTGGATGATTTTCTCCAGAGGATTTAAAAAGGGAGGATCCGGTCCGTTTGTCAGTTGCCAGCTCACGGATGGGCGCGTTTACTTCTCTTCCACACTAAAATTTCAGCCGATGAGAAAGCTGCCCATAATCGCCGTAACCAAAAAGCGCGTTCCACCGTTTAAGAAAGCATCATTTGCGCAACAAGAGAGTATCTAGACGAGACGGAAGGCAATTTTCCAACGTTGCCACAACGATTTGGCCAGGAGTCGATGGTGTTAATTAAGTGGCATTAATACTGTTGGTACAGTTTACCGCAGAGTGACGGAAGGAAACGAATGGATTAAACACTAGGACAATGGCTAGATTCGACCAATGTACGGCCACCATATGACGGAGGAAGAAATAAGATCTGTATATGAGTAAAGAGAAGAAATACCTCAATCCAAGCGTTACACAATAGTTCGAAAATCTGAAAATTCGGCTAATATTTCTGAATAATTCGCATTCTAAGCATAATGCCATGATTCTTTACAAGAATTTATAAAAAATCTTATATTAATACTGGACTAAGCACAAATCCAGAAATCTAAGAGACTATCGTTGTCAAAATACGCGAGGTAATTGAGGATGTCCGTGGTTACATTGGGTGTGCCTTAGTTCAATGGAAAAAAATAACTTTGGTGGTTCACTTTAGGATCAAGCGATTTATTTTTCATAACTTCCTAACATGGCGTTGTTTTTGACTTACTGGATGACAAAAATTGCCCTCTTTTAGAAATGGATGGACCATTTATGACGTAACTGCATAACTCACCCCAAAAACTTGATGGTAACATAATGGAAAAAAGTTTGAAGGTAACCATCATAAGAATAAAATCTTTGTACATCTTCATTCCTGCCATTTCAAAATTAAAAGAAAACCATAGGACTCACACGAAGAGTACATTAATTAAGTTAATGATTCAATTTGTGATATTTGTACCAAAAGTTACCGTCCATGATTGTGACGTAACTTAAAACGTAAATTACCTTGTCCATTATTACAAAAGGAACGTACTTTTCTGCAGAATTTTTCTTTTTGACATAAGATCCGTCATCGTGGAACGGTCTCATCAAGTACTTAATATCAGTAAAATTTTGTGGTTAAGTACGATTGTATTTATGTTATAATAGACGTATCAGGACTTCCCCAAACTGGAGTCTGAATTAAATTTATTGTAGATTAGCTTTATGCCTTAGACCCAATACGAATTCTGATCCATCTATCCGTAACTTATCTGGGTTTTTCAGAATTTGAAATTGTTAGAAAATATGGTTCCCTCATCTAATAATGTTGTAAAAATTAACTTTAAGACGGTGAACTCCGGCATCTTCAAATGCCGCATTACAATGAAACAATGTCAGAGTGTAAAAATCATTCGCCTTGACCGGGATTCGGAACCGGATCCTTCGGCATTTGAAATTTTTGCACTACAATGCATATTTAGCGGATGACTCCGTTAAAAGTTACTTTCGCAGCATCTCATGAAGTTTTTTGGAATCTTCAAATGCATCTACATTATGGTAAGGGTTTATTTCTGCACGATATTCACCTATTACCAAGCCCTTACGAAATAATTTGACCCCTGAATTGGTGTTTATGAATAGAGATCCTTGGCTATTACAGTCAAGAACATAAATTATTTTCGCAGAAAATACAATCGGCGTCTTGATTTTCTTCGAAATCAAGAATAGAAGAAAATAATCAATCTCAGCAAAAAAAAGAAGCATTCATCGTGCCTCATCAGTCCATGCAACATTTCATGGGATCTTCATGTTAGGCTGGGACTGGTTGATTAGTGCATTCGCACCATTTCATTAATACCGAAAGATGATAAATAACCCGCAAGAGCTTCCCATTAAATGATTTTCCCCGTCACCATGTCAAATTTCTCTCTCTGGAATATGATTTTGATTTTGCACCCTTTGACAGGCACTCCAAGAGCGTGTTTACTCGGAGGAATCCCAAAAGCAGTACATAGGTTAATTAATTCCAAATTAATTAATTTAATTAATTAATTAATAATTAATAGTAATAGAAATATTAATTAATTAATTTAATTAATTAATTAATAATTAAGTTAGTTAATTTCTGTCCATCACAAAAGTTGATCAATTTGCGAATGGTGAAAATAACGAAAAATTGTATTTGAGCTCGGGAATGAATTTTCTCTCCGTTTGATCCAAAATATATAATGATGGACACCACGAAGTTCATTCTGTCTTAATGCATTTCTCTTGATCGAACAGAACATTAGGGTAAAATTGAGGTCATTCACTTATTAAATATGTTCTGCTAAATAACCGTATAAATTAGCTACGAAATAGCTCGGAGGTAGTTAGATTATCATTTGAATTTGCTGGAGTACAATGATTTGCCACATCTTGTACACCTAAGATCCACAAGTCCAGAGTTTCCATCCAAGAACTTATTCGTGATGGCAAACAAAATCGCCCTGAAATCTTGCCATTGAAACTTAAGACCAGTAATACATCGATCCAGTAAAACTCATTTCCTGAAGTCCATGTTGCGTATGCTGCAAAGGGACAGCTCTCGATTCATATCGTATATAAATATTCAACAGTTGACTCTATTCGTGCAAGCCGCTTGACGCCGGTCCTGGTTGGTTTGCAACAACGAAGTCCTTGGTTATCAAAGTTGAGCTAGCAAATTCCATGTGTCAGCGATTCAATTAGCCTTAATACACTTACCTTAAACTATCTTACAGTTTTATGAGTCATTCATCCTCAATTAATTAATTAAATAAACAAACCAGTAACTGGTCAACTTATTTATATTAAGGAAATTTTAGTTTTACGTGATTTTCTTAAGGTGCCTTAAGGTCTTCTGAGGTCCTCAGTTTCTGATATGAAAATTGTCAGAGCTTAGCTTTGAGATGATTCAACTGTGCAGTAATTATTATCCATATTGGTATATTAGTTAGGAAAAAGAGACTTCATGTACACTTTAAGGAGGTTGTCAAGAAGCAGATTTTTCCATTTGGTGGGGGTGTTTTAACACTGACTAATTTTTTTATCGTTGGCTAGACAAATAACCTCATTTTTCGTGGTACTTTTAACATGAATGAATGCCAGTCATTGTTTTCTATGATTCTCCACTTCATAATTAATTGAATTGTGCCAATATACGAACGGATTCAATGACAAATAAAAAATAAATAAATATTCAATATTGCCATAATTTAATCACGGATTTGTTATATTTTCGTATGATACCTTCGTTGGTTAACAGCACTGCAACTCGAACATCAAGCTCATTCACTTCACCCCGAGGGTATTTATGTGAGAGAGGAGGAAGCTTTGGAAGGTCAGTCCTGATGCTGAGCATGGACCTACTCAACCAGCGGTAAAAAAAATGCTTGCTTCAAGTCCAAGCAATACTTTTACAATATAATGGAAAATATGGAGGTGGTAATTGTGACACTAACATGACATAATATCCATCCCGAAGACCGAGAAGAGAGCATTTTCACGCGAAAGTCACGTCTTTGGTCCGAGTAAGCGGTTGCATGTTTCCGTGAATGAGTGAGTGCGATTAGGTGGAAGAACGAACGTCCTCAACGTATTTACTTTCATTTTCTTGGCACACTTCTGGGCGCAGGAGATCAGGTTATTATCAGCGATTGCAATAAATAAATTACTTTCCATTTCGTC
Organism: Hetaerina americana; assembly: GCF_022747635.1. NCBI lineage: Eukaryota > Metazoa > Arthropoda > Insecta > Odonata > Calopterygidae > Hetaerina > Hetaerina americana. The sequence continues at coordinate 26,752,592 of NW_027287316.1, forward strand.
ATTCCGTTTATTTTCCTCACTTCAAAAAATGATTTTCACTTCTACGAGGGATGACCAATATAATCACACAAATTCCATTCCGAGGAAGGAGAAAAGAAATGATTTAATGTGATTTTTTAGACATGTAATTATCCACGGCCAACTCGAAGATGCCAAAAGAGCCGAGAGATATCCTTCAAATCTTGGAGATACTGAAAGACTCAAAATCTTCGCCGCAGCTAGGCAACCGTGGCCTCATATTACGGAGCCCATATCCCTCCATCCTTCCCTGCCTCCCCCCCCCTTACCGACCGCCCAGTCCCTATTTCCTTTCCTCACTCCACCGGGCACAGTCCGCCACGACGAAATCAAAGTTTCAAAACACTCGCTCGCGGAGAAAGTGATTCTCGAAGGCCTGAGGCTCACGATCTTTACCAAGTTTCCTCCCACCTCCACCCACCCCCTCATCTCCTCCCTCCACTCCCCGTTACAGACAGACAGGTATTCCCCGTAAGCCTCACTACAGACCCCAACCCACCCTCCTCCTCGCGGATCGTAGCAAAGAGCGACGGAGACAGAGAGAAAGAGTTTCCCGTTACCACCGTAACGGCGCTTCGGCCGCTCGCCGCTGCTCGGGGTGAGGGCGTGGGCGGCGCTTTTTAGAAAGTGAACGACGACGGCGCGAAAAAGACTTCCGCCTCGTCTTTTGGCGCATGCGCGGTGGCTTTTCGTCCGTCGGCGGGGGAGGAGGAGAAATCAAGAGGAAGAGGGGGGGAGGGGACGAGAAACCTTTCTTTTTCTCTTCTTTCTCTTCTCTCCCTCTCTCTCACACACACACCAGCCGACAAATGAGGGGAGAAAGGCGTATTCCGGAAGTCCATCCGATCGGCATTCTTCGCGGAGGCCAATGAGGAGGACCCTCACCGCCCGCTTACGAGACACACGAGCTAATATGGGTGGAGGAGAAAATTGCTCCCTTACAGGGGTTTAGGGAATAAAAAAAATCTAAAGAAAAAATTTGCTGTTGGCGATCCTAAAAACACCTGCATGTCCCTCTCCAACCACATGCACCTGCACTCAATGGCGACCCGGCGAATGTTTCGAATGAGGTGCGCGAAAATAGTAAACTCAGAGCCGATGATAACCTATTTCAGGCATTTTAAAGTCGATTTCCCAATTAGTAACTTACCAATACTCGCTGCTACCATGTGAATGATGAATCCAATAAAAACCTTGTTAGTGACACGGAAAACAAGTTTAACAGGAGGCTGAATAGAACTCAACCCGCATTAAGCTCAAATGCCCACCATGACGCACTAAGGGTAGTTGTACGAGATAAATGCCCTACATACTCAAGAGTATCCTGGTTTTCACACACCGCATGGACACAGACAGAGCAGGTAAGACGAGAAAATTTCCAAGGGATGTAGGAATATACTCACAAAAATAAGGAATATTTAACTATGTTTAGAAATCTATTTCAATGAAAATGATTTCGGGTTCCTATTTTTTTCAATAGTTAACCAAGGTTTCATAGCGTCATAGCTTGTAGATTGTCATCGTGACGGTTTAATTTCCAAAAATATTTGTTTTAATCAAAACAATACATATAAAATCTCCACTTCAATGCAGTAACTTATGAATCAGGCCCTTTTTGATGAATATAGGTGGGTGGTTCATTCCGTAATCCTCCTTGTTCCAGTAAAAAAAACGCCAAATATAATATGAAAACGCGTGTGTTCATGATGCAAGGTTATGCTTCAATGGGTTTTGGCATTTTCCCAAACCATAATGGTAAACTTTGGCAGATTTTACTTAAAAAAGTGTTTTTACGCTAGCTACATATGTAATCAATTTTCAGTCCTATTCGGAAAAAATGACTAAATTAATGAAATAATCATATCAGTTATACCTTTTCCTTATTTTAGCACTCAAGCCTTTTTTCACCCAAGGTAACCAAACAATTTAACTTAATATCCTATAAATCTTACTACTACAACCGTGCTTCATCATGTACACATCAAACCAAACGTATCACAATCATAGGATCCACTTGAGTTCAAGTAGCTACCATAGCTGTAATAGAGAAAGCTTGAGGGCAAAAAAAGTGTTCCCAGTTCAACAAACATTATTTAAAAAATATTCCTCTCAAATACTACATCTACATCTACATAATACCCCGCAAGCCGCCGCAAGGGCGTGTTAGGTCACCAACCGTAAAAAGGAAAAATACCACATGCAAAAAAACAACACGGAAAATTACACCCACAGCAGCGCACACACTCATGTTAAAATCCCTTCATCCAATACTCATGCAAACACATATACCGCAAAACAACTAAAAAACTGCACCCCATGATGCAGCACGAAAGCCATCCTACAACACGGAAGCCAGGACACAACAAGCAAGAAATTGAAACATCACTACCACATGAAAATACTTGAGAATTGATGATTTTCCCAAAGCTATGGCTAGCAATGATAGTGATTGGAAATGAAAAACAAAAACTTTTAAATTGACAGAATAATGCAATACTATATAAATAAAGCTAACCCAATTATGACGATGTTGATTGATTAATTCAGATTAATAAGGATCGCGGAATCGAGTAGCACACAAGGGACTTCCAATGTATTACTTCGAAATTAGACCCGATTTCTACTAAAAAAATTGCGCAGCAATATGGTTTAAGACGTGAGAGCATCTAACCTCTGCAACGCGACATCTGAGCCCATATTTGAAAGCACGTAATTTTTTTGGGTTGTTTTTGTCATATCTGGTGCAAATTAGAGGTGGTTTTGTGCAATGGAAGGCTCTGTCCTTCATGTAACACGCAGATATTCTTTAGTGAATACTATTTGACGTACCTTGATCATGCAGGGGATCGAGGTCGTGACTATGCACTTTTCCCTTCCCTGGGTTCGAATCCCAGAGGTGGCAGGATTTTTCAGTCGTATCCCGATCTCTACTTGTTGTGCTATGTGGAGAGTATTTTGAGTGCGTACGCCGTCCGTCGGATGGGACGTTAAACAATGACTCCACTTGACGCATATCGCTAAGAATAGGCTAATGCCGACACCGGGTTTCTCTCAACCCTTCAACAAATACTTGAACATCCTACCTCTACCAAATTACCCACCTATCCCTAATGGCTGAAATTACCTCAGATGTCGCCTACCCATAAAACTAATACTTGCTCATGGTGTAGGTGAATCTCCAAGTCTTATTGTTTTCTCATTTTTTCCGTTTTTGTCATGTACCTGTCAGATTTGTGCTAAAGATCTAATGGATTTGATTTAATTCTACAAATGCAAATGACCCAAAACACTTTTTATCAAGGTTAACACTCTCCTATAAATGAAACAAATAAATAAATGGAATTCTTTGGCAGTCCATAGACGGCTTGAGAGTCAACTCCTTTATCTTTTGCAACGTTTAATTACTCCATTTGGAATGAACCCGTCGGAAGGGTTCTCAGGAAAAGAGACGGCTTATGCACCAGATTTAATCTTTTGGCTGTTATGTCTTTTCTCTTGGGAAGAATTCTGCCTCACGAGCTGCCTCCGCTCTCCTGGCCAACTTCACGCCTCAATCGCTCTCCACTTCATTTCTTCATGCATTTTGATGTTTCCTGGAAAATGTCGGTACCGAAAAAGGAGACCACACACCACTCCGAATCTTGGGTCATTACAAAATCGATTTCTATTTAAGTGATTACTTCTCACCGTACCTAAATGATATTTAACACACACTGAGCACATTTTTTTCCTTCACTAAACAGCAGCCATAAGGTCAAATGCTGACATTTATATGACGGCCCGGCGATCCCACAAAGGATACTGATAACGCAAAATCATCATCACGGAACGACGAAATTGTGAATGATCGTTTGTCATGAACAAGAATATCTAACTCAAACATTGGATAAAATTTCTAAACTTAATCTTGAACAATGCTTTTTACGATATGATAAATTTCTCGTACAATTTTTCATTGTGAATGCAGCGTTGAAAAAATTTTAAAATATGCCAAAAAGGAAAGGTGAGAATCTTTGAAGTGGATTGAAATTTGTCTTTACACTTTAAAATCATCAAATACATTTCAGCCCTTATCCTCACGTTTGTTTAATTGCGTGTTTGTTCAAATTAGTTCCCACACTCATGCATCCAATAAATTAAATTATCCGAAAGATTTCGACAAGAGCTCAGAGTTAAAAACAGCTGGAAGAGATAGTTTGATGTCACTGGAGTTTCTCCTTTATTTTCCAAATCACAAATAACCGAAGAATTCTAAAAGGAGACGTGCATCACTCTCTCCCAAAACAGCATCCTCCCTTTCCCCACAACTGCATGCGTCGGCATGGCTTTCCGAAATGAGCAGTTCTGACAACAGTTTGGGTAATAGGTGCTACACGTGGAAATATATATTCTCTCGACGAACCTTCTATTCCAAAAAAAGCAACCAGACTGAATTCCCTCGAAAAAAGTTCTCCGGAATGCGTAGCACGAAGGTAAAATCCGATGATGAAGACAACTGAAATAAACCAATGGATTTAAAAAAATTTCTATCGTCACCACAATATTTTACACACCTTCCCATTCGCTTTTTTTTACACAGTGCACCTTCTCGGAGGCTCATTTCGTACTACTTTTTCCTAGGAGACGGGACGCCTTCAAACATCCACTCTATGCAACCGCTGTCCTTGTGCTATAAATAATCTAAAAATTCCTCCTCATTCACCTTGGATCAAGACAATCTTCGGATATAAAATTTTAGCACACGATTTGTTTCAATTGACAGCGTAAAAATAAACTTGAAAGAATAATAGGTTTTGATTTTACTAACCACACTAATCTTCAAAGCAGACTGCACATAAGTCATTTAGTTTATTCAGCATGGACCAATCTCTCGAGCAACTGTTACATAAAATAATATTTGATAACATATTATTAATAATATTTGCTTATACAAGCTTAAAAATTAAGATGAAACCATTATGCCACTGCTTCAATCGATCAATATATCTTATTATTTTACTTGTCCATCCTTTTAATAAAGTTCACATCTGGATGTTTTCAAGCATTATGGAAGAAATAATAAAACTCCATTCGAAAAATGTTATCAAATGATTAAATCTTCTTCCAATTACCTTCAACGTTGATAAATTGTTTTCTGCTAATATATAATTTCGAATTACGATTTGAAATATTTTCGACACAAAATAGAAATTTGCAAGTAATTACAAAAAGAACACGTAGCATCCAATGCGTCACGAATCAGAACAAAAATTGAACTTGAAATGTGAAAAAATAAAGTGAAGTTGTAATGAATTAACATATAATAATAATATTTGGAATTGAGAATATATTAGAGATTCCAGTCATAGAATTTACTATTTATTTTTATTTTCACAATTACGTTGTAATTAGGCGATTTTCCTGGTGGCAACGGTCAAGTTTGGTCAAAGATAACTCTTACAACGAAAATTACATACGTACACATATAAAAACAGATAAGACACAAAATATTTTTACATTCAATGACACTTCCATATCACATACAAACAAACTTCCACATCACATACAAACAATATTTTCATAACTGCAATGAAGTTTATTACCCAGTGGCTGCTTTACATTTAAACTTAAAACTTCTAAAATTGGATGAAAAACTTCTAAAATTGGATAATGATATATCACACAGTCACAAAATCCAGCTATACTGAAATACGACGAAAGTAAATTTTATCAAAGTAAAGATGCAACAACGCGATGAGGACATTAATTCATTTGAACTAGTTATAATTTTGAAAATATAGGTTTGATGCAACGTTCGCGTCGAGGCAGCGGCGCGCAGTAATGGGAGGCGTTGAAGTCTCCGCAAAACCTCCGAATGGAAATAGATTAATCAAGACTGAGTTTTAAAAAGATTGTATTTGATAATAGCATATCTAATTCGAAATCAAACATTAATAACTAGAGTAAAAATTAATTAACCCAAAATAATGATGTTATAATGGATAAACGAGGATGTCGTAAGCATCGAGTCCAAAACATTCCAAGGCTGGAAGGATCTCACGCAACTCACGGGTTAGAGCCATCGCTATGATGAGATAAAATTCTGGAGCATATGATTTCCTCAAAGTAAGGTAACTTCTTCCCAGAACAACTCTTTAAGGAGAGAGTGTCTGCGTGATTGCTAACCTGATGATAGAATGTATACTTTTTTCAGCGTCCAATAGTCAATCAAACCAATTAAATATGCACTATTCCTTGGTCGCGTTTAGAAAGGTATGGAATAAGTGAGTAGACGAGAAGGAAAAGTTTGACGTAAAGAATAAGAACATCAGCACTCACCCTTTAACAAGGAGGCTTATAGGATTTATTATTTCCTGGCCTTTAATATAAATATTGATAAAGACTTAATGAAAATGGGAACTAATTGTTAAGGCCTTTGCATGTCTGTGTGAACTATCTTAATTACTATTCCCATCACCAAAAATATTACCTCTCTTAAGAAGCTGGACTGACAGGATACCCATATTTAATCATTAAATGATTTTCGAAATTTTAGGTTACAGGAAATTAAAACCTTATCCAGCCAGACTTTCTCAGTGATACTGCATTTAAAAAACCGGAAAGGTGCCAATTTCGGCGAGTTGATGAAACTTCATCGTCCTTCTCTAAGGACGAATGTCCCTTATATTAATAGGCAATGGTCATAATTTTTCAAGGAGTTACAGATGGCTGTGGTCTCAAAGATTATTAATAGTAGACGGAGAAACGAGGGCTAATTTTACCTTTCCGGTTCGGGGCACCCATTTCAGTGAGATCCCGAGCGAGGACGGCCGTCCGTAATTGGGCCGTCTACGAGCGTGCGAAGGGATGGAATGCAATCAGTGCCGCACTCTGGGCACACCAAACACCAAGCACACCCCTCTCACCACCGAAAGCATTACAGTGAGACCTGGACTCACTCTCACCTTGAGGCAATTAAGGCACGAGCTAGAACGGTCTAAATGAGCGAATTACTTATTCCGAGCAAAATCGATGTCGTTAACGAAGTGAAACATCGCTGTGCAAATGGAAATTACCGCGGATGTGATTGATGCAATCTAAGGAATGATGCTATCTCCATATTAGTACTCCTTGAGGGGTAAATACATGCATAAGTTTTTTTTTAATTTTGCTCATTATCACTGGCTTTCAGTTGCTACCCTCAGGTAATTCTACGCTATTCAGAAATTTAAGAGTAAAAAATTTTATATAGAGGAAAGGAATTCCATGATGAAATACCTTCACATATACGACTTCATAAGTTTCCGACAGGCTTTAATTTCGTGCTTGGTTTACTCACTACTTTATTATGCTTCGTATTCCTCCTCATGTATGAAATACTGCGTATTTTATCTCACATTTGCGTCTACAGTCAGTAAAATCACCGAATCTTTAAGTGTGAAAGAATTCTTTCTCTTTCTAAATGGCACTCATTTCTTTTCTTTCAATTCAAATATTGGAAATTACATTGATTATTCGACTCACTCCCAATCAGGAATTGGAAAACACCCAAAATATATAATACCCTAGCCTCCAGAGGGATCTAGTCCAATGTCCTGGTGTTTGAATACCACCTAGTTCGCTATAATTGTGATAAAATTGTTTATAGAGATTTTTGTAGACATTCAAAGACTTACGCTGCTCCTTTAATCAAAAAAGTATTGCCCAAGTTACATGCAAGGAAATAATGTCTGTGATGAAGCTGAAAAACGTGAAAGTATGCTAAACGTTCCTGAGGTAAACTTACTTGATCAAGGAGTCCATAATATCAAACTGTGATAACGGATCAATTTAACCTGACTTTTCACTATGCTTCTCATAAAACATTCACTCGACAGGAAAGAGATAAAAATATATCGCTTTCCCAAACAAATCCAAAGGTATGTGTTTCTGATGGCGACGGCATTTAATTAGGGGAGTAATCACGTAAAACGTGTTATGTCCAAATGCATTTGAAGATCCCGCGGTCACTTCCCATTGGCTGAGTCATCGGGGATAAAGTGAGAGCTGGCATACGTCACGGAGCCGAGAGACCCCGATTCCCGATTCAAAAGCGAGCAACGAAAGCATGCACGGAAGCGACTGCCAAGGAGGTGGCTCGCCGTGCGCGCTCTCTCTCTGTTTACCTCAAAATGTGTCACAGCTGGAAAAGAAAAACCAAACCCCAAAGTATTACATGCCATCGCTTGGAAAGAATATTGGAGCTATCCCTGTAGAATATTACCTAATAACGTGCTGTATACGGTAATATTCTGGAGAAAGAATCATATGACGTTATTAAAACAACATCCAGTCCTAAAGTTTGTTTATGCGTGTGGTCCATGGAAATTGAGAGAACGCAAATTAATTACTCCTGCTGATTACTTTAACGCATTCAACATTACCAGTGATTAATGGCAAACACTATGCCCATCTAAGGGATAATCAAATCAGGGCAGCGTTATGCAACATTTTGCTAAAGATATTTTTATTACATTAATTGAAATTTGGAATATAATACTCCCATGCTAATGCTACCATAAAAATTCTTCAGCCAACATTGGATTGCAAAAAAAAGGGGAATGCTATGCAAATATTATAGTATATTTAATCTGTATTATAGATATTGAATCACAATGAGGGCTACTCTACCCTAAAATTTCAAAGGCATATTTATTACTGTCAATGGCTGAACCTTTCGACGAACATATGCTCAATAATTGCTACTGAATGATAAAAGCCGGCAGAGATGTTTGTTATGAGATCAACTAGGAAATGTAAATAGCTTCGGGAAATTTTTTCGTCCAAGAACAAAGGAATTAATGATATAGGAAAAGATATACCGATTACCAGTGCCTTCCCGTTAGACAATATTCTTCAAAATGGGATAATGGATGTTTGTTGCACTGGCCTTATCATAGTTACTCTTACAGACACCACCAGAAATAGCGATTCACAGAGTATGTCACCATGGCAGGAACTGCCTTTGGAAGTCGAGGAGATGACATAGTTTTAAATACGCATTCCTGGCAATAAAATGAAACAGGGGATTGACGTTTTTAGGAAGAAAACTTAGGGAAAAAATACAAACCGTAAACAAATGTAATTTATGCAAGAGAATAATACCTGTATAAAAGTACAAAAACGAGTTTCATGACAGCAAAGGTTGAAAAGTATGCATGACAACAAATAGCGCCATAATCTGAGAATTGTAGAAATGGAAGCAACCTAAAGAGTCTTGTTGGGTAAATGCACGTATAGTGACAATAATCGTTGCGTTGGACTATTTTATAAAACCTCCTCATATACACGCTTGATAACGTGCACGAACGCCGATCCAAGTGAGAGCACCTGTTCCAAACTAGCATAACACCCTTTCACCGCCATCTGCGTCGGCCGCAGAGTTATCTGGAGCAGGCAGACTGCGGGCGAAAAAGTGACCATGGTTGGACGATTGCAAGAAAGGTATGTAGCACTCCCGCGCTTTGGCCAAGGAGGCGCAATTAAAATCTCCGGTGTAGGCGATTCCCGTAAGGCGAATAACAGACGGCAACCGTAGTTAAACACCGGCCATGGGAAGCTAAAATTTACTCAGATGGAAAACAAGGCATTGGTGACAATGACAGACTAATTTTAAGAAGCTCATGAATATAAATTTGGAAAATTTGAATGAAAGGGCTGAACAAAAAGTCATATATGCACATAACAGAGAAGATTTCGAAGACGGCTTTCGATTCGAGAGGAGTCGGCGAATAGAACTGGAAAAATATATTTGAGAGCTTTGGAGAATGCATTCCGGCATCAGACACTCAAAACATACACTATTTCCCCACAAGCTAGTACGTTTCCTCCTTTCACAATTTCACTGTCAAGTTTTACAACGCGAATTATTGAGCTTATGGACACGATTTTAAAAACCTCATAATTCTGTCGATTAGGCTTTACCGACAACTATGTACATATATTTCACGGCGACTAGGTTTACAATAAAACGTTGAACAGTATTAATCCTTCATCGGATGATATGTTTTGTAAAATTAAATTTATTTTTATTAAATTACACTCGAAGGACCTGATAAATTCTTAATCAACTTCGTGATAGGCAAGAATATAATTTTTTAACTAGAATATTTTTCTTATTTGCATCGTATCACCACATCAATGCTAAAATAAATAGTGTATACTCAAACAATCAATTTAACACATTTTAGAAGAATCAATTCGACCGAAAGGTATATTAATGTTTGAATGCAGCAGAGTAATTAATTTCAATTCAAAACGGTGACACAATCACGATTCTGAAAGTCGAAAACACAAAAAGTTTAAGTACTCTAACTGATATAAAAACATTCCCTTGTCTTTCCTTGTGGCCAAAACGAACATTATCTCGGAACTTCTAGGCAACCTAAAGCCAACGCGAGTGTTGTCACCCACCTTGTTGATGCTGTTGCTGCTGTTGCGTCGAGGGATGCAGCGCTATGAGGAAGAGAAGCAGAGATGCAGCTCCGCGGTGGTGCGGCACCCAGCGACACCACCTACACCATGGAGGCGCCATCGGAGGGGAATGTTTAGGGGGGGGCGGGGCTATCTCACTAATCCAAATTGAAGACCGTCACTCATTTCCCATCGACAGAACACCAAAGAGCGAAGAATAATTCGCTCCTCTCCCGTTACAAAACAACACTGTTCACTCCCGAAGTGGTAAGAAAACACACGGATGCAAGTCTCCTCAAAGAGGCTCCGACTCGAAAATCACGTAGAGAAGACGATGACAACTCAAAGAGGAGAACAGCTGATCCGTAGGATAGCACAAAGACTTGATGACCTCCTTTTCGTTTTGTTCAGCTGCACGTAGTTTGATCTATCTCTGTTTTTTCGATTGGCAACTATGATGTCAGTGAATACGTCCCGCGTGAAGGTGTCGTACACGCGCGTTTCGGTTCACGAGTGTCCCACGCGGACAGTGCGATGGGTTCCACGTTCCACACTCTCCGACTCTCGCTCGCAACTGAAATCACCGCCTTGAGACAAGTCGGCCCGTCCCCCTCATCGCTCCGGCGAAACAAGTGAAGGGGAGAAGTCGTAGCGGAACTGTGGAGAGGGGCGTGCAGACGGATTGAGGGGAGCGTTGGGCGGAAGAGGAGGAGAGTCAAGTGGGAGGGGTGACTCGATCTCTCACACGCGTCGACCAGGGCTACCAACGTGAAGGGAAAGCAGAAGCGGGAACTACCAATCCATCGGTGACTTCAACGGTCGGCACCAAATTTGAAGAGTTGGATGAAGTGAACAGGCATTCGTGCAAGCTCCACGGTACGCCATGCGGACGCGGCGCGGTAGAATGAAAGGAGGAAATATTATGATACATACATGACATAATTTACGAATTCACTTGCTAAAAACTTGAAGAAATTTACATCCCGGTTCCGCGACTGGTGGTTCCTCGTAGTAATTTAATTTGTAGGTGCTTACACGAGTAGTAGTAGTTTTTAGGGGAGGCGACCGACAGCTAAGGTCATTTGTGCCATAAGGGATGGACAGGAAAGGATGAAGGGTGGAGAGAAACCCGGCGTCGGCATTAGCCTACTCTTTATGAAAGGCGCCAAGGGGTCCGCAGCTTAACGTCCCATCCGACGGACGGCGTACTCACTCAAAGTGTACTCCACAAAGCACCTCAAGTAGGGATTGAGATACCTCTGAAAAATATTCAACACCGCCGGGATTTGAACCCGCGCCCAAAGGGTGGGAAGCCAGTACGTTAGTCCCCGCACCATCTCGATCCCCTGCTTACACGACTGAGGTAATTTTCACCAAATAGTGATTCCATTAGAGCATGGAGCCAAATATATTCCAGATTCCAAATTTTTCAGGATGGCTAAAGAAGGCAATCACCCATGTTACAACCGATATCGAACCCAGAATTTATTACCTATGACGACCAATCTTTCGACCTTGATGCTACTCCTCATTTATGGAAATAGTAGGTAAACATTTTTCCAGCTTATTTTTAATTATGTTTTCCTTATTCTTTGAATTATTAAAGCGGCTTACACCAAAGCGGTTTGCGGACCGCAATCGATTGATAATGGGTGCGATACGAGTGAAAAGAGTAATTCATAGATGCTTACTAATCATAGTATTATCAATGCACAGAGTTTGAAAGAAATGCCAATTTCTAATGCATCTGAAATTACCTTGCAATACTGTCTACTGCTTTCATTACTTAAATTAGTCAGTCAAAACGCCGAGCACCCACTGAATAAGATCTATTTTTGACACTACCACCCTTCGATTACCAACACAATTTCCTTGATCATGAATTCTGAACACAGGAAAAAATCTGTAAAATACGGTACCAACAATGAATAGTTCTATTACTAAATAAAGAAACCCATTTTCCATCACCATAAATATGGCAGCAGCAGTAGCAAACAGGCTTTTTAGTATTCCGACGACCCACATAATTTCGAACTTTCAACAGGGTTCATTGAAAGTCATTCCATATAACACAATCCACGCCCTGTTCGAACGCGCGACAGGTTTATCCAGCAAACACAATAAGCACTTGTATAACCGGGTCTGTATACATCTTCTGGAGTGGGTTTTAAAAGGAAAATGTGGTTCTTGCCTAAAAAAAATGAAACTTTCGAATAAAAAATTCCCTACTACGGATTCAAGAGGTTTAGAACAATGTTCAAAATATGAAAACGAACTGCGCCAGTCAATTTCGGCGTGAAATTGAAGGATATTAATTTCATATTTTGTATCTGATATGTCTCAAAGACGGGATATCCTTCATTATTCCATTATGGGCCACCAAATAAAAACTAAAGGAAATATAGTTTTCAGGTTTTCGCTATATCTGTGATCCATGCTAAAGGCTCGCGTGAAAAACAGAATGAACCCAACCCTCACATGATCCAAGTTTGCCCTCATTTTCCACGCGAGGGAAGATGTTAATAGTCAGAAAAGACAAGAGAATAATTCAGAAGTACATAAACTATTTGCTTATCATTAAATACAAAACCCTTTTCAGCTTAGAATGTGTATTTTTTCTGGCCATTTTTTCTTGCAGCATTTTAATTAATAAATAAACCATAAGTGTTTATTATATTAAATAAAATTATTAAATTATTGCTGTTCCCTCGTATTATTAAGCCTGCTAATTTTAATACAGCATTTCAGAAAAATATGTCCATTTTAAACATTTGGTTTTACATAATTTATCAGTTAATTGTTAATGTCTTTGAAAGGTACATAAACTTTTCAACGGATTTAGAAAATTCGAATCAAACAAGAAGGATGGTCTTATTGGATCTTTATCGCTACCCTAACCTTTCAAATCACTTCTGTGTAAAAGAACTAGCACTAAAATTAACTAGAACCTTCCAGATGATGGTAGAGAAAAAAGCTTTGCACTTCCACAAAAAGTTTTATTACTTCACACGACGATGGTTTCGATGCTGCTGACAATTATGCGCAGCATCGAAATCATGGTCATGTGAAGTAATAAATCTTTATGTGGAAGTGCAAAGTTTCTTTCTCCACCCTCATCACGAAGGAACTCCACAAACTTAAGCCTGAAACCGTTATGCTTATCAGAGACTTACACCAAAAAAGTGCAATTGAATAGAGTATTATATGAAAAATTAATTAACGACATAGAAATGCCAAAACTTCGGAATTTCAAAATGTTCTCTGCCTTTTAAATTCGATCATTTTGTTACTTGAATCTAAAACTGTCATAAAAAAGAATTTTTGTATTGGTACACTCAGTCAACGTTTTCATACCTTTACTCGATAAAATGTATTTTATGCACAATATACTCGCCTAATACACAATTCGAATTATTATCAAGTTTATCAAGTATTCAACTTTCAACCATTTGCTGCATTCTGATTAGATATAATCGTAACCAAATACGTATCATTTATTGAACCATTGGTAATCCGAGTACTATATATGGACTGTTAAATAACGTACAT